>NW_005369915.1:2749562-2760863 GCF_000412655.1 Myotis brandtii | reverse complement strand
ATTCTGGGATTTATTTACCTTCTATAATTGAAACTTTGCTGCCGCTCCAGCTCCGAGGCCAGGGCCTGCTGAAAGCAGGTATCTGGGGTTTGTTTAGCTTCTATAATTGAAACTTTGTTGCTTAGAGTGGAGCTCAGAGCCCAGCTGCAGCAGGAAGGAAGCTTGGCTTCCTCCATCACTGGAGCAAGCAAGCCTCCTGCTTGCTTCAGCTGGGTGGCTGCCGGCCACCATCTTGATTAGGTTAATTTGCATATCCTGCTGATTAGCCAATGGGAAGCGTAGTGGAGGTATGGTCAATTACCATGTTTGTCTATTATTAGATTAGATTGTATTATTTGCAATATAATCTTAAAATTCACAGACTCATGGTTGGAGCAAGGCAAATTTTCATGAGCGTAGTTTTAAAATTATCTCTTATCTTTATATAAGATAGTATAAGATAGTAAAAGCCAATATGCATTCATTACTGCCAAATTATGTGATTCCATGGAAACCAAAGTATAATTTGGTGCTACAAAAATAGTAAACAAAGTCAATATAATTTTAACAAATTACTAGTATTTTATTCAAAATGTTAAAATGAAACAAAGACTTGTTATCAAAACTAGAAATCTGTATTCCTATAACTAAGCATATTACATTTTCAGATTAAAAATTTGTGGCATCCTTTAGAAAAGTAAACATTTGCTTTTTTCCCCTTTTATTTTCTTATCTTACACATTTGCATTTTTCTCAGAATGCAAAGGCAACCACTGTGTATACCCAAGTGTACATCTGTATTAATCTTCCAATTAAAAAATATTCAAAGGGCAACAAATAATTCTAAAATTTTCTGTTTAAAATCTGTTACTACTAATAGTTCCTACACAGGAAAACTGTTAGATCAAAGGAGTAGAGATAACAATGAAAACAAGTAAATCCACTATTTTGTTTAGAAACTTCTATTACATAATGAGGGAAAAGATGCTAAGAAACCAGAAACAGAAAAAAGAGCAAGAAACAGATGCTCTGCATCTACTCGGGTGACAAAGGAATCTCCACTTGGTACTTGTTGTTTTTCCTTCTTCTATATCAAATTTTTATTTTCTCAAGAGATGATGCTGTTTCTCAGTAAGTAGCGCTATTCTACACAAGGTCAATTTATTCTCTTGGAACAGTCCATTCACCTATTTACTGCCAAATGTTACTTAAGCATCTTTGAAAATTAGTATATGTATACTTTATTTAAAAGACTGATGAAATCCTAGCCAGTTTGGCTCAGTGGACAGAGTGTCAACCTGCAGACTGAAGAGTCCAGGGTTCAATTACGGTTAAGGGCACATTCCCAGGTTGTGGGCTCGGTCCCCAGTGGGGGCAGGCAAGAGGCAGCGCTCTCTCTCCTCCTTTCCCTTCCTCTCTGAAATCAATAACAATATATTTAAAATAAATACAAAAATAAAATAAATATATACATAAAAGACTGATGAATACCTAAAGGACAATATTCACAAATCATTTACCTGTCAGGTACCCTTGGAGCAAAACAGGATGTAGTAGAATGAACACAAAGCACGTTATCAGACCCAAGTTCCTGGATTTTAGCTTCTACTGCTTTCAGGTCTGTGCGCAGCTCATCGCCTTCTAAAACGTTCTCTATCACCACAGGCTCAAAACCTAACCAACCAAATCAGAAATCAAAATATTAGTGTAAACTAAATAAGAGAAGACCCTGAAACTCTAGGAAGTAGCGCTATTCTACACAAGAACTCTAAATACTTATTTTGGTCGAAGAACCCTCCTCTAGCAAAAAAGACCTGGCTCAACACTGGAATGAGTCAAAGGCAGGTCAAAATAACGTGAAGGACCACTAGACTACAATTAGGACCACAAATCTATTTAGCACTTTGATATGACAAAAAAGACTAATTCTGGGAAGTAAGGAGAACATGTTAAATATACATCTATAAAAGTAGTAACAGCCACTGATGACAAAAATGATCACTAGTCCACAGAAAAATAAATCTACACATTCTCTGGCAATGCTTAAGTTTTATTTTAAAGTTCACTTCCTTTCAGATATGAATAAAAATAACTCAAGTATTGAAACAAATCACAATCATCAACTTAATATTTTACCTCTAAAGAAAAGGTAATGCATTTTAGTAGCCTAGGGATCAATGACTCATTTCATAGCTTACAAGGGCCTTCTATAACCTAAATATAAAAATTGTTTTTTGCCCTGGCTGTTGTGGCTCAGTTAGTTAAGCGTCATCCCATGCACCAAGAAGTCACCAGTCCTATTCCCAGTCAGGGCACATGCCTGGGTTGCAGGCTCAATCCCAGGTGGAGGGGCGTGCAGGAGGCAGCTGATTGATGTTTCTCTCTCATTGATGAGGCTCACTCTCCCTCTCCCTTCCTCTCTCTAAAATCAATAAAAACATATTTTTAAAAAATTGTTTTCAATTTTCAATTGAATTAGTACACCTAACTAGCATGTGATCAAAGGTCCCCCCAAATATTAACTATGTAACCTTGTATGGTAAATACTTAGGTATCCGTAAACTTAAAAAGTTGTATAAGCAAAATATACACTAAATAATGTACAAAGCACTTATATAACTACTAAATCACGAGGCGCCACCCACTCCCTCTCCGGCCCTTGAAGCAGCCACTGCCACTGCTGATCAGGCCCTCCGCCAGCGCAGGCGCGCGGAGGCCCCTGCGGCCCCGCCCCCAACGCTGCCCACGCAACCTCCTCCTGTCCAGTCGACCTGTTACAGTGTCCCAGTTAATTAGCATATTTCTCTATTTTATATATACTAGCAGAGCCGCAGGGCAGTCAGGGGATTGGGGAGCTCCCCCCTATCAGGCACAGAGGAGGGCTGATCAGGGGGTTGGGGTGCCTTCCCCTGTCACGAACAGAGTAGGGCGGATAGGGAGGTTGTGGCCCCGCCCCCTGTCACTCACAGAGCCACAGGGCGATCAGGGGGTTTGGGCGCTGCCCCCTGTCACACACAGAGCCGCAGGGCAGTCAGGGGATTGGGGAGCTCCCCCCTATCAGGCACAGAGGAGGGCTGATCAGGGGGTTGGGGTGCCTTCCCCTGTCACGAACAGAGTAGGGCGGATAGGGAGGTTGTGGCCCCGCCCCCTGTCACTCACAGAGCCACAGGGCGATCAGGGGGTTTGGGCGCTGCCCCCTGTCACACACAGAGCCGCAGGGCAATCAGGGGATTGGGGAGCTCCCCCCTATCAGGCACAGAGGAGGGCTGATCAGGGGGTTGGGGTGCCTTCCCCTGTCACGAACAGAGTAGGGCGGATAGGGAGGTTGTGGCCCCGCCCCCTGTCACTCACAGAGCCACAGGGCGATCAGGGGGTTTGGGCGCTGCCCCCTGTCACACACAGAGCCGCAGGGCAATCAGGGGATTGGGGAGCTCCCCCCTATCAGGCACAGAGGAGGGCTGATCAGGGGGTTGGGGTGCCTTCCCCTGTCACGAACAGAGTAGGGCGGATAGGGAGGTTGTGGCCCCGCCCCCTGTCACACACAGAGCCGCAGGGCGATCAGGGGGTTTGGGCGCTGCCCCCTGTCACATACAGAGCCACAGGGCGATCAGGGGGTTTGGGCGCTGCCCCCTGTCATGCTGATCCCGGTGCCGGGAGCCTCGCTGCTCCGCTGATCCCGGTGCTGGGAGGCCTATTACCCTTTTACTATATAGGATAGAGGCCTGGTGCATGGGTAGGGGCTGGCTGGTTTGCCCTGAAGGGTGTCCTGGATCAGGGTGGGGGTCCCCACTGGGGTGCCTGGCCAGTCTGGGTGAGGGGCTGAGGGCTGTTTTCCGGCTGGCGAGTGACTAAAGCTTCCAACCGCTCCTTGTTTTCTTCTCTCTTTTTTTTTTATTCTGGGCCAGCTTTAGCTCTGAGGCCTCGCTGCTGAAAACATAGATACAATGTTGTGGTCCGAGCCCGGCTGAATGGAAGCCCTTTTCTGGGGTTTTGTTTAGCTTCTTATTTGCAACATAGTATATAGTTGCTTAGAGTTGCAACTGAGAGGCTGGCAAGTTAGGCGGGGAACGTTGGAGTCTGCAGCAAGCAAGCCTCCTGCTCGCTTCAGTACCTGGCTGCCGGCCGCCATCTTGGCTGACAGTTAATTTGCATATACTCACTGATTAGCCAATGAAAAGGGTAGCGGTCGTACACCAATTACCATGTTTCTCTTTTATTAGTGTAGATATATAGTCCTCTGTGATACTAGTAAATACCTAACAAAGCAAAACCTAGGATAAAAGTAAAACCTAAAGGTTTAAGTCTCAGAAATTGGATAGAAAATAAACCTGGGAAATTTTGCACATAAAGTTATTATGCAGTCTCATCTTCAGTCTTCCCAAATACCAAATCTAGCAGCAGGCTAGATTCATGGATTGAAAAGCCTAAAGGATTTAGAAATCATTTAGCTCAACTCACTCATTTCAAAGATAAGGGAGCCAAAGTTCAGGAAGATTAAGTGGTTTCCCCAAGGTCACACAGCAAGTTAGAGCAAAGTTAAGAGCAAGTAGTTTTCTTTTGAGTTTTAGAATCCACACCAAGTTGTCTGCATTCTATCTACAGAAATATAAAACCCTGGCCACTATAAAGTCATCATTTCAAATACGTGGTTCAGAGGTATCCAGGTTTTTTTAAATACATACCTTCAAAGCTATTAAAACAAATATACAAACTTTACTTAAATAAGTAATTTCCTGAAGACAGCTAATTTTTACTGTTTTTCAAATTCTCTAGACCCAACTCTATTTTGCTTTCAAGCAATTAAAATACAAGTTGTGGTGTTTTTTTTACAAATACAATAATCTTGCTTCCTAAGAATAGAGGCTATCCTGAAAAAGAATAAACTGTAAATCATAGGCCAACATCTTTTGGAAAATAGTTTTCAGTTTTTCAATAAGGCAGTCTTTTCCAAATTCCAAGAATGTGGTTATCAATTCTTTAGTTAATAGGATGCAAATTAACAGACTTGATAACTTTACACCATTTAAAATAAATCAGTGTATTTTTTGAAGTCTATCAATTTCTGCTATATGTCCCTATTATAAATCCTTTTACATGAGTTTCTTTAGGATTATTTATGGAGTTCAATTACAGCCCAATACTGTTCATTTCATACAACAGACTGAAGTCATTCAAAAATAATGTTAAATTCTCAAATTCGACTTGACACACACATGCATGCGCATGTACAAGCACACACACACACACAGAGAATGGAATGTCAGTCAGTCTTTAAAAAGGAAATTCTGACACGTAGTATACCATGGATTAAAGCTTAAAGGCATAAGTAAAATAAGCCAGTCCCAAAGGGAAAATACTCTAGAGTAGTCAAATTCATAGAGACAGAAAGGAGAATGATGATTGCTAGGGACTGGGAGCAGTGGGAAGGGGCAGTTACTGTTTAATGGGCAGAATTTCAGTTTAAGAGGATGAATAAGTTCTGGAAATGAATGGTGATTATAGTTGCACAACAATGTGAATGTACTTACTATCATGAAACTGTACATTTTAAAATGGTAATTTTATGTGTATTTTATCACAATAAAAAGAAATAGGTTTTAAGGACACATATGTAATATCTTAATCAATAAAAAAATATATTAAAAAAAAAGAAATAGGTTTAGTTTCTTTTCATTTATATATCTTTACATAAAAAGTTTGAAATGTCTAACTGATACTGAATACATTATACTAGTATACAACATGTCTCTTCTTTTACCTGCAGTGATCATGGATTTAAAGCAGGACTTCTGGTCTATTCGTGGCCATATAATATACTTTGCCTTTGGTCTTTTGTGTCGTAATGTCAAGAAACACAGAGTTAGACTCATACCAGTTGCCATAGGCACTACAAAGCAATTGGTCACTGTATGGACACCTAGGAATAAGAAGTAAAACAGAAATTAGTTATTCCATTGAAAAACCAGCTTTCTTCTTGAAGGAATTATATACTTCTAGCAAATAATAAGAGTTGTAGATTTAGTGCTGCTTCTTCTTTACTCACTCTCAGGAAGCTCACTGCCAATTTCATCCTCCATGCTTATGATCTAATTTTCTATCTTATTCTAAAGGTTTTTATACATACATTAGTGACCTGGTGCACGGATTTGTGCACATTGAAAGGAAATTTATTAGAAGGTGGCCAGCGGGGTGGGACTGGGCGAGACGGGCCGGACATGCCCTGGAGCCAACTTCCCATGGTCCCTCCCCGGCCAGCCACACCTGGGGCGGTGCCATGGCTCGAAGGGCATCTGCGGAGTGAGCAGGGTCCCTCTGGCAGGTGGGGTCCCTCAGCCTGGCCTTCGGGATAGGCCGAAACTGGATCTCCGACATCCCCAAGGGGTCCCAGAGTGCAAGAGGGCACTTGGCAAAGTTGCTGTCATACAGGGTGTGCAACACAAACACAAGTGTGCAGTAAACCAGATTCAGGGCCAACAGCGCCCCAGCAACAACATAACCCACGGCCAAAGGTGAAATCACATGGCCCCCTCCTCTCTGGTTCCGGGGTGTGTCACCCGAGAACCTCCACTGCCAAGTCACCACAGCTCAGCAGTAAACCAGATTCAGGGCCAACAGTGCCCCAACAACATAACCCACGGCCAAAGGTGGAATCGCATGGCCCTGGGAGGAATTGGGCTCCCTCCTCTCTGGCTCCGGGGTGCATCACCCGAGAACTGCTGCTGCCAAGTCACCACAGCTCAGCAGCTTCTGCAGTGAGCGTCTGCCCCCTGGTGGTCAGTGTGCGTCATACCTACCAGCTGGTCAGACGGTCGCTTAGCCTTTTATATATATATAGATAGATATGTCTTCTCAAAAATCATTTGTATCCTTTTTGAAAGAGACATTAATAAAAGAAAGTAGGCAAAGTTTGTGTGGCTGGTCAGCCAAAAGTATGATTAACACAGTACATACCAGCCATCTTTATGATGTCCAGGACCAAAGAATTGGCAATTTTGTTCAAAAGGCTAGAACCTGCAGCTTTTGGTTGCACAGCAGAAATATCACCCGATCGTCCAATTCCATGAATGAACCTAAGCAAAAAATGGGCCAACAACTGGACAAAAATATTCAATGTTCTAAGTAATCCACTGTATAAGTATACAATGCAATAACCAAAAAAAAAAAAAAAAAATACCAGGGGCAATACTTGACTAATGTAGATATATTGCATAAACTATTAATAATACGAAAATATCCTATTATGTTGAAATAAATTCATCAATTTTGCTCTCCTATCTAGTCTCCAAAGCTGGCCACCATTAATTCCTTTTCTCCCTATGCCCATATGGTACTGCCACACCAAGAGATGGAGTCTAATTCCCTCCACTTGAATCTGGTCAAGCCTTAGAGACTTGCTGGGCCAGAAAGAAAGTAGCAGAAGTGATATCTGGAACTTCTGAGTTAGAGCATAAGAAGCCTTAAAGTTTCCTACCCAGGCTCTTGAAGGGCTTGTTCTTAAGGACTCCCTTTTGTACTCCACATGCCCTCCTGGGAGAAGCCAAAGCCACATCGAGAGGGCAACTGGGCTCCCAGCAACCTAAGTGTGCCAACTTGGATAAACTGCCCAGTTGAACCTTCAGGTGACTAAATGCTCAGCCACCATCTGACTGCAACCACATGAGAAACCCAAAGTAATCATCACCCTGCTGAGCCCAGTTTACCCACAGAACTAGGAGATGATACATGACTGTTTCAAGCCACCATGTTTTTGAGGTTTGCTGTGCAACAATAGAAAAGCAAAATATCTGCAGCGTTAAATTCTCTTCTTTCTTTCCTTTTCCCCTAACCAGAGCAGGGGACTAAGTTCCAATGGAGATGAGTTGATATTTCAAATATTGCCTTAATCCATTCTTTGAAAATGCATATGCTAATCCACTCATTTTAAATTAGATGGTATACACCGCTTAAAAATACCTCTGAATATTCTTCAAAATCAAAAATCTATTTGTAATTTATAGTTAAATAGATCAGAAACTCTGCATATTGGAATTATCACAGAACACTAGTGTCACACTTCATTACCACTAAAACCTCATGTACAAAGCATTTTTTACAGATAACTGTTATCAGCCCATTTTTAACATGAATTTTTCACCCAAGTTATACATTAGTTATCGTTAGTTTTAACTGCAATAAGGTTTTTCTTTTAACTGACACATATAATCTGTACTAGTAATAGCCTAGGTGGCGTCACTCCCTCACACATCACGCCCTCACGTCGTCACAAGATGGCCGTCACAAGATGGCCATGCACACAGCAGAGGTGGGGCCTGGAGGAGGAGATGGGTCATGGCAGGGCAGGGCAGTTGTGGGCAATCAGGCCAGCATGGAAGGGCAGTTGTGGGTGAACAGGCCAGCAGGGGAGGGCAGTTGTGGGCGATCAGGCCAGCAGGGGAGGGCAGTTGGGGGCAATCAGGCTGGTAGGGTAGGGGAGTTGGTGGCAATTAGGTGGCAGCGGAGGGCAATTGTGGGCAATCAGGCCGGCAGGGGAGGGCAGTTGTGGGTGATCAGGCTGGCAGAGGAGGGGAGTTGGGGATGAACAGGCTGGCAGGGGAGGGCAGTTGGGGGCCACCGGGCCAGAGGGGAGGGCAGTTGTGGGGGATCAGGCGGGCAGGGGCGGGCAGTTGTGGGCGATCAGGCAGGCAGGGGAGAGCAGTTGTGGGTGATCAGGCTGGCAGGGGAGGGGAGTTGGGGATGAACAGGCTGGCAGGGGAGGGCAGTTGGGGGCCACCGGGCCAGAGGGGAGGGCAGTTGTGGGGGATCAGGCGGGCAGGGGCGGGCAGTTGTGGGCGATCAGGCAGGCAGGGGAGAGCAGTTGTGGGTGATCAGGCTGGCAGGAGAGGATTGTTGGGGTGATCAGGCTGGCAGGGGAGGGCAGTTGTGGGCAATCAGGCCGGCAGGGGAGGGCAGTTGTGGGCAACCAGGCCAGCAGGGGAGGGCAGTTGGGGGTTGTTGGGCCAGCAGTGGAGGGCAGTTGGGGGTGGTTGGGCCAGCAGGGCAGGGTAGTTGTGGGCAATCGGGCCAGGAGAGGGCAGCTGGGAGCCATCGGGCGGCAGGGGAGCAGTTAGGTGTCAATCAGGCCAGCAGAGGAGCGTTTAGGGGACAATCAGGTTGGCAGGCAGAAGCGGTTATGAGAAATCAAGCAGGCAGGCAGGCAAATGGTTAGGAGCCAACAGTCTTGGATTGTGAGAGGGATGTCCAACTGCCAGTTTAGGCCCAATCCCAAACTGGCAGTTGGACATCCCCCAAGGGGTCCCAGATTGGAGAGGATGCAGGCCAGGTTGAGGGACACCCGCCCCGTCCCATGCACAAATTTCGTGCACCGGGTCTCTAACTGACATATAACATCATATTAGTTTCAGGTATACAAAATAATGATTCAATGTTTGTATATATTGTAAAATGATCACCAACAAGTCTAGTTCACATCCATCATCACACACAGTAACAAGTTTTTCTTTCTTGTGACGAGAACTTTTAAGATCTACGCTCTTAGCAACTTTCAAATATACAAAACAGTGTTATTAATTATAGGTAACATGCTATACATTACATCCCATGACTTATTTATTTTATAACTTGAAGTTTGAACCTTTTAATTCAACTAGAAGTTTGGTGGTTTTGATTGAAAAAAAATTCAACTATGGGATAGAAAATATCATCATGGAACTTTTCTTCAACTAAGATTATTCAAACCAGACTGTTAAACCTAGGGGTTGTCAAACTTCAGTAAAATTTTAAATCATGGAAGACAGGAGTTTTCATTTTAGAGTTTACCTATATTTCACAGAAAGGTAGAATAGAGAAATGACTATATTTGAAACCACTGTCAATTACATGGTTATCAGGATTGATGAAAAGCTTTTTGAAAAAATATAAGAGTAACTTAATAATCTAATATTAAATTTAATATACCCTTTCCTACATCTATCACAACAAAGCAAGGTGCTTATAAAATGGGATTCAGTTTAGATGCAGATAAACAATGATTTATAGTTCTATCTATATATCATTCTCTAAAAATACTTGCAACTGTAGAAAAGAAACATGGAAAATCATAAAAAACCTTAAGATATTTTAAACTCATACAAATAATAGGTTTATTATGTTAATTGTTTTTTTAAAATATGTTTTATTGATTTTTTACAGAGAGGGAGAGGGATAGAGAGTTAGAAACATCTGATGAGAGAAAAACATCGATCAGCTGCATCCTGCACACTCCCTACTGGGGATGTGCCCGCAAGCAAGGTACATGCCCTTGACTCGAACCTGGGACCCTTCAGTCCGCTAGTCAACGCTCTAGCCACTGAGCCAAACCAGTTAGGGCAGGTTAATTGTTCTTAACAGAACATAGAGCCAGTGTTGTTAACTACCCAGAGCCTGACAAGAACTTTTACCCTGCTGTCTTGAAGAGCACCTACTCAGATTAAATTGTCGCATCTAAGTTTACATGCCCATGTGAATAGGGAAGAAATAGATTCCAAACAGACATTTTATAATCTAATATGATGAATACTGCCACCATTGTTTTTAGCAAAAAAAAAGGCAAGGAAAGCAATGTTTTCACAGGTTCTTTGAAAAAAAAAAATACCTGTAATGACGCCGAGCAACTAACGCCGAAGCCACTCTCCCTTCCCGTTCTCCCACACCACAGTTGCCCAGGAAATTGTTGCTGTCCATGATCGCCAGTTCATGTAGAAAGAGTTCGAGTGTACTTTCATCCCAACCATCCTCTGGACATTTGCCCTTAAAACAAAAAACACGTAATTATAGTGAATTATAATTTAATTATTATTTAAGATGGTTTCGTCGTTCCTTAGAATGCACCTCGATGCATTTTAAAACCTTTCCAGGTGTCATTTTGCAATGCTCCTTGCTGTCCAAAATTCAGATAGAAATTCAGCACAATGAAGAACCCTCAACTAGGAAGAATGTTTATGTTACACTACATTACAATGACCTACAGATTCGAGTGAATTATAATTTAATTATTATTTAAGATGGTTTCGTCGTTCCTTAGAATGCACCTCGATGCATTTTAAAACCTTTCCAGGTGTCATTTTGCAATGCTCCTTGCTGTCCAAAATTCAGATAGAAATTCAGCACAATGAAGAACCCTCAACTAGGAAGAATGTTTATGTTACACTACATTACAATGACCTACAGATTCGAGAAGGAATCTACACTAATAAAAGAGAAACATGGTAATTGGCGTACGACCGCTACCCTTCCCATTGGCTAATCAGGGAGATATGCAAATTAACTGTCAGCCAAGATGGCGGC
>NW_005369915.1:2747795-2748813 GCF_000412655.1 Myotis brandtii | reverse complement strand
GACCCTTTCACAGGGGTCGCCTAAGACCATCCTGCATATCAGATATTTACATTATGATTCATAACAGTAGCAACATTACAGTTATGAAGTAGCAACGAAAATAATTTTATGGTTGGGTCACAACATGAGGAACTGTATTTAAGGGCCAGAAGGTTGAGAACTACTGGTAAAATCTCTTTCTTATAGGTAAGAAAGGTTGCAGAGAAAGAAGAATGGGGAGAATGCTCAAACCAAATTTGGCAGAGTAGGCATGGAGCACAGTTTAAGGGACTGCGATTAAAAAAAGGGGCTATTTCAATCACCCCTTTGTTGTCCTGATTATGTACTACCATAGCTTTCTATTATTCTATATTTTTTGTCTATGAACAAGAATACCAGATGATGATTGCATTCCCTTCTGTTACATAGGACCATCCAGTCCTTGGAGCTGGATTTTTTCACCTTTTCCGATTTGACATGTATATTTAATGCAGTGCTGGTGTTCATTTCATCTACCGACTACACAGATGGCTCTCTGCCTTTCAGTGAGACCCTTCGTGCCAAGCATTAAGAACACCAAGATCCACAATGAGGGGATAAGGACACATTTGTAATACCTTAATCAATAAAGGGGGGGGAAATCTAAAAAAAAAAACAAAAACAAAAAAAGCTACAGGTTGCCAAACTTGAGTGAGATTAAATTTGGAAATGCCGTGCCCTGTGATGTTCCCAGGCAGCCCTTGGTATATACCGTGACTTATGAACACGTGTTCCCCGAGTTCTGGGCAAGAGTGAAAGGCGGGAGGTGCGACCTTTGCCCTTTCCGCAAACAAAAAAGTAAACCAACCGGGACTTCCACTCGCTTCCGCGTCCCCAAGTTACACGCAACGGGACTCAAAATCTCGGCCCCGCACACGCCCTAATGCACTCTCCGGTTTGGGGGCGCGGCGAGGTGCAGAAGGAGCTGAGCGCAGCCAGTCGGCATAGCGCCTGCCCGGCGGGGAGACCCTGGGGACAGCTCTCGGCCGGCAACCAGAAG
>NW_005369915.1:2736136-2745559 GCF_000412655.1 Myotis brandtii | reverse complement strand
ACCCCTCGGTACCTGCTCCAGAAGCAGCCGGATGAGGTGCTCGTGCGTGCGGCGGGCCTCACAGCCCTGCCGCACGTAGGCCGGCGACACCAGCCTCTCACCGGCCGCGAAACTCTCCGGGTTCATATTGGCGGTAGCAACGGTGGCGTTAGAACAGTTGACACCGGGACGAACACCCACTAAAACCAGGACGGCACTCGCCGCCCGGACGGTACGGCAACGCCTAGGGCCAAACTTCTGCGTCTCGTTCTCGCACCTGCGCAAAGTGCCCCAGAAAGTGGACCCGAAACTGGTGAATTGGAGCATGCGCGGCGGGCTCCCGCGGGTGCTGAACATTAGCCCCGCCTCGCTGCCTCTGATTGGTCAGGTTAATCCTTGGGCTTTCTGAGCCGGACTTGAAGGACTTTGCACTGGTGAGTGAGGAAAGGGAAGGGCCACTGCGTGGGGGTCTCGAAAGAAAAAATGTCCTAAGTTACCCTGTGTCCCAGTCCTGTTGAAATGGTGAGATTTGCGCCGAGTCTGTGCTTCAGTTTCCCAAATTCCAGGACATTGCATTCAACCTTCATACGTCTCACAACTCTTAGGAAAAGCAATTCTCACTCCTTTTCTCCTTTGCACTACAGAAGTTTTAACCCTACTTCCCGCCGCCTTATATGACAGACATTTGTCTTATATGACAGACATTTGTCATTACACACACACACGAATGTAAACTCTCTACAGACAGGTGCTTGGTTTTTACTGCCATACCCACCCCCACCCCCACTCCCAAGCTCCTAGAATAGTGCCCAGAATACAGTCAGGGCTAATTTTTTTTAATTTGCATTAATGATTTACGTTGACCATTCAACAACCTAATGCTAAGTGCCGGAGATACAGAAATGAAAAGGCAGGATCCCTGCCTTCGATTTCCTTACCATCTTCCCTTTAGGAGAATCTACAGTAATTCCAGACATTGCTTTTGTCCCGGGGCTTGCTAGAGCCCATTTGCACTGGTTCCCACTTGCTTGCAAGAGCTGATGGTTAAATGTTCAGTAATGTTGTGAGCTGGTTTTTAAATGTAGCTGTTCTTTAACAACAAATTAGATAAGTTTATAATTAAGTTAACTGTATTAAAAGCAAAAGTAACAAATGCTCGAACTCATCACTTCCTAAGTGTTTTACTATATCTTACTATTACCTATGCTTTTGACATTATTTACGTCGATTGTATTTGTATAGGGGAAATGGGATGTAATGGTGTGCTGATGCACATCTCTATCCAACATCCTTTTTAGGTGGCATCATGTTGGTAGCTTGAAATGGGGGAGTATTTACACCATGGAAACCAGCAAATGCTGAAAATCAGGCCCTTATCTCTCTACCCCCGCCCCACCAGGAGTCAGTGATTTAACATGTACCAACTCACCACTGTTCCTACTGCATGTTCTCAGGGCATCCTGCCATTTATCAGCCATGGTACTTATCCAATTGCATTTCAGTTAACTTTCTGTCTTCCTTAACTAGACTTGGAGCTCCTAGTTTACAGGGCTATATTTCATATCTGTGTTCAAAGCACACACTGAACACATAATAGATGTTCAAGCAAAATTTGTTGAATGATGTGGACAATTTGAGAACTGTAAAACTACACAGAAAGATAAATTGCAAAAATAGTAAGGAATTAGCTTATTTTTTAAAAAAACAAGCATTGGCCTTCAAACTTTGGAAAAGTTGAGATCTTATTCCCAAAATGCAACTATTTTTACAACTTTTCTTTTGGAAAAGCCTTCCAAGCTGCTTTGTAGATCACATGCAGGATATGCAAAAAGCCCAAGATCCATCTCATTACTGAATGCACACACTAGGCTTTGAGCCAGCAGGTTCTCTCACATTATTCACCAGTCTTCATTTGGAAAAATGTTTGTTTCCAAAATCTAAATCCATCAAGACATGCCATCATTGAAGTTTTTTTTTTTTTAATGCTGGCTGTGGAGACAATTTCAAAAGAAGTGTTCCAAAATTATTGTCACCCATTCACTCATACAATGAAAAATTTTGAGTACCTATTATTTCTAACAGATAGGGAAGCATCAGAATAATTTTATGGTCTTTACAAGATGGACCTTAAAAATAGGTCCAACATTTGTAAGTCTGAATTTTGCTTGTTGTCACTAGTTGTATGGCCTTGGATGCATTATTCATAGTCCCTTGAGCTTTGCTTTTTCTCATTTGTAAAAGAGGAACATGGAGGAGATAGTTATGATGATTAAATGAAATCTAACTTCTCAATGACATCTTCACCTTGATAGACTGATTATACAAGTGGACAAGGGCTAGATGAGAACCCCAACCCACAACCTCAGCAGCAAGTAGCCCAAGAAGCCAACCCAAAACCCCTGCAGCAATCTGCCCAGAACAATTAGAACACGGTCCATAACTGCCAGTTTCCCAACTTCTTCACCTGCTTCCACCTCAGAACCAACCAGAGAAAGCCAAATATGCCCCCCAAACCAATGACATACGATGTTCATTTCTTTAACCAACCTCCATCTTCTCCTTGCCTATAACCGCCAACCAGAGCACACCTGAATTCTTCCTCATTCTTTTACCATAAAGCTTTTCCACTGCCCTGCCTGCCTTTGAGTTGTCCCAATGCAAGTAGAGTGACTATCTCCCTTGCTCTAGAAAGCTCTAAAAATCTGTTAGTTATTTGGTTGGTCTCCGTTTATTTCCACAGTTTTCCTGGAAGACTCCATAGAGATATGGTCTGCACTGTCCAGCCTTCCACCAGATGAGGTACCCACAGAGGCCCCTTGTACCTTGCTGCTTGTGGCTTTGTCAAGTCTGTGCCCTCGTGGTATGTCAGTGCTGGATATGAACTCTGCTGTCTTTGCATTGAGTTCCTCAGCTATTTATTCTAAATTTGGTGCCCAGGTTTTGTTACTGGTTCCCATTTGTTAGGCATCCTTGGTAGAATCATTCTATTCCTTTTCATCCTTGTTGGCTCCCTTTTTTACTTCTATTTTGTATTGTGCTGCCTACAAGTGTTGTTTGTCGTAGGAAGCAGAATCACAGGGTGGAACACAGGCCCAGGCCCTTTAAGCCTATTGTTGGAGCGGCCTTAGAGACCAATGAGTTTGCAGTTCTCTCCAGACTGGCATTCATTTGGACATACTTTGTTGGGGTAACCAATAGCACCTTTGCCTGAACTAAAATACCTGTCAGAACATTTTGAGAGGGGTTTAGAATAAAAATGAGATAGAATCCAAAATAAACTATGATCTTGCAGATTAAACAGCTTAAGTGGCCCACTACCCAAGCCACCATTTTGACAAAGACAGCATAGATAGTGTAAACAGAAGGGACACTGGAAAAAAGAATGTCCAGTTTTAGAAAAACCAAGGTAAAGAAAATCCCTCAATTCTGATCAATGTATGCGCTCTGGAGAAGGAAAAAGCTCCCAATACTCTGATTTTTACCCTAAACACTCAAGTTCAACAAATATAGATGGTCACATTCATCAATTCCTGGTAGGTAAGGGTGTTCCTCTTACTACATTAAACCCCTCATCTTTCCTCTACCTCTTCCTATCTTTCAAATCACCCACATATTTTTTCTATCTCCCAGCCCTTAACTGTAACCCTTAGGCACTTGAATGAGAATCATTCCTTCCTACTCTATGGGACTTTACCCCTGCAAATTTAATAAAGAGAGACTTACTCTGCAAGTGGAATTGTAATATTAAATGTTCAACAGAGGAACTACTTCTTAAAGTTCCAGAGAAGTTTTCTGTTCATAACCAAGTTGTGTCTGCCCTGATAGACCTTTGCCTTCCCCATTATATTCGATACACACCCAGATAATGGTCTTAACATCGAACCTGACATTCTATGACCTTCAAAGTCCACTGACACCGAAAAAATAATTGGGGTAGAACAGAGTGAGTAGATAGATCCTACCAAACTGTTGCCCAAACACCTCAATATCCCTTAAAGTCAGAAACAAAGCAAGGGCTCAAAGCTATAATTGAAGGTCTTATATCTTTCAACTATATAGGTCTTCTCAGACCCTGCATTAGCCCTTATAATGCTTTGGTCTTGCAAGGAAATAAACCAAATGGGTAAAGACATCGATTTTTTCAAGACTTCAGGACAATTAACAAAATTTTTGTTTCTCACTTGCCGCTAGTACTGATCTTGGCATCAGTTCTACCTGAAGCTACTTGCTCCACTGTACTGGACTTTTGCTTGCTTTTTTTTTTTTTTTTGATGTGCCAATCAGGATACCACATTGCTTTCAGTCATCGTGTCTCTCTAGTGTCCTTGGTTTATGACAATTTCCCAGTTTCTTCTTCTTTTCCATAACTATGACAGTTTTGAGGTGTGCTGGTTAGGTATTTTCTAGAATGTTTCATCATTGATCTTACTAATTCTCGCTTTGTTCTCTATTTCCCTAAAAATCTGGTCTCATCTTTATTATTTCTTTCCTTCTACTTTCTTTGGGTTTATTTTCTATTCTTTTACTAACTCTTAAGATAAAATCTTAGCCATTTTTTTCTTTTCTGCTATATGCTTCCCTCTCTCACCCCCACATACACACACTATTAGCAAAACCCATTATGGTTTCCATGAAAAAAACTAAGGGTGAGATGAGAGGGAGAATCCAGGTCCAGTGGCCAGGAAAACTGCAAGAAAGGAGGGGGGGCGGGGAGATATGCAGCAGGTGCCCAGGGAAGAAGAGAAGAGGCCAGATTTCCAATTGGGTTTTGAAATGAAATGTACACTCTAGAGCAGTGGTTCTCAACCTTCTGGCCCTTTAAATACAGTTCCTCGTGTTGTGACCCAACCATAAAATTATTTTCATTGCTACTTCATAACTGTAATGTTGCTACTGTTATGAATCGTAATGTAAATATCTGTTATGCAGGATGGTCTTAGGCGACCCCTGTGAAAGGGTTGTTCGACCACCAAAGGGGTCGAGACCCACAGGTTGAGAACCGCTGCACTAAATCCTGCTGTAAAGGTGGGTATAGAAGGAAGGCAGATCAAAAGCACCTGGTCCCTCTGACTTACACTAATATGAGCTAACGCTGAGCCTGCATGCCAGGTGCTGCTCTGAGGACTTTACCTGCAGTAGCTCTTCCAATCCTCCCAGCCACCCTATGGGCTAAGCCCAGAGCAGCCAGGTGAGACTGCACCATTAGTCAAGGGAAATAGCGAGGATTCACACCAGGCTGTCTGGCCCTGTAGGCTATGCTCTTAGCCACTTTCCCCCACGGTCAGAGCCAAGAGGCATCTCGGGCTCTCGGCCTTAGGCAGGTAATTATGCGGCCTGAAAGTTCTGTCCACTGGGATGTGGATGGAGTAACAAGAATGTAGCCAGAAATGTAGAGAGGACAGGTTGCCAAAGTATATTATTAAGTCAGCAAGCCCACTAAATCCCATGGGCAGAAAAGATCGCTGCCATCAGGATTCCTTGATTCTGAAAACCCAAAAGTCATCACAGACATCTCCACTCCGCCACCACTCAGATCTCATCTATCGGCAATCTTGTCAGGCCTCACCCCACCCCTTTCTCTCCACCTCCCCCACCACCACCTAGTCCAGGCCTCTGTCATCTCCCCACCGCGGAGGACAACCTCAGTGGCCTGGCTGCTTCCACTTTTGTGTATCATCTCCCATCCCCGTCTTGTCCCACTCCGCAGAGATAATTATCTTTTAAGTATCCATCAGATCACATCCTTCCCCTGCTTAGAATCCTTCAACTCTTTCCCATCACACTAAACATACAATCCAGACTCTTCACCTGGACTTAAAAGGCCTTGTAAGGTCTGGCCCTCATTGATATTGAGCACTATCCTCCCTCGAGCTGGTGGGCTCCCACCCATTGACCTCCTTGAAGAATATGAAACACACCGCATGTTTATTTTCCTGCCTCCAAGCTGTGCTTGCTGCCTTAAATGATCTTCCCCTTCTCATCTTGCATGGAGGGCTCCTGCTTTTCCTTCACTGTAAATGTCACCTCCTCTGAGAAGCCTTCCCTGACCACGTTATCAAAGTGGGAACCTAGTTTAAAGTAAAAACGTATTTTCCCCCAAATTATTTTATGAGATTACTTGTGTAAGCAACTGGATTAGAAGCTTCTGGAAGACAAGAAGCTTGACTGTTTACCTACTCTTCCTAGCATCTAGCATGTGCCTAGGACATGGCATGCATTCAGAAACATGTTTGAGTGAATAAATGATAAGAATGGGTCCCAGTGATGGCTTATCATGTGATGGTTGCTGAATAAACCCAGAGGTGGAGAGAGGAGAGAGGGCAGGAACCAGGGACGAAGAGGTGATGAGGGTACCTCATGTGATGAGGGTACTCTGAGGAGATGGTTTACAGTGGCAGATGCAAATACACAAAGAATGACCACATCCCTTTGTCATTCCATTCACACGTGTTCTAAAATGTTTGGGGTAGGAAATGACAAGTCTCTTAAAAAGCATGGCAGGATCTGGCTGTCATCAACCTCATTAATGCGGCCGCTCAAGCAATTGGAAGCAAAATAACTTCCCCACCAAGGCCAAGCTTCAAAGAGCAGTTGGAAGGAGGAAGTGAGGGAGCCGTAGAATCAGTAACTAGGTTGTTCAGAGAAGTCTCCTGTGATTAGGAAAAGAAAAAATATATATAGTAATTACATTTTGCTGAGACTCAGAGAATTCCGAAAGCCTGGTCTCGCCTTCATCTTCTCTACTTCAGATGGAGAGAGATGAAATAAAGGTAGATGTGGATGTAGCAGAAAGTAATTTCAGACCTTCCCTGGGATGAGTAAAGCAATTCTCTCTCCAGTGGGAGGACAGGTAGGTAGAGAAAGCTTCCTCCAAGCAGTGAAACTGCTGAGATAGTTGCAAAGTTACAATACCCAGTTAAGAGCAGGAGCCAGAGAAAAGCTGCAGGAGACTTGTCAGGAGTCTGTGAACTGGCCCAGAGCTAGGCTTGCTGACATTTCAAAGGGAGTGAGAAAGAGGCATGGACTTAGGGTGATGGCAGGTGGTACAGCAGTGATGACAGGATGTGGTCCAGGAGTGTTGGCGAACAGGCAGGTGGAGTTCAGAGCCTGGCTCCTCTTCTTCCTCCAGCATAAATTTGCA
The DNA here is from genome assembly GCF_000412655.1 of Myotis brandtii. Lineage (NCBI taxonomy): Eukaryota > Metazoa > Chordata > Mammalia > Chiroptera > Vespertilionidae > Myotis > Myotis brandtii. Next base: position 2,738,439 of record NW_005369915.1, on the reverse strand, counting down.
CAAATTACCCAATCTCTGTAGGCCCCAGCTCACTCCACTGTGAAAGGAGCATAGTAAGGGCGAGGGGGAGGCAGTGACTGATGTTAAGGGGTCAGCACAGCACGTGCCACAGAGGGAGCACTCAGCACATGTGAGACCATGATCTCTGCTGTTGCGGCCGGTCGTTGCCAGGGAGGTGAGTAAGCCAGACCCTGGGTGTGGAGAGTGTGGGCTGGCTGGGTGAGCATCCTCCTCTGGGCCTTACCAGAGGCTGGACAGCTACAAACTACATTTCCCAAACTCCCTCCCAACTAGCAATTCTTAATTCTAGAAGCAAATTAAGTTTGACCAATTAGATGTACTTGCATGTGATGTACTTGGAAAGTGTCCTGCTTCTTTCGACTGTGCGTTGTCATTGGCAAGCAACGCAGTAGAGACATGAGACATGAACAGCAGTTTCGGCCTTTTGGAGTCCATTCTCCCGTCTCCTGGTGTCCAGGCGGCTTCCCAATTCCAGAAACACGGCCTCAGCAGTGGGTTCTGGACATCAGTGGTCCTGTTGGTGGCCTCCAACGTGATAGCTCCCCTGGTGGGTCAGTTCTGCAGAATCCTGGGAGTCATTTCTAGAAGTCAGTCTGGAGCCCACATTCCTAGACTTCCCAAGGATTTTGTACACACATTACTCCTTACCATTAGTCCCTTCTAGAGTCATATCTGCTTTCAATCCTGACTGCTACACAAGGCATTTACTTTTCCTGCATTATTCTCACCTACAGAAAGACTGACCAATTATCCCATCCCTCTATACTTAAGCCTAAGGCATTGTCATCCCCTGGTGCCAGCTGCCCAAACTGCAGCTGTGACGCTGGGAAGTGAATAATCAGAGTCAGAATGGAGAAGACTTCACAATCCAAACCAAGAGAGCAAAGCCAGTCAATATTGATGTCCTCATGCAATATTGAACACGGAGACGTTGAGAGAAGAGAATTTCTCCAGGACCGCCCAAGGGAGATGGAGCATTGATGACTCAATATGAGTCTTCCCGTCAGTGTGGCAGATTCAGCATTTTAATTGAGAATGACTCACCCTGCCTCAGTGGTGACTGTATTACTTAAAAATAGCCACTCCCTTTGCAATGGACTCAAATCCTTTTTTGGAAGGAGGCAGAACGTAAACATACTCTGCATCATTCTCATCGTAACTTCGTTTCCCTTTTGATAGAACATTATGCTGACCAGTCTGATATCTGTGCTGGTATGGGTGTCACTTCTTCATCTCCTGAGACACTAATAAGTAAGCTGTCTAGATTGTTGTTTTTTGGTTTGGGGTTTTTTGTGGTTCTTTTTTTCCCTCAGTTTTCTGAGTTTGAAATCATTCGACCAGTGATTCAGTTCTACAGAACCTGAACCGAGACCTTTTTGTGAACCTCTAGACTTGAGTAAAAATCTGAGCTCATCCATGTAAGAAGCCCATTAACCCTGACACCTTCTTTTCCCCCCAACGCCTGACTTGCATTCCCAACAAGTGAAAAAGCACACACACTCCTTGGCCAATTCTTAATTATCTGCATATGGCTTATTCAAACTGTTCTTTTCGACCAATGAGAAGACTAGTTGAAAAGGCCAGGCTCTGAGTTCAATGGATAATATGTTCAAATCCTGACTCTGCCACTTCCTGGCTCTGTGATCTTGTACAAGTTACTTCATTTCTCTGTGTTTCATCTCCTAGTCTATAAAAAAGGAGCCAATAAGAACACTTACTTTGTATGAGATAAAAGATTTATAAATTAACTACACTCAAAAAATAGTAGCACTTAATAAATAGTAGCAATTGATATTATTTGCTGGATATTATAGGAATGCAAAAAGCAAGCCCCAAACAAGACCCTTTAGAAATATCCCATCCAGTAGGGGAGGATATAACCTGCCCATTAGTCAATATAAGAGTCTGGATGAGATGTGCCATATGACTGAAGAGCCCATCCAATTTAGACACCAAGCTTAAGTAGGAGGTAGCATTGGAAAGCGGCCGAGGGCTCTGTTCAAAAGTAGATAGAAAGTGGCCCAGGAGGAATGAAGTGAAAAAGCAATAGTGTGGAGAAAACACAAGCCTGATAGGCCTCTCTGGGGAAGGCCTTAAAGGCCAATTTGCACTTGAATATTCAGATTGCAAAAGCAGCCACAAGTGCTTCCCCCTCCTAGTAGCCACACCCTTACTTAGGTAATACTGCCCTGCACTGATGCTGAATTTGGTCATGCAACTTGCTTTGATCAGTCAGCTGGATGGTAGCAACCATGATTCAGGCAGAAGAATGAAAAGGGGGG
>NW_005369915.1:2726893-2735895 GCF_000412655.1 Myotis brandtii | reverse complement strand
TCATTTTCCGGCCCGCGGGCCGTAGTTTGCCCACGGCTGACTTAGACCCTTCCTGCCACCATATGAACAAGCCTGCTGAAGCCAGTTAGATGTTCTTGAGAAACCTGTGGCCCAGTGCTCGCCACTGCGCCAGCCATCAGTCAGCACTATCAGGAGAACAGCAACTAAGTGCAGCTGACCATACCCAACCCAAATCGTGAGCAAAATGAATAGTTGTTGTTTTAAGCCGCTATATTTTGGGGTGGTTTGTCAATGCAGCAAAAGCTCGCTGATAATGGGGAGCCATTAAAAGTTGGGGGCAGCCCAGCCAATGTAGCTCAGCGGTGAGCATCAACCTATGAACCAGGAGGTCATGGTTCAACGGTTCAATTCTCGGTCAGGGCACATGCCTGGGTTGTGGGTTTGATCCCCAGTATGGGGTGTGCAGGAGGCAGCCAATCAATGATTCTCTCTCCTCACTGATGTTTCTATCTCTCTATATCTCTCCTTTCCTCTCTCTCTAAAAAAAAAAATCAATAAAAATATGTTTTTAAAAATAAAAGGTGGGACCAGGTGAGCGACATGAGCAAACATGATATGTTATCCAGGTGGATGTGCACTTGGGAAAATAGAGGCACATCATAAATACTAGACTAGGAAAAATAATTATTAATGTAAATTTGCTTCAAAATAAAGAAGTTGATGAGTGATTATCAAGGGCAGAAGGTAGCAGTTCATGATATCCTGTACCCTGGCTACTCAGGGTGCTGTGTGTGGAGCAAAGGCATCACCTGGAGCTTATGAAAATATGGAATTTGGGCTCCACTCCAAACTCATTGAATCAGAATATGAATGCCAACAACATCCTCTGGTGATCTTTTGGCACTACTGTATTACAGTTTGAGAAGCACTATGTTATTCTAAAAATGCAAACTGAATCTACATTGAGCACTCACCTAGTCTTTCAAATTCTGGTCAGCTTTTTTTTTTTTTTTACTTCTTTGGATGCTTCAGTATAGCTTCCTTCCCACCTGCTCCTTATCATTGTTTTAGTAAAACAAAAGTAAAAGTCCACCTTTATCTTTATAAGTTGTATTTTCATTAAAGTATTGGTTTGTGCATGCGCGTGCGTGTGCGTGTGCGTGTGCGTGTGCGTGTGCGTGTGTGTGTTTTCTTTGAGTAGGGTCCATAAATGGAAATACTTTCCTCATCCAGGTTTTGACCCACTTAAAAAATAAGACAAAGGATAAGGCAAATAGAGACCAAAATTCATCTCAGTCACTGATAAAGTGTAGGTTAGAGACATTGTCAAATGGCTTCCTATACGCTATCCAGAATTAACCAGGCTTATCCATAATCAATGCTGGCACAGGGAAGTCTGGCTGCTGCCTTCCCCAAAGACAGGGAAGAAGAAAGGCCTGGATGGGGGGTAGTAGGAGTAAATGAGGGGCTGGAGAGAGCCACAGAGTTACCTCTGCAGAAAAGGAAACAATAGGAATGGAGGCAGATATGTGTGTGGTAGTGATGAGGGAGACATTCTATAAAATATGGTCATCATAATTGCTTAGAAGTTTCTTAAAAGCCAAATTCTTCAGAAATGATGTTTAATGATGACTGATTAGTGGTATGATCTTCATTAAAATGAAATAATGAAGATTAGAATTGGTGGATTTTTTTAAAAAAATGAGATTAGAGTTTAGGCTGAATGGTATTGATAGCAAAGAACATGTATGAAAGTTTATGAAAAAGAATAGTGCAAAAACTGAGGTGAAAAAAAGCAGTGTAGATTTGGTAGAAGAAGCAGGGCTGTATTTATGAAGATTTATATTTGGCCCAGGAATGGAGAGAATGTTCAAAGACTTCCATGTCATCCCATGACCTTGAACAGTATTCTATCACTATTAATAATGATCATGATAACAATGGCTAAGCTCTTGGAGCACTTACTGTGTGCCAAGTCCTAAACTAGAAGAACAATATTTTATTTAAGCCTCATAACAAGTCAGTGAGGTCGATATTTTTATTTCCAGTGTTCTCATTTTATGGATGAGGAAATCAAGACCTGGAAAGGTTGATAACTCATCCAAAGTAAAACAATTAATAAATTGTAGCGGGAGGATTCAAACCCAGGTCACCAATTCCTTCTTTCAACCTGGTGCCTTTTATCCTTGTTTTATGGTCACCAATATTCATTACCTTATTTTTAAATTTTTTATTTCTATTTCAAGTGTGATACATTTTTTATATTTCCAAAGTTTTAGAAACTCCATATTTAAAAAAATAAGAATCACTTATAATTTCCCAGAGGGATAACCACTGTTGAAATTGTGATATACTGTATATCCATTCAGTCTCTCTTCTGTACACATATTTACTGTTTTGTTGTTGTTTTACAAAAAAGGAAACACGCTATATATAAGTTAGTTTTGTTACCTGCTTTTTTAAATCAACAGTGCATTATAAACATTTTCCACGTCATTCTAAACTATGTATTCTTCTAAAACACCACTTGTAACATTTCATTTTATTCTTTTGTATGAATCCATCATAATATATTTAACCACTCTCCGATTATGGCTTCTTTAAGCTGTTAGAATATTCTATTCTATTCACTATTATAAATAATTCAGTGATGAAAATTTTTGCAGCCTCATCTCCATACTCATTCTTATTTCAGACACTGTTTTTTGCCTAGTCCAAAGCCATCTACTTCTCTCTTTTTCCTCCTAAGGAAACCTCCATTTTTATTTACTTTTTAATATGTTTTTATTGATTTCAGAGAAGAAGGAAGAGGGAGGGAGAGAGAGAAAGAGAGAGAGAGAGAGATCAATGATGAGAGAGAATCATTGATCAGCTGCCTCCTGCACCTCCCCCACTGGAGATTGAGCCTATAACCCCAGCATGTGCTGTGTCCTCCTGGTTCATAGGTCGGTGCTCAACCATTGAGCCATTCTGGCCGGGCGAAACCTCCACTTTTAGAAGTTAGAAGAGAGATGTCCTTTGACCTAACATTTTCCCAGGCCTTCTTGCAGTTAGGAGTGGCCATGTGACTGAGTTCTAGACAATGGGGCTTAAATGAAAGTTGTGTCATTTCATAATGAACTTGAAGGAGCAGCCATGCTTCTTCCTTTCTCTCTGTGCCCATCCACTACGGAGAGGCAACCACAACTATGTCATGGCCTGAGAGGGTGGTTATGTTGGTCAGGGTTCTTCAGGAACAGAACCAACAGGATGTATACATAGAGATTTACTATAAGGAATTGGCTCACATGACTATGGAGGCTGAAAAATCTGAGATCTGCAGCTGGCAAGCTAGAAACCCAGGAGAGCCGATGGTTTAGTTACTGTTTGAGTCTGAAGGCCAGAGAACCAGGAAAGCATACAGTGGAAATTCTAGTCAGAGTTGGAATCCAAAGACAGGAGAAGACCAAGGTGGAGGGCGAGTGGGAAAGAAGGCAATCTCCTCTACTCAGTCTACTGATTCAAATGTTAATCTCATCTAGAAACCCCCTACAGACACACCCAGAAATAATATTTTATCAGATCTCTGGGCATCCGTGTCCCAGTCCATTTGACATGTAAAATTAACCATCAAAATGGCAGAATCAGAAAATGAAAGAAATTTGGGTTACTTGATTGAAGGAAAAATCTTGCCAGACAGAATATCTTCCTTGGACTTTTCTGTGGGTAAAAGAAAAACCCTCCTGTTACGTTGGAGCCATGATGCAGTTATTTCTGCTGTGACACAGAATAGACATTGTGAGACAAGCCACACAGTCAGCAAAATTGTCCATTCGGAATAATGCTTTTAGGAACATTAGGATTATGGTCAAAGCACTAAAAATGTATGTAACGTTGCAACTAGAGCACTGACAAAAACAGTAATTGGTACCTTGAGAGGCAACTTGGACAGTCCAGGCAGGAAGCTCAGCATGGTTGAAGGTTGCCTCAAAACTATTAAAATGCTATTGTGGGAAATTATAGAGATAGAAAACAGATTAGCTGTTGCTAGGGCTTAGCGATGGTGAGATGGTAGTAGAAGGGGTGGGCATGGCTCTGAAGAGGTAGCATGGGGAGCCTGTGGTGACAGAGCAGTTTTGTCACTTACTTGTAATAGAGGTTGTATAATCTACACATGTGATAAGATTGCATGGAAACACACACACACACACACACACACACACACACTACATGTAAAGCTGGTGAAATCTGGGTAAGCCCTGTGAATTGTACCAGAGACCAGTGTCAATTTCCTGGCTGTGATATTGTACTATAGTTGTATAAGATGTTACCACTGGGGATACTGAGTGCAGATATATGAAACATCCCTGTGCATTTTTTGAAATTTCCTACAAATCTATAATTATTTCAGAATCAAAAGTTAAACACACACACACACACACACACACACACAATTGGGTGGAAATGCTGTCTGTAGTTGTAGAAACCTTAGATAGAAATGGAGCTCTGAGCTCCTGGTGGCCAGAGGAAGTGCAGTCTCCCCTGAGCAGGGCTGGGAAGGAAGCCCAAGGTGTTGTTGCACTTATTTTTATTTTCTTAACCAATACCTGAAAGGGCTCTTTTTTGCTTATGTATTAGCCAAGCTGAGGGCTGTTTCCCTTCCCATGGAAGATTATAAACCTATTCCCCTTCTTCAAGCTCTTCTTCTTTCAACGTATGTTACTGTTTTGAATTTGACTTGTTTTCTGCCTGGACATTTAGAAAAGTATACTTGATTATATGGGGATATTTTAAAAATATAAGCCATAAAATCTTTAAGGGACAGAAAGTTTTCTTGGATGATTTGAATCATATGAATAGACCTGCCTTTGTGATATTCCCTGGTGTCTTTCTGCAGATTGTTGATGTCCGATTGTTGATGTCGCTGTGTGTAAAGGAATACAGAGGCTCAACCAAAACATAGTTAGGGCCTGTAAAAGTCTTCAACTCAGAGGTCTTAACCACCAGTCCATAGGAATCCCTGGGGTAAATGCAGGTTACCTGATCTCCCACCCCTAGAGTCTCTGAACCCATGGGTTTGGGAATGAGGTCCAGGAATATGCAATGTAACAACCACCCCAGGCATGTGGATGGTGCCTACCTGAAGATCACTCTTTGAAAAAGACAGGATTTAATCCTCAACACGGAGGAAGCTGGCCCACTACCTTTTAAGGATTTAGCTGAGTTCCTGCTGAAATAGTGTAATTTGGCTGAACAGTGAGCTGTGGAAGAGATGAGTAGAGGCAGTGCTTCAAAGACATGCTGAGCAAACTGAAAAGCAAGTTAAAGCACCGTGACATTGCTTCCAAAGCCCGGGATTGACAGCCGCTGACAGTCGTGCTTGTACCAGTGTCACCTCTGAATACAAAGAACATTGGGTATTTTGACTTATTTCAGCAGGAATAAAATGTTAGGGAGGAAAATAGTCCCCTAACTAGTTTCCTCCTCTGAAGACTCACTGTGGAATAATAATGCCTTATATTCATGCATCAGCTTCCCAATCACCAACGTATTTGAAGCCATCACAGAGAGATCTTTTAAATCATCTGCCCTGAGGCAAATGGTACATTTCTTAAAATTCCTTGAATGTTGAAAAAAATGTACTTTTGAAAAACACATTCCAAGTTCTTTATAGCTTAGAAACAGTTCCTTCTCGGGTTGTTAGGAGCTGTCCAGCTGAAATAAAAGTGAGCACAAACCGAGGCAGAAAGCTGGTTAGCAGATGGTTAGGACATCAAGGAAAAGTCTATGCCCATGTGACACTGTGTGGCATCTGAATCTATGAAGATTATGAGAACTATGATTTGCCAAACACTGTCCTGAGCTTTCATTGAAGATCATCCCTCTTACACTCTTGGAGACTCTGAGGTCTGTCTGGTCCATTTTTAGAATATGCGTTTGGAATGTTTTTGGCTTCTCAAGGATAAGAACCATGGCCTGTTGGTTTTGTATATTCCACATTTAGCACATGGCCCAATGTATGACAGATATTCAATAATGTTGAAAGAATGAAATATGATTTCTAGAATGCGCCAATCAAGAGGAATCCAGGATGGGGTGGGAGGAGGGGAAAGGAAGGATATCTCTTGGCCCCTTCCTTCTGTTTTGCTAATAATTCGTTCAGATCCAAAGAGTTAACCAAAGTAAATGAGGTGATGGTAGGACGTTTGTAGGCCACAGGAGGCAGTGGGGAGTAAGAACCTGTAACTATTCTCAAAAAAACTGGAGATCTTCAACAAATAAGACCAACTTCCAAGGCAGGTTGCTCTAATTAGGCATTTGAATCAAATATAATTTAAAGTTAGCTTGCCTGGCATGGCTCAGTGGTTTTACGTCGACCTATGAACCAAGAGATCACGGTTTGATTCCTGGTCAGGGCACATGCCCAGGTTGTGGGCTTGATCCCCAGTGTGGGGCATGCAGGAGGCCTATCAATCATCATTCTCTCTCATCATTGATGTTTCTCTCTTTCTCTCTCTCTCTCTCTCTCTCTCTCTCTCTCTCTCTCTCTCCCTCTTTTCTCTCTCCCTCTTCCTCTCTGAAATCAATAAAAATATTTTTAAAATAAAGTTAATAATAAGAACTACTGCACCAGACCCTTTATTTGAATTATTCTACTGAATCCATGCAACAATCCTATGACATGGAAATTAATTGTAAGGGACTGTGTTTGTGCTCTTCTGTCATCCCATCCCCAGCCACTACTACATACTGGAGATGCCCAAATAATAGTGTCTCCATAAATGAGGCAATGAGTGAGTGAATCCCCACCTTTGCAAGTAAAGAACTGAGGTTCAGAGTGGGAAAGGCACTTGCCCCAGTGGCACAGCCAGTCAGTGGAAGAGCTATGATTTGAAGGTCTGCCTTCTGGAGAAACCCATGTGGCTAACACTGCTCACACAGCCTCAGTCCCTCACTCCATCTCTGAAGACAGAAGGTGGTCTTGCTTTATCACAATGAGACATCAATGGCTAACTAATATTCTGGTGCCCTGTTACCAGATCATTTGTATCTACTGTGTAAGCCTTGTTTCTTCAAATAACAAGTCATGACTTCAGGGACACACTGATTCTCTCAGAAATGATAGACTCGGCCTCTACATTCACAGTGGAAGCCTCACTTTTAAGAACGAATCATCACTAACATTTTATTCACAGTAAACAGCTTCTAGAGAATTCCCCTAGAGAGATGATAAGCCCATAGATTAAAAAAAAATAATGCCCAGAGACTGGATCTCGTTGACCAAGTCAGGCCAGTTACTTACTTTCATGAACTTTTTTTTCTTTTTCAGTTATAGTACTGAGAAAGTACAACTAATATAAAGGTGGTGATGGGAAGGGACAAAAGTTTCCTCTACTCTCCTATGTCTAGTGACTGGGGCCCTGAAAATTAGACTCACAAGACAGATTAACAGGAGAAAGGTTTATTATTATGCATTTGGCCTTTGCAAAAAAAAAGTGAAGACCCAAACAAGTAGATGGGCCTAAGAAAATATATATATTCTTTTTAACAAAATATGATACATTGTGGAGCCATGACAAGACAAAGGTAAAGGGGTAAGGAGTTTGGGCTAGGGGTGGGAAAGTTATTAGAAAACATGGGGGGAAGCTAATGGAAGGTAAGGGTTATTTCAGTAAGGTTGGTTCGCAGATCCATCCACAACACTTGCTGTGTTCTTCGTGGTCATTAGTTTTTGTTGTTTTTATAAATACATATGCCATGAGCATAGGTATAGGAAAGGAAGTATTTTGGTGCCAGCAAGAGCTTTATATATATCACCCATGTGCGAATCAACTAGCCTTTTATATATATACTAGAGGCCCAGTGCATGAATTTGTGCATGGGTGGGATCCCCCTGGGTGGCCTGCAGGGATCTGGCTGAAACCTGCAGTTCAACACCGCCTGTAGCTCCTATCTGCCACTCACGCTCATCCCGGCTCCACTGTGCCTACTGTGGGCTCACACCAAATCAGTCCTGATTGGAGAGGCTTGCATTGCCACAGCAGCGCTCACCAGCCATGAGCCCTGTGCCTGGTGCCCTCCCAAGGGAGTGGCCTGCGGGATCGGGCTGAAACTGGCTCTCCAACAGTAAACAGCTTCTAGAGAATTCCCCTAGAGAGATGATAAGCCCATAGATTAAAAAAAAATAATGCCCAGAGACTGGATCTCGTTGACCAAGTCAGGCCAGTTACTTACTTTCATGAACTTTTTTTTCTTTTTCAGTTATAGTACTGAGAAAGTACAACTAATATAAAGGTGGTGATGGGAAGGGACAAAAGTTTCCTCTACTCTCCTATGTCTAGTGACTGGGGCCCTGAAAATTAGACTCACAAGACAGATTAACAGGAGGAAGGTTTATTATTATGCATTTGGCCTTTGCAGAAAAAAGTGAAGACCCAAACAAGTAGATGGGCCTAAGAAAATATATATATTCTTTTTAACAAAATATGATACATTGTGGAGCTATGACAAGACAAAGGTAAAGGGGTAAGGAGTCTTGGCTAGGGGTGGGAAAGCTATTAGAAAACATGGGGGAAGCTAATGGAAGGTAAGGGTTATTTTAGTAAGGTTGGTTCGCAAATCCATCCACAACACTTGCTGTGTTCTTCGTGGTCATTAGTTTTTGTTGTTTTTATAAATACATATGCCATGAGCATAGGTATAGGAAAGGAAGTATTTTGGTGCCAGCAAGAGCTTTATATATATCACCCATGCACGAGTCAACTAGCCTTTTATTTATATACTAGAGGCCCAGTGCATGAATTTGTGCATGGGTGGGATCCCCCTGGGTGGCCTGCAGGGATCTGGCTGAAACCTGCAGTTCAACACCGCCTGTAGCTCCTACCTGCCACTCATGCTCATCCCAGCCCCACTGTGCCTGCTGTGGGCTCACACCAAATCAGTCCCGATTGGAGAGGCTTGCACTGCCACAGCAGCCCTCACCAGCCATGAGCCCTGTGCCTGGTGCCCTCCCAAGGGAGTGGCCTGCGGGATCGGGCTGAAACTGGCTCTCAAACATCCCC
>NW_005369915.1:2721458-2725115 GCF_000412655.1 Myotis brandtii | reverse complement strand
GCACATCCCCAGTAGGGGGTGTGCAGGAGGCAGCTGGTCGATGTTTCTCTCTCATCGATGTTTCTGACTGTCTATCCCTCTCCCTTCCTCTCTGTAAAAAATCAATAAAATATATTTTGGAAAAAAAATAGAAAGGAAATACTCTAAGCTTCTTTTCTAAAGAACATTGAATAGGTTCAGGTTGAGATGGTGGCGTGGCCTCTTCACTGGTCCACCTGCTTCCATTCTTTCCCCCATACAGTCAAAGTGATCTTTTAAAATTATAAATCATATCTTGTTGCTCTCCTGCTCAAAACACTTTAATGCTTCCCATTGTGCTCAAATACAAGACCCCTGTCTGGGCCTCAGATCTCACCTCCTACTGTTTGCCACCTTGCTCACTCCACTCTACCAGGCTGGCCTTCCTGATAATCCTCAAAAACCCAAGGCTTGTCCCTAAACTAGGACCTTTGCATTTCAGTTGACTCCAATGGGCATGCCCTTCTCCCAAATCCTTGCATTGTTTTATTTTTATTGATTTTTAAAACATATTTTTATTGATTTCAGAGAGGAAGGGAGAGAGAGATAGAAACATCAATGATGAGAGAGAATCACTGATTGGCTGCCTCCTGCATGCCCCCCACTGGGGATCCAGCTCAAAACTCCAGGCATGTGCCCTTGACTGGAATCAAACCCAGGACCCTTCAGTCCACAGGCCAACACTCTACCCACTGAGCCAAGCCAGCTAGAGCCCAAATCCTTGCATTGCTGACTTCTTTCGGGTCTCTGATCAATGTCACTGCCTCAGGAAGGCCATCCCTATAAACAGCCCCCAACCTCAACATTCTAACCCATTACCCTGCTTTGTTTTTCTTCAACTACATATCTCTGCCTGACATATTAAATTATTTGTTTTTGTCTGACTTCCACACTAGAAAGTTCTCCAAGAAGACAGACTTTTCTTATTCACTGCTCTATTCTTAGAGCCTGGAAGGTACTTGGTTCATAAAACATGCTCAAGAAATAATTGTTGGGTGAATAAGTGGAGATTGAGTTCCTTATTGTCATTTCTATGGATTGACAGTCCCTAATGGTGGGGTCTCTGATTTTGAGGTTTGAGTGGTATCACAGGTTGGGTTTCCCAGAAATCAGACCCTGAGATGGAGATTGGCATGCGGGAAGTGTGTCAGCCTCTGTGTAAGGAAGGGGAGGAAGCAGGATTGGGCAGAGGGACAAGTGGAGCTGTAGCACAATCTTAGTAGGAGCCTCAGCCAACTCCACTGGGAATTCTGAAAACAGGTTGAGCCTTTGAAACTGTCAGAGCTTAAAAGTTGGAGCAGTGGGACAAGGCAGCCCTCTGGCTGGTGCAATCCCTTCAGACAGCTGAGGGCTGGCTGCCAGCAGCACACCCAACAGCTGGGGAGTTAGTCCTTCACTTCTGAGTAGCACAGCAAGACATCACCCACAAATGGGAAAGCATGTGGTTTAATCGTAGAAATGCCAAGGAAGTCTATAGCTCTTTACCCAGGACCCTCATCATGTGGCATCTATTTCCTTGGCAACATTACAACACTCCAGGGACTGGTTCTTGGTCTGCCAAATCCAAAGTTCTGATGGTGTGAGCACAGAGAAAATAGACCAGTCTCAGTGGTGGACTCACATGAATCCAGGTTCACAGAGAGCAATGCATGCAACTGGAGGCCAATTTATTTTACAACGAGTGACATAACTCTCACTAAAACTACAGGTGTTGGCAAGACTAGTTCATTCTTTCCAGAGCCACCTGCCTATACCATCCCAGGCTGCATACTGCAGAACCCTAGGCCTGCCATTCCTGTGGACTACAATGTGAATGGTGCACCCCCAACCCCACAATTGTTCAGTGCACCAGCGCTGAAAAACTAGTAGTTTCATTGTTGAACATGGAACCAAAGGGAGGAGAGTCGGGTAGGGAGAGTTCAGTAGTGGTCCTCAGATAAGATGGGTTGAAGCATTCTATTGGTCTTGCCAATAGAACCACAATGCTACGTGAAATCTGTTGGTCAAGTTTGAATGAGATCTTCATTTTAGTCATGTTTATAACCAAGAGCAGAGGGCTCACTTCACAGACAAATTCATTGACTATTTGCATATGATAACTTAATTAAATACTAACTAAAATACGCTATAGCTTATTTTTTATATTGTTCTAATAAGACTTAAAAAGCATTTTTTGCTGCCAGTGTGGCTCAGTGGTTGAACATCAACCTATGAGCCAGGAGGTCATGGTTTGATTACCAGTCAGGGCACATGCCTGGGTTGCAAGCTCCATCCCATGCAGGAGGCAGCCTATCAATGATTCTCTCTCATCATTGATGTTTCTATCTCTCACTCCCTCTCCCTTCCTTTCTCTGAAATCAATGAAAAAAAATTTTTTTAAGCATTTTTGTATTTCTCAGAAAGCAACAACAAATATATGCCAATATATACTATATTCTCTTTGGTTCTCTGTGCTAATTTAAGTAATTAGGAAGCACAAACGTTGGCACTTAGTTTGATGAATGAAAACTCTAGTTCAGTAATAAAACATACAGCAGTTCAAGTCCCACTGCTGTCACTTAGCAGCTTTGTAATCCAAGGCAAATTGCTTAGTCCTTTAAGCCTCAATTTTCTCATCTGTAAAATGGAAATAATAATAACCAATTCATAGAGTGCAGCTTTGAGGATGAAATAAAACTATATGGAAAAGTCATTTAAAACAACATAGCATCTAGCACATGGTACATGTTAAAAAATATTAAATATTATTGTGTAGAATCAGAGGTTGGAAACCTTCTTCTGTAAAGGGCCAGATAGTAAATGTTTTTGGCTTCGAGGACCATGATGTCCTGTCCTGAACATTCAGCTCTGTAGTGGAGGGCAAAAGCAGCCACAAATAAAATGTAAGTGAATGGGCATGATTATGTTTCTACTAGAGGCCCGGTGCACGAAATTTGTGCATGGGTAGGGTCTCTAGGCCTGGCCAGCAATCAGGGCTGATCTGTGGGGCGACCAACAGGGTGATCAGGGGCCCCCACTAGCACCCACTTTGGCCGGCCTGGCGCTGCCGGCTTGCCAGTCCCGCCACCCACCACTGCCCTGCCCCGCTGCCCTGATCGCCCTGCCAATCCATTGGCCAGCCCTGTCCCCCAATTGCCCAGCTGCCACTGGTCGCCTCCCTCTGAGGGGTGAGCAGCAGGGCAATCGGGGTCCCCCACTGGCACCCACCATGGCTTGCCTGGGCCTGTGGGCTGGGGGAAGCTCCTGCACTGAGCATCTGCCCCCTGGTGGTCAGTGTGCATCATGGCGACCTGTCGTTCCACTGGTTGTTCCACCATTCGGCTGATTTGCAATATTAGGCTTTTATTATATAGGACTAGAGGCCCGGTGCACAAAAATTTGTGCACTGGGGGGGGGGGGGGCCCCCCAGCCCGGCCTATGCCCTCTCACAGTCTGGGTCCCCTCGGGAGATAACGACCTGCTGTCTTAGGCCTACTCCCGGGTGGCAGAGGGCACGCCCAATCCCTAGGTGCAGCCCCTGGTCAGGCTCAGAGCAGGGCCGATTGGGGAGTTGGGGCGCCGCCCCCCGCCATGCACAGAGCAGGGCGGATCGGGAGGTTGCGATGCCACCCTCAGTCACGCTCAGGGTAGGGCCGATTG
>NW_005369915.1:2716986-2720797 GCF_000412655.1 Myotis brandtii | reverse complement strand
AGCAGATATCTGGGATTTATTTATCTTCTATAATTGAAACTTTGTTTCCTTGAGTGGAGGCTACAGCTGACCAGGGCAGGCGAGAAGCTTGGCTTCCTCCATCGCCTGGGCAATCAAGCCTCCTGCTTACTCCAGCTCTGTGGCTGCCGGCCGCCATCTTGGTTGGATTAATTTGCATATAGTCACTCTGATTGGCTGGTGGGCATGGCTTGGGGCATAGCAGAGGTGCGGTCAATTTGCATGTTTCTCTTTTATTAGATTAGATAAAATTTTATTTACAAAAACAGGCAGTAGACTACATTTTGCCTGAGACCAAGCATTTTGCATAGATGACTAGACTATGTGAACAGACTGATTTCTTGGCACCATAATACTATTTATGCACTACTTTTTCCATTCATTTTCTTGTGGACTCTAGAATTGAAGCTTAAGGATTCCTAGAGTTAATCTGCTTCTCCTTGCTTCTTCCTTAATGAACATAAAATATCATTAGCAATAAGGGAAAAAATGGTTTCTGCCCCTTGAGAAAAAGAAACTTTCCAAGTGTTCTTATTGGACTCAACATGTCCAATGTATTTGTATAGCCATTTTACATTTTCAAATGTGCTAACAGGTACCCATAATTGGGTTTAATATCTGTGCCACCACAGTTATTCTGCGTTCAGGTTTATTACCGCAGAGCTCTGCCAGTTGGGAATCTTAGCAACCAATAGGTGGTGTCCTCATTTAATATAAATACTGAATGATCACCCAGTTGCAGCCCCTTCTAGTTTGAAAAAATAAGACCCTTTTCAAGCCTTTCAAAATAGTTACTTATATTTATTTAGGTGAAATAATTATATAACCCCCTAGAATGTCATCCCAATGGCTTTTATAAATGCATTAAGGGAAAAAATGGTTTCTGCCCCTTGAGAAAAAGAAACTTTCCAAGTGTTCTTATTGGACTCAACATGTCCAATGTATTTGTATAGCCATTTTACATTTTCAAATGTGCTAACAGGTACCCATAATTGGGTTTAATATCTGTGCCACCACAGTTATTCTGCGTTCAGGTTTATTACCGCAGAGCTCTGCCAGTTGGGAATCTTAGCAACCAATAGGTGGTGTCCTCATTTAATATAAATACTGAATGCTCACCCAGTTGCAGCCCCTTCTAGTTTGAAAAAATAAGACCCTTTTCAAGCCTTTCAAAATAGTTACTTATATTTATTTAGGTGAAATAATTATATAACCCCCTAGAATGTCATCCCAATGGCTTTTATAAATGCATTTAAAATTACTATTTCCACTTTGGATTGGGTTGACTTGCACTCCCACTACCCTTTCCAAAAAGATATGTCCACGCCTGCCCTAATCTCTGGAACCTGTGACCTTGCATATATAATGAAGTAAAGTATCACAACAGGAGGTCATCCTGGATTTCGTAGGTGATGCATCCAATGACAAGAGTCCCTAGAAGAGACAGAAGAGAGAAGACAGAGAAAAGCCATGTGAAGATGCAGGCAGAGATTGAGTGATGTAGCCTCATTGCCAAGGATTGCTGCCAGAAGCTGGACAGGCAAAGAGGATTTTTCCCCCAGAGACTCTGGAAGGAGCATAGCTTGCCAACACGTTGATTTTGGACTTCAGATTTCCAGAACTGTAAGAGAATACATTTTTGTTGTTTCATGCCAACAAGTTTGTGTCATTTGTTATGCTAACCTTAGGAAACTAATACACAGTCCAAGTAAACAAAACTGAGCCCCACACAAGGCAGTTTAACAAAATCATGAAGTTTCCAACTCAACTAATTAATCAAAATGTTCAACCTACTAAACTGTACATCTTCTATGCATATATCATCTTGAGCATGAATGTTGATATCATTTGTGAGGCAGAATTCTATTGGAGACTTGTATTTTGATTTCCCCAAATATAACAAATATTGTCTCTTTTCTACTCCCGTACGTCATTCAGGAACAATGAGGTATTCAATTTTCCACAATAACTTTTCCAAGTGCAATATTAGAAACAAAGCAGGGACCACATGGAGATAAACACGCTTTACAGCATCTTGGAATGAGTCATTCTTGTCTTACTTATCACGACCTTGCATAGGCACTCAGCCAAATACATTCAGCAAGCATTTATGGGGTACCTACCAGTTGCCAGGCACACTGCTAAGTGCTAAGGAGGCAACGATGAATCAGGTATAGTTCTTGTGGTTTAGTTGAGAAAATCAAAGTTGACTGACAGAGACAAATACGAAGTCAGATATGATGCATGTGATGAGTGAGAAAGCATGGTGGTGAGGGGGGCACAAACAGAGGCACCCCTCACCCAGGGGCAGGAGGAGGAGGAGATGGAAGCAGAGCTGAATCTTGAAAGCTTGGTTATCTGGACGGGAGGTCTGGATACCGGTGCAAGGTGGTAGAAGTTAGGGCATAGAGGTCTGAGGAACTGCCAGAGGGTCTGGATTGGGGGATTCTATTACAGAAAGGCTGGAGCTGCATTAGGATTGCGACGGTGAAGGGCCTTGGTAAGGGGTTCAGATTTCATTTTTAAAACAAACCCATTACAAGGGTTTGCATCAGTTACTAAGTGATATGATTAGATTGTTTTTTGGAAATGTTCATCTGCTGATGTGTGGGTTCTGGCTTCGAATGGGGCAGGAGTAGCAGGGAAACCAAGTTATAAGAGGCTGCTGCAGCCATCATCCAGCCATAGGGGTGAAGAAGAGGAAAAGTCTGGACAGGGTGTTAAGGGGCTAATACTTTAGCACTAGATATAGGGGCGGGAGGAGGGAGAAACAGTATTCAAGAATCACTCTCCTGAGTTCTTGAACTCCTGACAGATTAAGGACTATCTTTTTATTCATGTCTGTGCCAGCCCAGCCACTTGTACAAAATAAGGCTTCAATTTGTTAGTGGTTGAATCAAATTTCCGAGGTTTCTATTAGAAACTGAGGTCCCAGGTACTTTCTACGGTGTCTGGATACCCTTCACTTTCAAGTATATAAAGCTGTTATGAGAGATAATTTACGGCTCTCAGAAGGGCCTCCTGTTTTTGTTCGTCTGCCCATTTAGCGGCTTCTTACTGGATTAATGGCCTGGTACATGAATCACTGTGGCTACCTGTGCAGAATTAAGTGCCAGCCGGAGGTTTCAGGAGAGCCATCTCTGAAGCCGAGGGAGTCCCAGGCAAAGGTCAGCCACCACCGAGGGCCCCCACCCCCACCCCAGGCTCTTCCGGGGATCTATAGCATACATATTTACACTCGTTCTGTAGAAAGGCCCCATGTTTGTCTGTCTAGCTACAATCCCTAAAGAAAGTCCTACAGCACTGCCACAGCAGCCTTTTAAAATCGTTTTGTGACTGACCAGAAAAGCCAAGCAGGGTGCTCCTGAACTGCTGGGTACAACCGAATGGCAGACTGGCTTCCTGAAGCCACAGTGTCCCCAGGGTGCTTCCGCAGACAGGCTTTTCTCCTGAGAAGAGAAGAGAAACAGAGATAGTAGGACTAAAAGCTTTGTAGTAACAGCAGAGGTAGCGACAGCCTGGTGTCATTGCGGAGAGGTGACTTGGCCCACGTTGAGCAGAGAAAGCCTCACAGAGATGATTTGAGTTGGGTTTCTAAAGACCAGAGTTAGCCAAAGTTTTGGGGGGAGTGCTATAGCGCTGTTGGCGATTTGGAGCTGGATGATTCATTCATGCTTCTCGCATGACATCCTATCTAATAAAAGGCAAAAAGGGTAATTAACCGTACCTCCACTACGCTTCCCATTGGCTAATCAGCGAGATATGCAAATTAACTGCCAACAAAGATGGCGGC
>NW_005369915.1:2715388-2716753 GCF_000412655.1 Myotis brandtii | reverse complement strand
AAGTTTCAATTATAGAAGGTAAATAAATCCCAGAATTAAAAAGAAAAAGAAAAAAAGGAGAGGCTGGGAGCTTCAGTCACCGGCCAGCCTGAAAACGGCCCTCAGCCCCTTACCCAGACTGGCCAGGCACCCCAGTGGGGACCCCCACCCTGAAGGGGGTGTGACCAGCTGCAAACAGCCATCAGCCTCTCACCCAGGCTGACTAGGTACCCAAGCAGGACCCCCATCCTGATCCGGGACACCCTTCAGGGCAAACCAGCCGGCCCCCACCCGTGCACCAGGCCTCTATCCTATATAGTAAAAGGGTAATATGCAAACTGACCCTAACAGCAGAAAGACTGGGAATGACTGGTCACTATGACACACACTGACCACCAGGGGGCAGACGCCTAATGCAGGAGCTGCCCTCTGGTGGTCAGTGCGCTTTCACAGGGGGGAGCTCTGCTCAGCCACAAGCCAGGCTGATGGCTGCCAGTACAGCGGTGGTGGTGGGAGCATCTCCTGCCTCTTCAGCAGCGCTAAGGATGTCTGACTGCAGCTTAGGCCTGCTTCCTGCTGCCAAGTGGACATCCCCCGAGGGCTGCCAGGCTGCCAGAGGGATGTCTGGTTGCCAGCTTAGGCCCAATCCCCCGGGGAACAGGCCTAAGCCAGCAGGTGGTCATCCCCCGAGGGATCCCAGACTGTGAGAGGGCACAGGCCGGGCTGAGGGACTCCCCCCGTGAGTGCACAAATTTTTGTGCACCGGGCCTGTAGTAATATAATATTTAGCATCCCTGACTCCTGTCCACTAAGTACCAGTAGGTTCAAAATGCCCCCCGATACACAGGTTTCCAGATACTCCCTAGAATGTCTTTCCTGGATGTGAACCACCAATGGACAGCACAGGAGAGTGTTAGAGGGTAATCAAATGGAGGAGACTAAGGCATGGAGGAGGGCACATGAAACTCATTCACTGACCACTGAGGAGAACTGTGATTGTGGTAGAGGATGTGATAGGAAACATTTGAAACAGCTTAAAAATGAGATCTAGCCCAGCTCGTGTGGCTCAGGGGTTGAGCATTGATCCAGGAGCCAGGAGGTCCCAGTTAGATTCCTCATCAGGGCACATGCCCGGGTTGTGGGCTTGATCCCCAGTAGGAGATTATCATTGAGGGTCATCATTGATGTTTGTATCTCTCTCTCTCCCTTTCCCTTCCTCTCTCTTAAATCAATCTGTGTGTGTGTGTGTGTGTGTGTGTGTGTGTATTTTAATGAGATTTATCATTACATGCTAATGACAACAAGTTCAAATGGCCCCAAAAGACCATGCTAAATGCTAATGATGAGGAAAATAAGACTTTTTTTCGGGGGTGGGGGGGTGGGGGA
>NW_005369915.1:2713378-2715105 GCF_000412655.1 Myotis brandtii | reverse complement strand
AAAGGATGAGGCCCAGAAATCAGGATTTTAAAAAGATTCCCAGGTGATTCTAATGTGCAGCCAAGGTTGAGAACCACTGGCCTATAATCAAGTCACTGCCCCTTCCTTAATTATCTGGTCTTGCAAGACACATTTACCTAAATACTCACATTTTACAGAGGCCATAAGTCATGAACAATACACAACCCCCATGGGGGGTTATCAGCGCTGGCGCCAGGCCAGGCCTTTAGGTGTGGTCTCACATCCCCCATCCCACACACAGGGCTTTTTGCAAAGCCCGAGAAAGGTCCGGAAGTCTGATCCATATTTGGGGGACAAAGAAACCAAAGGGTATAAAGAACAAGCTTCCCCCATATTGGTTTGCTCAGGATTTGGAAACAGGCTCCCCTGAGTCACGGTACTAGTACATTTGGAAATAAATGGGTTTTTCCATATCTCCAAGTACACCTGTGTATTTTTCGGTCACCTGGTAAATTCTGTAACACTAATGTCAGCTCCAATTAAAAAGTCAAAGGCATGGAGTGGATGGGATGTGAGCTCTGAACTCAGACCTAATTTGAATTCCAGCCTCACCATTTACTAACTATTTCCTTGGACAACTTACTCATGTTCTCCCAGCCTGCTTTATCATTTTAAAAATGAAGAGGGAATGTTTTCAATCTGATATTTAAGATATTTGAGCCCTGAAATTTGAGCTCTGTAAATCAATATGTGTTCTACCCTTCCTATCAAACTCTTTGTAAACAACTCCTCCAAATTTTGGTTGCATGTTGTTCAAAATAGTTGGGGGTTTTGTCCTCATCTTTTTTGTTCATCAAAGTGATATTTACTAACTTTAAGTGTCCAGTTTGGTGAATTTTTGTAATTTTGCACAGTCATTTAACCACCACCACAATCAAGGTTTAAAATGAATTTTCTCACCCTAAAAAGTTTCCTCATACCCATTTGTATTCAATCATCTCCCTTTACCCTGACCCCAGACAACCATTGGTCTGCTTTTTATCAGTATAGTTTTGCCTATTATGTAATCCTATATAATAAAAGGGTAATATGCAAATTGACCCTAATGGCAGAACAACTGGGAACGACCGTTCACTATGATATGCACTGACCACCAGGGGGCAGATGCTCAATGCAGGAGCTGACCCCTGGTGGTCAGTGTGCTCCCACAGGGGGAGCTCCGCTCAGCCACAAGCCAGGCTAAGGGCTGCGAGCTCTGTGGCGGTGGTAGAAGTCTCTCCTGCCTCCTCAACAGCACTGAGGATGTCCGACTGACGGCTTAGGACCACCTAAGCCGTCAGTCAGACATCCCCCAAGGGCTCCTGGGCTGCCCGCTCCTGGGGAGCGGGCCTAAGCTGGCAGGTGGACATGCCCCAAGGGGTCCCGGACTGCAAGAGGGCACAGGCCAGGCTGAGGGACCCCCCGAGTGCACAAATTTTTGTGCACTGGGCCTCTAGTTTTATATAAATAGACTAATCTAGTATAGAATCTTTGTGTTTAACTTCTTTCACTTAGCATAATATTTTTGAGATGTATCTATATGGTTGTCTGTATTCATATTTCTTTCCTTTTTTTTGCCTAGTAGCTTTCCAGTTTTATTGCTTGTTTGGGCTGTTTCCAGTTTGAGGCTATTATAAATAACTAGGGGCCCGGTGCACAAAAATTTGTGCACTGGGGAGGGGGTTCCCTCAGCCAGCTTGCCCCCTATCACATACTGGGAGCCCTAG
>NW_005369915.1:2707661-2713009 GCF_000412655.1 Myotis brandtii | reverse complement strand
GCCTAAAGCCTCTGCTGGAGGCTTTAGGCCTGGGCCAGGCACCCCCAGCTCGCTGTCGCCGCCTCCACCGCCGCCGCTGCCGCCGTCGCTGCTGCTGCTGTGGAAGATCGCTGGCTGGCTCCTCCCCGGCCTAGGCCTAAAGCCTCAGTCTGTGGCTTGGAGCTGACATATGCAAATTAGTCGCCATCTTGTTTGTCAGTTAATTTGCATATACTCACTGATTAGCCAATGAAAAGGGTAGCGGTCGTACGCCAATTACCATGTTCCTCTTTTATTAGTGTAGATTAGAGGCCCTCAGCCTGGCCTGCAGGGATTGGGCCGAAACTGGCTCTCCAACATCCCCTGAGGGGTCCCAGATTGTGAGGGCGGTTCTCAGGTGATGCACCCTGGAATCAGGCTCCCTCCTCTCTGGTTCCGGGTGCATCACCCGAGAACCACAGCTGCCAAGTCACCACAGCTCAGCAGCTCCTGCATTGAGCGTCTGCCCCCTGGTGGTCAATACGTGTCATAGCTACCGGTCAGATGGTCGGTCGGTTGGACGGTCGCTTAGGCTTTTATATATATAGATGCTGTTACAACCATACATGTACATGTCCAGAGAAATCTGGACATATATTTCATTTTTTTGGAGGAGATATCCAGAAATAGAATTTCAGGCTTGTATGGTAATGAATCTTTAACTTTATAAGGTAATGCCATTCTGTTTGCCAAAGTGACTGTATTCCCACCAGCAAAGTCTGAGAGTTCTAGTTGCACCACATCCTTGTCTACACTTGGTGTTGTCAGTCATTTTTACTTTATCCATTCTACTGTATAATGATATCTCATTGTAATTTGAATTGACATTGCTCTGATGACCTGTAAAGGTGGATATCTTTCCATGTGCTTATGAAATTTTTAATCAAAGTATTAATCAAATAAAATGCTAAAATGCAGTTATTCGAAGCAAGATTTGCAAACAGAAAGACTTGGAATTTATCCTTTCATAAGCACAGGAGATACCAAACAAATTAAACAATTAGCCCTCAAATGGTATACAATATAAATATTGAAATTCTGTAATTACATTTTGGAATATCTCAACTTGCAGGATGACTCATTTTTTGAAGCACCTATTTTTAATTAGATAAATTTATGTTCAGTACTGAAATGAAATGAAATTTAGGAGGCCTATAATTATACAGAATCATAAGTAGAGACAACTTATTTGATGAGGTTTTTCTTATGAAATATATGTTGAAGAAAGGTACTCTGAATTAAGGCCAAAAGGGCAGCATCTGTGAAAATATTTGAGCTGAAATATTTACACATTTCAACATGCAAAATCTTAAAATTGTGAATTAGTTTGCTAGGCTGTCTTAACAAAATACCACAGACTGGGCAGCTTAAACAACAGAAATTTATTTATTTTCTTGAAGTTCTGGAAGTTGGAAGTTCAAGATCAAGGTATCAATGGGTTTAGTTTTTTCTGAGGCCTCTCTCCTTGGCTTGCAGATGGCAGCCTTCTCATCATCCTCATGTGATCTTTTCTCTGTACTTGCACATCCTGAGTGTCTCTGTGTGTGTCTAATTTCCTCTTCTTCTAAGGCCATCAATCAGGTTGGGGTAGAACCCACCATCACAACCTCGTCTTAATAACTTCTTTAAAGACCCTATCTCCAAACAGTCTCATTCTGAGGTGCTAGGTATTAGGACTTCAACATCTGAATTTTAGGAAGATGTGGTTCAGCCTATAACACTCCTCCATTTAGCAGACCAGTTTCTGACATCCCTTTTACTTGACCACCAGCATCTAGTGAGGGATATATCATGAGTCAGTGTGCTCCCACAGGAAGTAAATGCCCTCTGCCTGCAATCTGGAATCACCCTTGCACTGTGTGCTTTTCCATGTGTCATCATTGATCTGCCAGGCTCCAAATCTATTTGTTTAGACCAATGATATTGATCAGACCCTGTCACATTGGCATATTTTTTTAAAAATAGTTTTATTTCTTTTGTTTATAAAAGTAATATGTGCTTATTGAAAAAGAAAAAACTCAGACAGTGGTGAAGTATAAAGAAGAAAATAAGAATCACCTCCTAAAACACACCACCAAAAATAAAAAATAAATAAAAATACTAAAGAAAAAAACTAAAAACAAAATAATAATAATAATAATAATAATAATAATAATAATAAATGGCCCAGCCAGTGTAGCTCAGTGGTTGAGGGTCGACCAGGAAATGATGGTTTGATTCCTGTTCAGGGCACATGCCTGGGTTGCAGGCTCAATCCCCAGTGTGGGACCTGCAAGAGACAGCCAATCAATGATTCTCTCTCATCATTGATGTTTCTATCTCTCTCTCCCTCCTCCCTTCCTCTCTGAAATCAATAAAAATATTTTTTAAAATAATAAAATAAAATAAAACACACCACCCAGGAACAGCCACTTGTATGTCCAGCAAAATGTTTTCTCTATGCAAATACGTGTATGCTTTTTAATATTAAAAATTAGAAATCATAACATATACAATTTTTCAGCTTTATTTTTTTCTACTTTATATATTATGGTGAATGAGACATTAGGCTCTTGTCCAAGTGAAGCTGAAGTTTTGCCCAGTTTCTTCCTGAACAAAGGGATTTGTGGTAGAAAATAGGGACTGGAATAACCAGGCTGCACTCCCCAAATACACAATCACCACCACTACAACTATATCACTGCAGGATCAAATCTTGTCCACCTACCTCTTAAGACTTCGGTGGAGCAAAGAAGGAGATGAAGGAAAAATAAAGATGAAGATGAATGAAATGAAATAAAGGATATAAAAAAGTACAATAGGAATAACTCGTTGCCACTTCTCCTTACTTCAAAAAAGTTTAACAACAGGTACAGCATAGGCACTGCCCAATCTAATGGCAACTATAAACTGCTGTCCCACCGGTATGGCTGCCATCTGGCTCAGTATCAGCCTTGTCCTTACCCCTCATCCTCCAGAGTGGACACCTTTTCCTGGAAGTAGTGAGTAAAAAATGTATTTTATTTTCTGCTGGGTTTCCTGAGAAGGCTAATGTTGGCAGCTACCCTTTCACGACTAGAGACCAGCCTATCTGAAAAAGGAGCCACCATAAAGAAAAGCAGAGAAGACACAAGACATGTAAACCAATCCTTTGACAACATTTGAGCACCTGGATCCAGCCAGACCTGAGGTCAGTAAGGCCTAGACTTTTCAGTTATATGAGCCAATCAATATTCCTTTTTTGGCTAAGAAGTAAGCTCAATTTCTGATATTAAAACTAAGGAATCTTATCACACCCATATATTCTTCTCCCTTTTAAAGTTCCAATGACAAAGAAGCCACTATATGCCTTACATAGTAACAGAGAAAGGTTTGTATCTAAGAATTGAGAATAAACCTGAGGAATGCAAGTGAAGTTCATACCAATTTCCTAGGCACCAACTCCTGAAATTATCAGCCCTTGTACCCATATTAACAACCTGGGAGAGACCAAGATGGCGGCATAGGTAAACACCGGAGACTGCTGCCGCAAACAACCACTTCAAAAATACAACTAAAAGACGGAACGGACATCACCCAGAACCACAGGAAGGCTGGCTGAGGAGAGACTCTTCAACTAGAAGGAAAAATAACAGCACACCGAGGCTCAGAGGAGGCGCAGTGTGGAAAAAACTCAGGTGCGGAGGTGCGCGCGCAAAGCGGGCTGGTGGCTGAGAGCGCGGTTGTCGTTTTCGGTCAGGGGGGAGTCTCAGACTCTGAGCTCCAGATACGGGCGAATCGCTGGGGACTCGGACCCAAACGGGAGAAGCGGGAGTGTCTGGCATCAGTTGGAAGGCAGCTTTCCCTCCGAGGTTTGCAGCGGTTCCGGGGGTTCTGAGAAGCAGAGCCTCTGGGAACAGGACTGAGGGCACCATAACGGCTCCCTCCGCCCGCCCTGTTGAGCCCGCCCCGCCCAAGCCCTGCGCAGAGCCATTTGCCGGATAGCCTCAGGCAAAGGCTAGATTAGCACCTCCCCAGAGGACAGAAGTTTTCCGCGGCAGACACAGCTGATTCACACAGCCAGTCGGCCTGGTGGTCAAATCCCTCTAGTATTAACTACAACAATCAAGGCTCAACTAGAACAAGACTGCGCACAAAGACCACTAGGGGGTGCACCAAGAAAGCATAAAAAATGCGGAGACAAAAAAACATGACAGAAATGGAGGATATAGAGCTAAAAATCGCAATTTTGAGGGCTTGCAAAAATGTGCTAGAAGCTGTCAATAAACTTGAGGAGAGAGTCACGAAAACTAATGAGACCCTCGATGCTATGATAAAGAACCAACTAGAAATTAAGCATACACGGACTGAAATAAAGAATATTATACAGACACCCAATAGCAGACCAGAGGAGCGCAAGAATCAAGCCAAAGATTTGAAATGCGAAGAAGCAAAAAACACCCAACCGGAAAAGCAAAATGAAAAAAGAATCCGAAAATACGAAGATAGTGTAAGGAGCCTCTGGGACAGCTTCAAGCGTACAAACATCAGAATAATTGGGGTGCCAGAAGATGAGAGACAGCAAGATATTGAAAACCTATTTGAAGAAATAATGGCAGAAAACTTCCCCCACCTGGTGAAAGAAATGGACTTACAGGTCCAAGAAGCGCAGAGAACCCCAAACAAAAGGAATCCAAAGAGGACCACACCAAGACACATCATAATTAAAATGCCAAGAGCAAAAGACAAAGAGAGAATCTTAAAAGCAGCAAGAGAAAGAGACTCAATTACCTACAAGGGAATACCCATACGACTGTCAGCTGATTTCTCAACAGAAACTTTGCAGGCCAGAAGGGAATGGCAAGAAATATTCAAAGTGCTGAATACCAAGAACCTACAACCAAGAATACTTTATCCAGCAAAGCTATCATTCAGAATTGAAGGTCAGATAAAGAGCTTCACAGATAAGGAAAAGCTAAAGGAGTTCATCACCACTAAACCAGTATTATACGAAATGCTGAAAGGTATCCTTTAAGAGGAGGAAGAAGAAAAAGGTAAAGATACAAATTGTGAACAACAAACATGCATCTATCAACAAGTGAATCTAAGAATCAAGTGAATAAATAATCTGATGTACAGAATGAACTGGTGATTATAATGAATCAGGGACATAGAAAGGGAATGGACTGACTATTCTTGGGGGGGAAAGGGAAATGGGAGATGCAGGAAGAGACTGGACAAAAATCGTGCACCTATGGATGAGGACAGTGGGTGGGGAGTGAGGGCGGAGGGTGGGGCGGGAACTGGGAGGAGGGGAGTGATGGGGGGGAAAAAAAGAGGAACAAATGTAACCTGAACAAAAAAGATTTAAT
>NW_005369915.1:2693114-2707543 GCF_000412655.1 Myotis brandtii | reverse complement strand
AAAAAAAAAAAAAAAAAAAAAAAAAAAACAACCTGCAATTTTTAGAAAAGCATGAATAGCAGCAGAAGGAGGAATTGGCCACAGGATGCATGGAGAGACACCAGTATACTTAGTACCTTACCTCTCCACTAAAAAAGATTTAGTACTAGTTGCAGTGAAGTTTCATATCCCTAAAATTCATTACATCTATAAAAAAAAGCACCATATTTTCATGAGCTATTAAAACAGTTAAAAATAAAGCCCATTTGGTATCCAATATCCTTTAGATGATCATATTTTTCCTTGTATTTGTGAAGCAACAAAATTTGGTTAACTGCAATACATCTTGTAACTGATGCAGATGTCCACATTCTCCTTCACCCCCTAAAATAATAAGCTACAATTTTTCTAGCCATATAATTTATAAATTACATAAACTTATAACATGAAATACATTCTCTTTGTTTCTCTTCTTCGTCTTTCTCAACTGGTCTTTAATTTTAACAGTTTTTTATGAACCCTCCACAAACGTTGAATGGCATGGGCATAAGAATAATGTAAAGAGAGGGTATTAACATTTATTTGGCACATGTTATGTGCCTATTACATCACATGTTATTTTATTTTATTTAATACTGACCCTAACCTTTAAAGCAGATGTGATTGCCCCATTTTTCTAATAGGAAAGCCTTTACCAAGTTTAAACAGCTATAAAATAGCTATAGTAGACACTGTTCATTGCTCCTTCATAATTATTTTCCTTCTTCTTCTTTGCTTGTTGAGTATGCTTCTCACTAAAGAAGTTGAAAACACTTAACACACTTTATCCCAGAGTTCTCTGCTGCTAGAGCATGAGCATATGACCCAGTCTAGCCAATGGGTCCTGAGGGAAGGTCTATTAGATTTTTGGGAAAGTTTCCTCCCTGATTAAAAAATAAAATAAGAAGGGCCTTTTTTCCCCCTACGTTTTGTTGTTGGATGAAGTCTTATAATGATGTCATATCTGGAGCTGCAGCAGCCTTTTTGAGGGTACAAACCTAAAGATGAAGTTAAATACTCAAAAACTCTAAAGATGATGAAAAAGAAAAGTGGTCTTTAATGACATCTTTGAACTTCTCATTTAACTAACCCTGGAAGTCCTCTCCCTCAAGACTTAGAACAGTGTCTGGTGAATATTAGACACTTAACAAACATCTATTGAATGAATAAATGAATAATTTTAACTTTCCAAATTTGTCATCATAGAAAATGAGAAAAGTATCTATCAAAGCTATATGACCTAGCAATTCCACTCCTAGGTATGTTACAAGAGAAATGAGTGTTATGTGTCCACCATAGACATGTGGAAACATTTTTATAGTAGCTCCAAACTGGAAACAACTCAAATGTCCATAAACTGGATAATGAATAAATAAATGTCAGATATTCACATATTGCAATACTACATCTCTTATATAAAAGGCCCATGGCTGTCACGCCATAACGCTGTCATGACCAAACAAGTTGTGGCTCTCACGGCAGGCGGGATGGGGCATGAGCTACTAGCGGCGGAGAGCTATGAGTGGCAGAGAGCTACAAGCAGTGAAGGGCTATGAGCAGCTGAGGGTGGGGCAGTGAGCTATGAGCAGTGATGGGGGCAGCCAGCTGAGGCAAGTGGAAGGGAGCTACTTGTGCACGATTTCATGCACTCTGGGCCTCTAGCAACAATATAAAAGGACAGACTATTAATATTCACATTAGCAGTTGAGGTCTATCCCAATGGGTCTTTTTCTGTAGACCTACATCGTTGGAAACACCTCAGAATAAATATGTAGCTTTCTTTACTCACAGAACTATGTGTTAAATCTGTGGGAAGCAACTACAAGACAGCTGCTAAAACTGTGAAAGACCTAATAATCTAATGTTTTTAATCTTAGGTATTTATGTATCCTGAAGATCTGTACTTTTCTAGGGAGTGATAGCTTAGGAATGAAGATAATTTGAACTTACTCATGTTTAGAGGGTGTCTGAAACTTAAAAACCAGGCAGATCCATCTACTCAGACCCTAACCATGGCCCTGAAGTAAATTGCTTAAAGAAATTGGGTCCCAATGATTATAGGAGGAGAGTTTTTGAAGTATGTCCATATTCAAGTGTAGATCAAAGAAGCTCAACTAAAAGAATTGTGGACTGACTGAAATGACAACTGGATTGGGCAAAAAGGGGATTAAGACGATTAAGACTCAAACTCGGGAGGAACTAAGGCAGTGGAAGGACTCAGAGCATGTGATATTTCTTAAATAAAAATATATTAACTTTAAATAATTGTGCCTATGTTACAAATAATAAAAACCCTTTATACTTAAAAAAAATATATTCACATTAGCATAGACAAATCTCACAGACATAATATTCAGCAAAAAACAACATGCACACAAGACTACATACTATTTGATTTCATTAAAGTTCAAGAACAGGAAAAACGAATCCATGGTGATACAAGTCAGTGGTGGCCTTTGTGACAGGGGGCTGGTTATTGAGGGGATAGGGCCTGAGGGACTCTCCTGGAGTTATGTGACTCAGAAATACTCTCCTGGAGTGTGGATTTTTCTATCAAAAGTGCCTAAATAGAGCAGAAAAGATTTTGTGTACTAGTATAAGGATAGTCATTGCAAAATTTAAATTAGTGAAAAACTGGAAACAACCTAATTATTCAACAGCATATAATTAAGCACATTATAATACACATATTCAATAGAATATTATGCAGCCATTAAAAAGTATGCTCATGAAAGCTGATGATATAATGTTCAATGAGGTAAAATGGAATTAAAATTTCAAATACTTTAAGAATACAACCATGAAAAAAAATTTAAGCCTGTAGAAAGAAAAAGCCTGAGAGAGTTTGTATGTAAAGACAATTATCTGTGTCTGCTTCTGAAGAATGTGATTCAGCAAGTGGTTGTAGGAGTTGGGGTGTGTGTGGGAGTGGGGAGCAGGGAAGTGGGCCAGTAGGAAGCAGAGAGGGACTTTCATTTTTTGTTTTATGAACTCTGCATTTGACTTTTGTTTTTACAATGAATATGCATAATTTTATGATAAAAATTTTAATTCATTAAAAACAACTGGAAGGAAATTTATAAAATGTTAACAATGCTTGTCTTTGGATAATGGGATTTGGGAGATTTTTTAAATGATTTCTTTCACGTTTCTATAGTTTCAGATTCCTATGATGAGTACATTTATTACTGGCTATTCTATATTGTTTGTTTGTTAATCCTCACCCGAGGATATTTTTCCATTAATTTTTAGAAAGAGTAGAAGGGAGAGGGAGAGACAGAGAGAAACACTGATGTGAGAGAGACACATTAATAGGTTGCTTCCTGCACCCACCCGACCAAGGTACATGCCCTTGACTAGAATTGAACCCAGGACCCTTCAGTCCGCGGGCCAACGCTCTATCCACTGAGCCAAACTGGCTAGGGCTTAATATATTTCTATTGATTTCAGAGAGGAAGGGAGAGGGAGAGAGAAATAGAAACATCAATGATGAGAGAGAATCATTGATCAGCTGCTTTCTGCACGCCCCCTACTGAGGATCAAGCCTACAACTCAGGCATGTGCCCTGACCGGGTATTGAACCGTGCCCTCCTGGTTCAAAGGTCGATGCTCAACCACTCAGCCATGATGGCCAGGCAGCACATGTTTTGTTTTTTTGTATATTTTTTTATTGTTGATAGTATTACAGATATTTACCCTCTTCTTCCAAGCCTCTGACCCCTCCCCCAGGTCTTCACTACCCTATTCCCCTTGTCCATGGCTATGCATATAAGTATATAAATTCTTTGGTTTATCTTTTCTCATCCCCACAACCTCACATCGAGGTTTGTCAGTCTGTTCCATGCCCCCATGTCTTTATATCTGAAAAAAACTTACTTCAATGAGATGATACATTTGAAAGCACACTGTAACTCGTGAAGTGCTTCCGTTATAAAAGTGGTTGTGTTACTGTTGTGAAACAGTGGATGTTGGCAATGCCATTTGTCAGGGCAGAGGGCAGATTCTCTATCCAGCCACCCAAGGGCTCAAGTTTTGCCTTGGCTGCCACCTTTGGAAGGTAGGAGGGAAGCTAAGCAAACACCACCTACACACTTAGAACAAGTGTAAATGCTTGAGAGTTTTTCTGGTAAACCCGCAGATGTTAGATTAGAAAAGTATTTCTTGGGGTTGTGCTTCTCAGCCCAGGCTACACATTAGAATCACCTGGGGAAGTTTCTTATACTCTCCCACCCCCAGATATCAGAATTCAATTGCTTGGGACGAGGCCCAGGCAGGAGTATTTTTAAGACATTTCCCAGTTAATGGTAATAACCAGAGTGTAGAGTGATGCCTTTGAGTGATTCCGTGGATGAGTTCTCTATGTCACGTGCAGGCAAAAGTTCCAAAACTCCTCTTGAAAGTTTAACTCTCTAACCAAAAATCAGGTAAAACACTGTTTTCCTCAAACCAAACTGAGTTTTTGGTGTGGTGTTTTTAAGTAAGAAATATATATATATATCTTTTTATTGATTTTAGAAAGAGATAGAAACATCAATGATGAGAATCACTGTTTGGCTGCATCCTGCACACCCCCTACTGGGGATCAAGCCCACAACTCAGGCATGTTGCCCTGGCCAAAATCGAACCGTGACTCCTGGTTCATGGGTCAATACTGAACCACTGAGCCACACTGGCTGGGCTTACGTAAGAATTTTAATCACCACTCCTATATTTACAGTTTACACAGGGTACTCATGAAGATAATCTCATTTGATGATCTCATTGAACTGTATGTACACTGCTAAGAGGTGTAACCACCTAGACACTTCTGGGAGGTAAGTAGGCAGAAATCATTATTTACATTTTTCCCAGGAGAGAATTGAGAGGGAAGAGTTTATTAGTTTCCTAAGACCAAATAACAGCAAACTTGAACTCGAGTACTCCATTCTTCAACTATAAAGATCTCATTACGAGAATTGGCTTATATCTTTGAGTCACCAATGATACTGCACTAGGACAAAAGATTTTAAAAAATATCTGCCTGCCTTTTTTCCCATTGCACCTTCAGAACCTAGAAAGCAAAGTGAACATATTTTGTGTCTGTATTATGCATGAAATTGTGCCACCCAGTAATACTGCCAAGGACAGGCCTGGACACATAAGTAGATATTTAATGAAAGAATGAATGACTATATCCTCCAAGATAACATTACCCCCATTTGTCTAAGACCTTTCAGGCTGCTATAATAAAATACTGCAGCCTGAATGGCTTATAAACAACAGGCACTTATTTCTCACAGTTCTGGAGGATGGGAAGTTCAAGATCAAGGCGCCTACAAATTCAATGTCTGCCAAAGGCCCACTTTCTGGTTCATAGACAAAAGTCTTCTCCATGTAACCTCACAGGACAGAAGGGATGATGATCTCTCTGGGATCTCATTTATAAGGGCACTAATCCCATTCATGAGGACTCCACCTTTGGCCCCTAATCACCCCCAAAGGCCCCACTTCCTAATACCGTCACATTAATGATTAGGATTTAACATATAAATTTGGGGGTGGGGGGGGGAACAAAAATTCAGTCTATAGCACCATTTTACAGAAGAGGTTACTGAGACTCCAAGGAGAAAATACATGCCCAAGGTAACAGAACTCGTAAGAGACAAAACTGGAAGGAAAGACAACTCAGAACAGCCAACCTTGTACTCCTACCCACCATACTAAACTACCAACTGGTTGTAGTTTTTAAAGACCAAGCCCTAAGGATGACAGCCTTAGAGATAGATAATGTATGAGAAAACCTTCTCTAGATATGGCACACAGATAGTATAATAGGAGGGATATTGAAGAGGAGTTGGCAGCAGTGATTTGCTATTATAGGGTTCTATTGAAACAATTCATTTTACTTAAGATTTATACTTCCAAAATCCTTAGTCTGACTAATGACAACCTTCCAAAATGATTATAAAAAAGCAAAATCATTTTGCCTCCTGAAGAATTCATATAATATAGTATATGACAGATTACCATAGTCATATACTTAGATCCAAAATTACTAGATACAAATAAAGGAGAGCTGGAGAGACAAGATCATACATGCTTTTAATCAGGAAAGAAAAAGATCTCTCTAATCAATGTCTTGCAAAAATCATTAACCGAAGTCCTAAACTGAAGCTCAAATAATTGAAAAATGAAAATGATCCATCTACTCATGACAGGGAGATTGCAGTCCTATAAAAATGTTGAATGCACATATGGATGAAGAGGGTTGTCATTGCCATTTGGTAATTGGCTAAATAACAGTCATAAACATATGGAAGAAATAACCAAGTTGAGAGCAGAAGTCAAAATTTTCCCCATCAGTTTCAAGAGACTATGACACATTCATCCAGAATTTTGAAGCTTCAATCGTTAGTTATGTGGATTAGAACTGACAATGGTGAAAGTCATTACAATTCATCCATTCATTGTCTATCTGTCCATCTATCCATCCACTGGGTTTAACCACATGAAAAATGCCATTACTTGGTTACTTTTGACTTAGAAGAAAGGCAGCTTTATATACTTCAATGTAAAATATTTAATTTATACTTATTGAACATGCTACCATGCTCAACGCACACACTATGTGGTGTTGGTGGGGTAAGGGTTGTATAAGAAATACTCTCTATCTCCTCTATGGGAAAACACATACCAACAACTATTTGTAAGAGAGCTGTGAATGTACAAAGTGGTATAGGATTACATTGATATGTATGCACAGAAAGAACACACAACAATTTGTCAGTTGGTATGTGGTTGGTGGGAGTTTATTATTTTTCCTTTTGCTTAGCTCTATTTTAACACTTTTTTGTCAATAAAAATGTGTTATTTTTGTTGTTAAACATTTTTTGAAAATGTACCATGGGTTTTTCAGAATTGATAGCTTTTAATAGATATGATTAAGATAAAGAATTTAAAAGTTAAAATAGATGAAGCAACATAGGTAAAATAAGAAGTGAGAGACAAAGAGACAATGGCTAGACCACTTACAAAAATGAAACTCTAACCCCAAATCTGCAGCAACCAGCCTGGGAAACCAACCTATTATCTCAATCAACCAACCCAGGAAGCTAAACAATAATCTCAGTAACAATTGACCCCAAACAGCCAGGACTTGGTGAATAACTAAGCTTCCCTAACTTTTGTCCCCACTTCATACTTAGGACCAACCAGACAGAGCCCAATATGCTCCCCTAACCAATCACATAAGATGACCCACTTCTAGTTAGCCCACCTCCAGCTTCCCCAGGCCAACAGCCTCCAATCAGAGCACATCCAAAGATTTCCCTTTGTTTCCCTCTAAAACTTTTCGACTCCTCTCCTTTGAGTCTCTGCCAAAGCACAAGTGATGGTGGTTGACTCCCTTACCATAGCAAGCTCTAAATAAAAACACCTTGCCCGTTCTCATTTGATTGGTCTTCATTTATTTCTACAGAAGAGAAAGAGAAATGACTCAGGAATTAGCTTAGTACACAGAATGCAATGACAAAGGCATATACATTTATGAAAAATAAGCATTATAGCAACTCTCCATACCTGACTGATCACAGGGACTAGTTGGGTTCTGATTAAGCCCCAGGAGATGAGGTTGTTTTACCTCTATTTCCTTCTTCACATCCCCTTCCAGCTTACGTTACCCCCCAGCTCCTTAACCTGAAAAGGAAAATCTAGAGCCATCATATTGCTTCTGTTTGACCTTTGAAGGTTGAGTCAGAATCAGGAAGACCTGGAAACCAGATTTAATCACTAGAATACTAACTCCATGAGGGAAGGGAATATGTCTATTCAGACCCTCTCCATGTGCCCAGTTGAATGACTGAAATAAACACATGGATACATCCAGGGCATAAGCACCATGTAGTACCTGCAAGAAGACAACTCAAAAGACGAGATCAGATTAAAAAATCTCTCTCTTCCCTGAAGTTCCTGAATCAAGGCACAGTCAGAGAAAACCTGATTCAGCACAGCAAATGTGGCCCAAATAGACAGAGGGACCAAAGATCGGGGTCATCACTCCCTAGTAATTTGTCCTATGATGCTCAGTGCTTACTTGGATACAGCTACATTTCTAAACTCCATCTTCCTCTTGTGCTCACTGGATAGTAAACATGGATCGCTATTAATAATAATTTCCCACTGCACGTCCAGAACAATCCATCCAGAGAAAATTGGAACTTCTTCTTTGCTGAGGTCCGGTCCCATCAATTTGATGCTCATTTTATAGAAAGGCCATTGAGCAAAATTAATGTACCCAAACAAATAGAGTTTGTCCTTGTAACTGATTCAGAGTATGACAGGAAACAAGAGGGCTGCCGTAATAGCTTCCTCTGGGAAATTTATTTTCAGAACATTGAGTTATTTTCTTCTACTCTACCAGATTTCATTAAAGTCTCTTTTTAAAAGAGAGAAGGAAGAAAAATAAAACTTAGTTGTCTGTTTTCATAGAAATCACTTTGAGATCTAGCTTCATTTAAATTCACTTGCTATTGTCCAAGTCAAAGAGTGTTATAATCTCAGGGTTATTTTACTTCTTCCCATTATTAATTTCCCCCCATTTTCTTCACACTGCCCCCAGAATGTTTTACTTCCACCCTTTTAACCTGAAGAGGAAAACCTAGAGCTACCATATGCCAGAAATGAAGGAGCCTGACGGAGCCTCTTTAAAATACTACCATATCTTGCCACTAGATAACACTTTGGACTGTTATCCAAAAACTCTGGTCATCTTTTTCCTGCATGTAGACAGATCAATGATGGTACCTGCCTCACTCTCAGTCACCAGAAGAGAAAATAAATGCTTCCTCCATGTGATCTGTCTGCCTCTTGGCCCCGCCGTCACAGCTGATTGGACCTAAAAACAGCCAGTTCATGGGCTAACCTGTGAAGGCATGAAAACCAGGCATGAAGTTGGAAAAGGGTACATACATGTGATTCCTACTATATGACATTCTGGAAAAGGCAAAACTATGCAGTTAGTTAAAGAAGCAGTGGTTGCCAGGAATTAGGGAAGAAGAAGGGATGAACAGATAGAGCACAGAGAATTTTTAGGGCAGTGAAAATACTCTGTATGATACTGCATGGTGGATACATATCATTATACATTTGTCCAAGCCCATTGAACGTATAACACCAAGAGTGAACCTAGCGTAAACTATGGACTTGAGGTGAAAATGACAAGTCAATGTAAGTTCAGGGATTATGATGAATGTACCACCTGGATGTGGGATGTTGATAGTGGGGAGGCATGCATGTGCAGGGACAGGTGGTATATAAGAAATCTCTGTACCTTCTAATCAATGTTGCTATGAACTTAAAACTTCTCTAAAAAATAAAATCTATTTAAAAACAAAACAAGCCAGGCATGAAAAGCTGTATCCAAACAGGAAAAAAATAGTAACAAAAGAAGCCAACCAGAGTGCCTTGGTCAGAAAGTAGATTTGGAAAATACGAAGAGAGTCCGTTTGGTGGCAGAAAGAGACACTGAAAACTTCCAAAGGGAAGGTATGAGTCCACGTTACTCTTAAGCAGCCAGGAAGGCAGGAACAGAGCAGTCGGTGGTGGGTAGCAGCAGGAAAGGAAGAGCAGAAAAGAATGGAGCAGAGCTGAGTCAGCAGGATGGCAAGAAACCTGGGGTCACTGGCTGCTGAGAGGCGAGGTGGGAACCTCGTTCCTGGTCAGTGTCCCGCAGGCTCTGCAGGAGGGCAGTTCCTGTACATGAGTTTCCTATCATCCTGTGTCTACTTAAAAAACACAAAACCCTAGTGCAGGAACCCGAGTCTGCCTCTCTTGGTAATAGAAAAGAGCTGAATACACACAATTTGAAAACTCAACCTCACCACATCTGGTGGATCTTAACCTTCCTGCACAAAAGGGAGCAGCAAAGCGGAGAGGAGCCTGAGGTCATAGGCAGGAGCCATGGCTTCTAATCCAGCCCTGCTACTAATCTGCATGGTAATCTTAAGAGCTCGTTATCTCTAAATCTATTACTTCAACCAGGAAGTAGAGTTGGACCAGATGCGTTCACTTGGTAACCATTAATTGAGTGCCTGCTATGTGGCAAGTTGAGTGCTGGCTGACGGGCATAACAGTGAACTAAGCACAGTTTTTGCTCTTCAGGCTTATGTTCTAGTTGGTAAGGAGGTAAATAGATGATTACAAAATTGTATAATGTTACTGCTACATTTAGAGAATTCATTTGGGGTTAATGAGGAGGGACACCGAACCTGGTTGGTGACGGCGGCCCTCACAGAAACCTTGCTGGGGACAATGAGTCCCTCTCCGGATGAAGGAAGGGCATGAAATGGCCAGGCAGGGAAAGAAAAGAATGGTCCATGTGATGGTAATTTTATGTGTCTACTTGATTAGGTTGTATTCCCAGTTATTTGATCAAACACTAATCTAGGTGTTACTATGAAGCATTTTGGAGATGTGGTTAACATCTATAATCAGTTAACATTAAATAGCAACCTGTACTTCTCCATATAGTTCTCAGCATGCTGTACTGTCTATAACAGTGATGGCGAACCTATGACATGTGTGTCAGAGGTGACACGCGAACTCATTTTTTTGGTTGATTTTTCTTTGTTAAATGGCATTTAAATATATAAAATAAATATCAAAAATATAAGTCTTTGTTTTATTATGGTTGCAAATATCAAAAAATTTCTATATGTGACACGGCACCGGAGTTAAGTTAGGGTTTTTCAAAATGCTGACACGCCGAGCTCAAAAGGTTCGCCATCACTGGTCTGTAAGTTCCATTCCATCATGATCTCTCCATGAGGTTAAGAACCTTGAGATCTTTGCTGATTTCTGTAAGTTGTTCTAGCAAGTTAGAGAGCCAGAGGGCCCCCAAATTCGTAGCCAGTTGGTCATAAATGGGGGTGGCAGTCTTATGGAGGATGGACCCCCTAACTTGTGGGATATGTGCTAACTCTGGGTGGTTAGTGCCAGAATTAAATTGTAGTACACTAGTTGGTGTTGGAATGCCTATCCTGAATCTTCCAGTGGCTCCTGCTCCATGGTGCCAAAAACCTGAGGCCCCAGCAAAGACTGGATCTGAAATACAGTTGGCAAAGCCTCCTCTACGGAGGCCCATAAGGTAGCAGCAATGCTTCATGTCTTTTCTTATTAAAGGAGCATTATTTTAAAAGTGATGGTGATACTGGGCATGGTGCTTTTCGGCCTGTGTTAGGATGTTCTGAATACATAGTAGTAGGTATTGTAGAGCGAGGTTGTGAGAGTGATGACAAGTTTCATGTAAAGATTTTGCCTTTTCTAAACCCTGATTACTATCAAAGAATACATTCCTAAGGAATATTCCATGGGAAAAAATTAAAGAAAATATCTGTGAGAAATACTCAAGGCAACAGAGCCTTACAATTCAAAACCGAGACGTTGACATAGGGTCATATTTTAACATGTTCGTGTGAATTTTAAAAAATCTGTTTTGGCTGGTTGATTTGATAACAAAGCCTGGCTTTGCCAATTCATTTTTAAGTTATACATACAATGATTGAGTCAAATCTGTAGTTCCAAGGTTTTAAAAGTATATACTTAAAGCTCATGATAAAATAAATAATTTAATAAATAATATTGTATTAGCAAAAGATTTATGGAAATGTTAATATCTTTATTTTCTCAACCCTGAGTTAAAAAATAAGATGCCTTGAAATGAAAGATTTACAGTATAATTATTAATTATTTGATGTCTTTAAAAAGCCTTTTGGTATACTTCTCAGATATTGAGAAAGTGAATAACTCAAACAAAGGAGGACATAAATGAGGTGCCTGATGATAAGTCATAAAAAATCTTTAGTGATAGAAGACTATGTGATTTTTAGCATTTATCTTGAAAGGAGATTAAAACTTTGAGTGACATTGCTATTACAAAATGTTTTTCACATTTACCTATTTATTTGGACAGATTTTCTCAGTGTTTATGTCTATAAAAACAAACTATGAAAAAAAACTAATGATGAATCTTGTCTTATCTAGCAATAACTAATATTCCTCTGCTAACATTTGAACTACTGATAAAAATATAGCACCATTCATCTCACCAAAAGATGCATCAATAAAATATGTCATAGAAGGTTATATTGGACTAACCTTTTTATGGATAAAATTATAAACTTTGGACAAAATGTAAGAATAGTTCCAGTCATGTACCACATAACATTGTTTTGGTCAATGATGGACCACATATATGACAGTGGTCCCATCTACAGGCAGTCCTCGGGTTATGTTGGACTCGATGTATGTCATTTCGTAGTTACGTCGCCATCTCCCATTTACAGTATTTATTTAAAAAAAAGTTCCATCATTTCGACATATGCACATATGTGCTTTATGTTTTTTATTATTTACTTACCACAAGTAAAGGTCAGGAATTATCTTTCTTTCAAATTTTTTTTTACTTTTTCACTTCATTACTGCTGTGTATGTACTCCATGTGAGTGATGTAGGTGCTTATGTAGGTGGGTTCCAACTTATGGCAAAAATTGCAATATGTTACGCTATAGGAACGGATCTCTGAGGACCTACTGTATATATATAAAAGCTTAAGCGCCCGTCTGACCATCTGACCGTCCGACTAGTAGCTATGACACACACTGACCACTGGGGGGCAGACGCTCAACACAGGAGCTGCCGAGCTTCGGTGACTTGGCAGCTGCAGTTCTCAGGTGACGCACCGGGAACCAGAGAAGAGAGAGCCTGATTCTGGGGTGCGTCACCCGAGAACCACCCTCTCGCAATCCGGGACCCTTCAGTGGATGTCAGAGAGCCGGTTTCGGCCTGATCTCTGCAGGCCAGGCTGAGGGACCCTACCTGTACACAAGTCCATGCACCAGGCTTCTAGTAAGATTATAATGGAGCTGAAAATGCTATCATCTAGTGATGTCATAGCTGTTATAACATTGTAGTGCAATGTGTTATAGTTGCTTACAGTATTCAATACAGTAACATGCTGTACAGGTGTATAGCCTTGTTGTAATAGGATGTCATTTAACCTAGGTGTGTAGTAGGCTATACCATCTGGGTTTGTGTAAGTGTACTCTATGATGTTTGCACAGCAATAAAATTGCCTAATGAGCCTTAGCTGGTTTGGCTCAGTGGATAGAGCGTCGGCCTGTGGACTGAAGGGTCCCAGGTTCGATTCTGGCCAAGGGCACATGCCCAGGTTGCAGGCTTGATCCCCAGTGGGGGACGTGCAGGAGGCAGCTGATCAATGATTCTCTCTCATCATTGGTGTTTCTATCTCTTTCTCCCCCTCTCTCTTTCTTTCTGAAATCAATAAAAATATATTAAAAAAATAAAAATAAATAAAATTGCTTAATTGATGCATTTGTCAGAGCATATCCCCATCGGTAAGTGATGCATACTTATACTTGAAGGCACTAGAAAGTAATCAAAAGCCAGCTGGCAATAATTGAAGAGATGGCCACTTTCAAATAAT
Organism: Myotis brandtii; assembly: GCF_000412655.1. Classification (NCBI taxonomy): domain Eukaryota; kingdom Metazoa; phylum Chordata; class Mammalia; order Chiroptera; family Vespertilionidae; genus Myotis; species Myotis brandtii. The sequence goes on along the minus strand of NW_005369915.1, from coordinate 2,694,045 downwards.
TGAAATATAATGAGTATAATTTATGCTCATACATCTTTCCATCTGAGAGTATTACTCAGTTTACACTGTAAAAGGCAGCTGGAACTCAATCAAAAAGCCACCGTCTTAATGGCTTAACGAATTAAAGGATGAACTTGGGGCTTCTGCAGCAGCTAGAAATTGAGGCAAAAAAATCCCGAAAAAGAGGGAGGAACAAAGGGAGAGCGTTCCAAAATTTATACATACACTCTGCCCAAATCCTTGGTTGACCAATTAATGGGATGATATAAATTAATAAAGAGCAAAAGTTGAGGCACTAGAAAACAGAAAATCAATGGTACAAGAGGTAGGGTTTTTTTTTAATTTTTTAAAAATATATTTTATTGATTCTTCACAGAGAGGAAGGGAGAGGGACAGAGAGCTAGAAACATCGATGAGAGAGAAACATCGATCAGCTGCCTCCCGCACACCCCCTACTGGGGATGTGCCCACAACCAAGGTACATGCCCTTGACCGGAATCAAACCTGGGACCCTTGAGTCTGCAGGCTGACGCTCTATCCACTGAGCCAAACTGGTTAGGGCGGTAGGTTTTTTTTTAAGATTAAAAAATGTGATAAACTTTTAGCTAGATTAGTCAGAAAAAAAAAAAGGAAATGCCAACTACCAATATCTGAACAAAAGATAAGGTCCTTTCTTTCGTGGACTTCTAAGGGCTAAATGTTAACAGTCATGAGAGGAAAGGCACAGGTGGACTTTGGCAAACGCTGTGGGAGAAATCTACAGTGGAAAAAGGCCGACATGGAATGGAGAGGGTATTCCAAGGCAGTAACTGAACTCTGCCCCAAGAGCTCCACGGAGGGCAACCTCAGCCTTCCCCACCCGTCTTCCCCAACGCTCAAAGCAGGGGAGGTTTCTTGTCGCGTGCCGCGCCCCGCCCACCAATGCCCGCGC
>NW_005369915.1:2669162-2692709 GCF_000412655.1 Myotis brandtii | reverse complement strand
GTCGAGGCTGCCGGGAAGGAGGGCGCGGCCTCTCTCAGCACCATCGACCAGGACGTGCTGTTCGGGCCCAACGACTCGCCCCGCTGTTCCTCCCTGGACTTGGGGCTCCCGAGGAGCTCGCCCACCCTCCCGGACTTCGGCCGCTCCCTGGGGACAGGTGGAAGGCCGGGCATCCCGCCCGGGACCCAGGCCGGGACCGGCCGCTGCTCGGACCTGGGCGCCTTCCTGGCCTCTCTCTCCTGCTCCCGCGCGTGCTGCCCCTTTCCCAGGGGCTGTGCGCGGCTTCGCCTAGCAGTGGTTCTCAACCTTCTGGCCCTTTAAATACAGTTCCTCATGTTGTGACCCAACCATGAAATTATTTTCGTTGCTACTTCATCACTGTAATGTTGCTGCTGTTATGAATCGTCATGTAAATATCTGCTATGCAGGATGGTCTCAGGCGACCCCTGTGAAAGGGTCGTTGGACCGCCAAAGGGGTCGCGACCCACAGGTTGAGAACCGCTGGACGGGCTGTGGTTGTCCCAAACTCTGATCCCCGAGCCCTCCCTGGAGAGTGAGCCTAAACGTTTAGAATCAGACACTGAAGGAAGCTCGACAAACACCGTAAAGTGACCTAAGTTGTTGGCTCAAAGTTTGGACTTGAGTTTTGGGTTAAGAACCCTGAACCATCAGGAAAGTTCCCCGAGTTGGGAACTTGCAAGATGGTGCGGTAAAGGATGCCCCGTTGCCCCTGGGACGCGTTTCGAAAGCTTTTGCTGTTGAATGTTACTGTTATTGTGACGTCGGCCAGAGGGGGCAGAGGCTGTTGAATTTCTGTACCTACTCTCTCCTGCCGTGTTTTTTTTCTTGCGTCATTTTCTATTTACCTGAAGAAGAAGAAAGCATTTTCATTATTAAGCGGACTGACAGCCGCAGGTGAAAAAGCAGGTAACTGAAATGAGGTTGAAAGTTAGTAAAATGTAGGGACCCTACTGCAGGCACGGATATTCATTCATAAAGCAAGTTTTGGGGCATGTCGAGAGTAGACTGGTAAGAGTCCTAGCTAAAGATGAGACAAGCTGGCTTGTAAAATTGTGTTAACACCTGTGTGCTAGTGGTTAGGATGGTTTACGTGAGATGGTGTGTGCACTGCGCCTGGAGTATCGCTCCATACAGGAGAGCTTAAAAAAGTAAAAATAGTTTTCATTAATACTGCTGTTTTTCCGGAATCGTTACATTAATGGTCCTTCTACATTATGAAGAATTTTAGATAGAATAGGTCAGTGGTCGGCAAACTCATTAGTCAACAGAGCCAAATATCAACAGTACAACGATTGAAATTTCTTTTGAGAGCCAAATTTTTTAAACTATATAGGTAAGTACATTGTTATGAACGTAATTAGGGTACTCCTAAGGCTTAGGAAGAGCCACACTCAAGGGGCCAAAGAGCCGCATGTGGCTCATGAGCCGCAGTTTGCCGACCACGGGAATAGGTTATTTAAATTGCAGTTGAACTTAAGAGTCAACATATTCTAGATCAGTGGTTCTCAACCTTCCTAATGCTGCGACCCTTTAATACAGTTCCTCATGTTGTGGTGACCCCCAATTTAATTGTTACAAGTTGAACATAATTAAAGCATAGTGATTAATCACAAAACAATATGTAATTATATATGTGTTTTCCGATGGTCTTAGGCAACCCCTGTGAAAGGGTCGTTCGACCCCCAAAGGGGTCGCGACCCACAGGTTGAGAACCGCTGTTAAATAAATCAGAGGCCTAAGGGAAGCAGACTTTCCAATTCAAGGGTTATACTAACCATAAAGCTTTTAGCAAACTGGTTCGGAGGTGCAGGTCGGCTATCATCATAACGTTAGCTAATGGATGCATTGACAGTACAGCATTTAACAGAACAAACATGAAGTTGGAACCACATCACAAATGGACCCACATTCACCTAGCTACACTGGTAGTTTGGGTATATATTACGTAGAATCCAGTCTGTGAAGTAACTTAAGACCCGTGTGGTTAGCTTGCCTTTTTCTACCCCAAAGTTACCTGTGTAGCTATATTTTAAGAGCCTAAAACCTTAAAAGTGCATTTATTCTGTGAAAGAGGTTTTCTAAATAATATTAAGGCTAGGAAAAGTAAAAAGGGGGATAATGTACTAGTATTCTAAGTACGTTTATCCCCCTTTTTATTTTTTAAATGGTAATAGCTTCTATCACAGTTTATGGTTTAAGATCTTTTTGTGTATACTTCATTAAATCTCACTATAGCACTGCAAGTTAGTTATTCACCCCCGTCCCTGTCATGAGGATTGAAGATGAATAAAACTGTACTGACTAGTAGTTATAGAACCTCAGAGGTCAGCCACAGTTAAGTATCCAGGAAGTGGTAAAGCCAGGCCTGAGCCTGGTTCTTCAGGTCCTGCATATTTTTTCCATTTTGCTGTGCATCCCCAAGTGTTATAAAATAGTTGTTACTTTTGGTTGTTTATTATGGAGGTCTTATTTTAATGCATTTAAAAGTAGTTTGGAATTGTAAAAGTTATTTAACAAATTTTAAACCAGTCTTCTAAAAAATTTATGATGGAGTAATTTAACTAGATTTTTAAGTTTAGTTATTTTTCAGTGAGTACGTTAACTTCCTTTGTCCTTTCCATCCATTTTCCACAAAGCCACCTCTTTAGTTTCAATAAATTCTTGCCTGTAGATTAATAGTAGCATAATTTATGACTATCCTGTTTATGTAATTTGTGTACTTTAGTGAAGGATGTCATATATCTCATCTATAACAAGGCATTTGACAAAGTCTAGAACCAGCATAAACCAGTGTCGTTGGATCAGTGTCAAAGTAGAAGGATTAGTGTCATTCCTTGTTCTAATTGTCATTTTAATCAGTGAATTGGAGAGTAATAAAGGTGGTAATAACTAATACCTTCATAACAGTAAATGCAGGGTATCCTATATAATAGGGTAATATGCAAATTGACCCTAATGGCAGAACAAACACTCTACCAGTCACTATGAGGCGCACTGACCACCTCTTGGTCCCCTTCCTCAGCTGGCAGGCTCTGATCGCCCAATGGCGAACAGGGAACTGGGGGTGGGTGGCGGGGAACATGGGTGGCACCAGACTGAGGCCCCCACCCCATCAGTCGCCCCACACACAGAGGGCAACCCGCAGCGGGGGCAGGGCCACTGGGTGGGAGGAAATGGCCAACCTCTCGGTTCCTCCCCTGGCTGGCAGGCTCCAATCACCTGATGGCAAACGGGAACTGGGGGTGGGTGGCAGCGAAGGGCGGGGCCGGCTGTGGACAGCCGGGGAAGATGGCCCTGATCGCAGGCCAGGCCTAGGGACCGTACCCGCGCACGAATTTCATGCGCCAGGCCTCTAGTAGTTCTATATACATCATATATTACTCATAACCGACCCTATGAAGTGAGTACTATTTTTTATTCTCATTTTAAGGAAGCAGAGACAGATGAAGTGACTTCTCCAAGGTCCCAGTTAACACAAACGAGGAGCACATACCAGTTTTGTTAGAGAGCCTAACAATTAAGAGAACAGTGGTAGAATTCACAAAGAGCTACTAAAGTAAAAGCAAATGTGTGTTTATAAGCCATTAATTGATTCATGGTGGCTTATAAATGTAGGAACAAAATAAAATCATTTAAAAGTAAGGAGACATTTTTATGTATTATAGAAGTGAACACTTGAAACCTATATGATCTTATTAACCAATGTTGCCCCAATAAATTTAATAAAAAATAAATAAAAGTAAGGAGAAAAGATGAGAATGGGAAATAAGGATAATAAATTACATAAAATGAAGGCTGGATAAGTACACAAAATGCACATCAGGTATTTGATGCAGGCAGCCCTCAAATTTGATTTTCAGAATACCGAGCAGCCAACTTGAGAGAAATATAATCACTGAGCCCATACAAGTTAAAACAGATTGTTTGAACAAAAACAAAAGTGACAAATGATAACCTATCATGTATTCTCTTGGAGAAGAGACTATATGTTGAATAATACCTTTGTAATAAAAGTGATTGATTTTATACTATTCCTTATAACTTCCCTCAAGCCTATTTCAATAGAAGTAATTCTACGGGGTGGTGCTATCAGTATTTCTGGATCTAGATTCAAGACGCTGATAATTTGGCTTAATTTAGAAGAAGTTATTAGAAAAGTAGAAGTTCTATGTGTCTGATCAATTCTCCTCCATAACTGAGCTTTTTTTGAAAGGTAGTAAGCAATTGTGTGTTGGAGATTATTCCAGTAATAAGAATAAATCTATTCTTTATTTTCCATTTATTGCAGAGATTCAGCATTCATGAAATGTTTGAGTGCCTACTGGGTACTAGTAGAAATGGAGGCCTTGGGAAATCAAACGGATATCTGGTCATCAGCCTTGTCCCCTGTAGCTTTGTAGCCTAATGGAGGAATTGGTCAATTAAAACAAATAGTTTTAATAGATGAAATCAGTGCTTGGATGGGGCAAGCTGAGGGTTCCATTAAGCTATGCCCTAGATTTTAGGGTCGTGGGAAGACTTAGCTGAGGAAGTTGCATCTCATATGAGAACTAAAGGATGAATAGCACTGAGGCAGGGTTCAGGTCACCAAACTTGTGAACGTAATAATGATTACTCTAGCACCTAAATAATACATTTATTCAATTCAGTATTAAGTATCATCTCTTCAGGGATACATAGTGAACAATAAAGACAAAGTTCCTTGCTTCCTTCTTAGGGATTTTCATGGGGTAGATAAGAATTATTTGTAATTAGCATATCAATTGTATAGCCATGACTGAAATACTTAGATGACTTTTTTAAAATATGGAATGCTTCACGAATTTTTGAGTCATCCTTGCGCAGGGGCTATGCTAATCTGCACTGTTCCAATTTTAGTGTATGTGCAGCCGAAGCGAACACAGATGACTTATTCTTTTAAGTAAGATAAATATACCCCCTAGAGTAGACCTTTTTGTAGTATTTTTCTTAGCACAAACATTTAAAAATTAGTAAATAACAGTATTATTTCTGTCTGAATTAAGGCAAATTTTAAATTAAGAAAAGTTTATGTTTTGAATTTTTATAATCTTGGATGCATATAATAGCAATTAATTCATTCTGTAAGTGTGTATTTAGTGGCTATTATGTTCCAGGAACTTTAAAAGTGCTGGACTTTGGCGGTGAAAAATTCTTGTCTTCTTGGAGCTCACAAATAAGTAAATTATACATTAAGTGATAAGAAATTAAAGTGGAGGTTAAGGGAGATTGGGTAGCATCTTGGGGACCATTATAAGGACTCGTACTTTTTCTTCAAGTGAGACAAGAAACCGTTGTGCTGTTTTGTACAAAGGAGTGATATGATCTGATTTATTTTAAAAGGATTGCTATAGCTTCTCTGTTGAATATGAAAAGGGCATGGGTGAAAGGAAGACTAGTTAGGAGACTTGTAATAACATAGGTGAGAGTTGATAATGACTTGATTCACGTGGTGGAAATGGAGATGGTGAGAGGTGGTTGGATTCTGGATATTTATTAAAGGCCAATCTTCTGATACAGTAACATTGGGAATTTATTGCTGATGGATTGGATGTGGGGGGTGAGAGAAATGATCCAGTAGAGAGGGAAATTTTGATGCAGGGATGAATTACTGAAGAAATGTTCTGGAGTAGTCCCTAAGATAGGGTCTAGTACACAAAGTGGAAGAGTTGATCTTAGAGCTTGGACAGTTCACTGTAGTGGTAGATGACTGGATAGGACGTGGGTGGGTATACGTGGTGCTGAGGGCTAATGATAATTTTTCTGATTGCTTCTCTTTTCTTAGTGAAATAGGAAGCTAGATCAACTGCTGAGAGAGGAGGTGTTGGGAATTTGAGGAGAGGAGAGTATGTTCAGAACAGTGGGAGAGTCTATGGACCAGGGGAGTTGCCTTAGTTCAGGCTGCTATAACAAAATAGCATAAACTGGGTGGCTTAACCAACAGACATTTACTCCTCTCAGTTCTGGAGTCTGGGAAGTCCAAGATAAGGGAGCCAGCAGAGTCATATTCTGATGAGGGCTCTCTCCCTCGCTTGCAGATGGTCACCTTCTCATTGTATCCTCACATGGCAGAGGGGAAGGGAGAGAGAGAGCTCTGTGCACTAATCTCTTTATGGAGGCCCTATCCTCATGACCTCATCTAAACCGAATTACCTCTGAAAGGCCAATCTTCTGATACAGTAACATTGGGAATTAGGGTTTCCTAAACAGCATGGTACCCACCTGAAGTTTGCGGTGATGGATTTCAAGTGAGACCAGACATTGTGTTTGTGTGTGTTTCTCTTGTCAAGTTCAGCTCTCTGAACCTAGGCTTGGTGAGCTGACAGTTGGGTTTAACCAGGATTGGGGGTTTTCCAGGTGACCTGATGAGAGCAAAGAGAAAGAGAGTGATTATATGATGATTGACCCTAATTTAAGCTGACCAAGGAGGGAAATAAGGGCATAAAGGAGTTGAAAATCAGTGGCAACATGCTAGGTCACTGCTTTGTAGGTCTCAGTGAGGTGGGATGAATTTGGGGGCTCAGGGTACCAGAGAGAGTGAATTAGGAAGATATAAGGTGCTTGAAATTTTAAGTATGGAGAGATTATAGGTATTGGTAATAACAAATCTAAGGTGTGACCTTGCAGTTGGAGACTTAGGTAGAATGGAAAACAAAATCACTGAAGAGAGGAGTTCAGAGTATTGTGCATAGTACTGTGATTAATCCAATAGGGATCTTGTGTTCCATGTGTCATTACCTGAAGCTTAAAGAGAAGTGGGGGTAGAGAGGGGAAAAGGGATGATCAAAGCAGCCTATATAATAATTATATTTTTATACTTTCATGTCCTGGTGCTATTAGCCTGATCCAATATTACAGGTTCATATCATGAGCATTTTCTTAGCTGGTCTTTCTTCTTCTTCATGTGCTATATTAACATTGATTTTTCTCAATGCAGTAAATGTTGGTTCTTCAGAGTTGAATTCATTCTTGGATGATCCAGGGTTTGCTGATACTGTATCGAAAGCAGAGCAAGCAATAGAATTTGGCGTTCTTCCAGAAAGAATCTCTCAAGGTTCAAGTGGAAGTTACTTTGTGAAGGATCCTAAGAGGGTGAGAATTTCACAAACTTAATACATATAACATAAATTTTGGAAAACACTAATTTAAATGTGGAGTGATTGTGAGTTTCTGAAGATATTTTCTTAATAAATCTGATTGCACCTTCTTTTTAGAAGTAAAGATCAGGTTTTGTGGGTGTGTGATTTTTTTTCTCTATTGTTTTAACATTTGGTTTCAATCATTTATTGAAATGATTGAAATCTACTCACTTTCAGCTATAGATTTATTGAGTATCATAAGTCCTTACCTTACAGTAGTCTATAACCCTATTAGCCAAGCAAAGTAGAAGTTTAAACTTTCAAAATCTGTTTAATGGCATTTCCAAGTTGCTTGATTTTTTTCAAAGATTTATTTTACGCTAGGAATATTTTTTCCTCACATTACAACCAGAGAAGGATCCTGGGAAGTTTGAAGTTTGAAGGCATTAGAAAGTGAAATGAATCAAAGTATAATTCTAGGGCAGAAAAGAGAAGCTGATATGGGACTTCGTTCCACTTAGTCTAGAATTTTTCCAGTACCGATGTTATCATTTATAAAAACTTTCTGAATGATGCATAGCCAGCAGTTCCTTTTTTTAGAAGGAATAGAGATTATAATTTCATCCAGATGTTTTTTTGCAAAGATCGAAGTTATATTTAAAATAAAGTCTTTTTTGAGCTTTAAGTATATAGGTAATGTCAATCTCAATCTTTATTCCAAGTTTGATTCCTCAATTTGTTCTTGTTGACTTTCTTACTAGTGGTTTAGACTTTTTGCATTATAAAGCAATTACATACTTAAAATTATAGTAAGATTTTTACTTCTTATCTAAGGATAATTCAGCCCCTAAATTTAATATGATTATATTTTATCAGACCAGTAGTAAAGAGAGACTATTAGATTTCCATGAGCAATTTTTTTTTAAATGAGAAAATTTACTTAAAATTGGTTCATAAAAAAATAATTGGAAAAAAGATTAGGGTCAGAGAATCTGACAATATAGATGTTTACTATAGCCCAGGGGTGGGCAAACTTTTTGACTCGAGGGCCACAATGGGTTCTTAAACTGGACCGGAGGGCCGGAACAAAAGCATGGATGGAGTGTTTGTGTGAACTAATATAAATTCAAAGTAAACATCATTACATAAAAGGGTATGGTCTTTTTTTTTTTAGTTTTATTCATTTCAAACGGGCCGGATCCGGCCCGCGGGCCGTAGTTTGCCCACGGCTGCTATAGCCTGTCATTACCTTCATATTTTATCTTTGTCACCTGTGTAGAGAACACATTTTGTCATTAGATTTATTAATTTAACATGATTGAATGCCTGCCATGTGTCAAGTACTGTTCTGAGTTCTTGGGATACAGTTCTAAGACAGTTCCTGCCCTTTTAGCATATACATTAAGTGGGAAAAGTAGGTAGTAAACAAAATAACATAATTTGGATATTTAACAGATACTGAATAATAACTGATCTAGATCAGAAGTTTTCACACATTTTAAAATCAGTGGAATCTTTTAATAATTTGGAAGGCCAGTAATATAAAACAGGAGGCATGGAAGTCTATCTGGTTAATTGTCATGAGGTCTTGGAGCCCTGGCCTCACCTCCCCTCTCACCTTTCCCAGGGTTTCTCAAGAGCACAGTTTGAAAACCACTAGCCCCAGGGATTATTGATTTTAGACTGTTGAATGAGAATGAATGTAAAAATGTGATTGAAACTAAATCCCTTAATATCTAAGGGTTTTATGTCCAAGTCTGTGTTGGGAAGATTTATCAGAATGAACTTTATGGATTATTATCTCTATATTAGAAGTCTAATAAAATTTTCTACTTTTTTCCCCTATAGAAAACTATTGGTGTGTTTAAACCCAAATCGGAAGAGCCTTATAGTCAACTGAATCCAAAATGGACCAAATATATTCATAAGGTCTGCTGCCCTTGCTGCTTTGGCAGAGGCTGCTTGGTTCCTAACCAGGGATACCTTTCTGAAGCTGCTGCCTCCCTAGTGGATGAAAAGCTTCATCTGGGCATTGTACCAAAAACAAGGGTAAAGGAGAATTTGTTTTTAAGCATGGACTTTGGTTCTCTGAACATATTTCTAATGACAGAGCCTAAAATTGAACTCCCTTTTTTGGTAATTCAGAGTCATGAGGGACTAACAAATCGATTCTAGTGTAGAGCCACCAAGTGCTCAAGGGAATGAATGTCTCTTGCACACATGAGCTGAGGTGATGCTAACAAAAGAGGAAAAAGAACTAGTTTTTAAAAAGCAGGTAAAGATCAGGGATCTAGAAATTCTGTTAAAGGTAGAGATAACTAATGTGCTCAAAAGACTGTTTTTCCTTAGAAACTTCCTCAAAATATTCATTCCTAATTGTACATTTCAAGACTGTTACTTCTTTCTCCCACTGGCTAATTTTAGGCTGCTTCTCTCAGAGAGAAAGATGTGCCATTTAATTGACTGCAAAATCCCTTAGCTTTCTATTTTAGATTCTCTGAGGCATTTCGTATAGGATTAAAATTGGCTAATTTATAGTATTCAAGTGAGTTTCATAATGTATATGAATATAAATACTATTATGCAAATTCTAATAACTATTTTTCTAAACCATATGTTTCTAGGTGGTTTGGCTTGGCAGTGAGACATTTAACTACAGTACAATTGACCGTGCAAAAGCTAGAGGCAAAAAGTATGCTTTAGAGAAAGTGCCAAAAGTAGGTAGAAAATTTCACCGAATAGGACTCCCTCCGAAGGTAAGTTACTGTGATAAGCTTTATTTGGGGGCCAATTCAGCACCTATTACCTGAGCTCCATGTGCTAGGTATTGTGCTCTGGGCTGCGGATAGAATAGTAAAGAAAACAATTTTTTCATCTTCAAAGAGCTTTATAGTAAAGAAGCAGTCTCAATGCAAAATAGTAAGTGCCGGGAACTCAGAATAGAGGAGGGATATGTAACCCATTTTGGAGGATTAGCGAATGTTTGCAAGAGGAGGTTGCATCTATAGCTTTATAAAATAATGGCTAGAGCACAGATTCAGAGTCAAACTTAGATTTCACTCCCAGCCTCTCTATCAGTTAGCTCTGAGACCTGAGGCTAGTTCCTTAAACTCCTAGCCCCAGTTTCTATACAATGGGGGAATGATCGAACCTACTTCTTAGGGTTGTGAGGATAAAATGAAGAGATTTCTGTCAAGTACTTGGTATAGTCCTAGCCCATACAAAAGTAAATGGTAGTAACTATGTTTACTCACTACATATTAGCTTTTGGTTTTTCTTACCACTTTTAAATAAAACTAAGGGATGATTAGCAGCTAGCTAAGCAAGGGTGGGAAGGGTTAATGAGAAAGGTATATTAGAAAAAGATCTAGGGGTTTTTTGTTTGTTTGTTTGACCTGCAGTTTTGTTGTTACAGCTGTGCATTTATCTAGATCAGTGGTTCTCAACCTTCCTAATGCCGAGACCCTTTAATACAGTTCTTCATGTTGTGGTGACCCCCAATTTCATTGTTACAAATTGAATATAATTAAAGCATAGTGATTAATCACAAAAACAATATGTAATTATATATGTGTTTTCCGATGGTCTTAGGCGACCCCTGTGAAAGGGTTGTTCGACCCCCAAAGGGTTCGCGACCCACAGGTTGAGAACCGCTGATCTAGATAAAAGAATTCGAATAGAAATTCATGGTCAGTCTAACTTATTTTTAAAATTGTACTCCAAGTAAGCAAGGAGTTGGAAAATTTTTACAAAGCCTGTTACTCCTTGGATATGCTGAAATAAATGTGACTAAAAAAGAATATTATTTACATATTTATGACTACTAGGACTTAATTATCAGTGCTTTAGAGAAAACCTTTAGGAAATCATTAAAATTTCATGCCAACAAGAAGACAATAAATTGTTAAGAAAGGGTAAAAAATAGATTTTCTTTGTGGTGATTTGTTTGTATTTATGAGGCCAACTAGGTCACCCCTTATCTGTGTGTTGTGTGCTATTTATTTATTTATTTATTTATTAAATATGTTTTTATTGATTTCTGAGAGAGGAAGGGAAAGGGAGAGAGAGAGATAGAAACATCAATGTGAGAGAAACATCAATTGGCTGCCTTCCACATGCCCCCACTGGGATCGAGCCTGCAACCTGGACATGTGCCCTGACTGGGGATTGAACTAGTGACCTCCTGGTGCATGGGGTCGATGCTCAACCACTAAGCCACACACAGGCTGGGCTGTTGTGTGCTATTTAAATTTGTATTTCCTTTAATGTTAACAACAATAATTTTAGTGGTAGAAATGCTTTTTATCCTAAAATAGCTGCTATGCTCCTTGAACATTTTTTATGTGCTATGTATTCTTTTTTTTTGTTGTTGTTAAAATATATTTTATTGATTTTTTACAGAGAGGAAGGGAGAGGGATAGAGAGTTAGAAACATCGATGAGAGAGAAACATCGATCAGCTGCCTCCTGCACACCCCCTACTGGGGATGTGCCCGCAACCAAGGTACATGCCCTTGACCGGAATCGAACCCGGGACCCTTCAGTCCCCAGGCCGATGCTCTATCCACTGAGCCAAACCAGTCAGGGCTGTGCTATGTATTCTTTATGTGATTATTTAGCATTAGTGTGTAAAAATAGTGTTCTTGATAAATATGGCTTATCTAAATTAGTGTTAACTCTTCTATTTTTCTTGTTGTGTTTATATATTTTATGATACTGCTGAGAAATTTTAAAAATAATCCCTTCGTTCTTGTACTTTCTTTTCTAACTATAGTTCTTAAAATTATAGATTGGTTCCTTTCAGTTATTTGTTGAAGGTTACAAGGAGGCCGAATTTTGGCTTAGGAAATTTGAAGCTGACCCTTTGCCTGAGAATACTAGAAAACAATTTCAGTCGCAATTTGAAAGATTAGTGATTTTGGATTACATCATCAGAAATACAGGTATTAAAGTTCTCTCCTTTGTTCAGTCAAATCTTGTTAGCTTTCCAACTGTATTCAACTCCTGTCATCCAAATCAAAGACATAAGGTTTTGATGCAGAAGTCTTGAGGCCACTTTTTCTTTACCTGCCTTCGAAAAGAGAGATGCAGTCGGTCCTGACCCGTTTGGCAGAATTGGAGATCCTGATTCAAAGCAGGCTCCTGTCCTGGTGATCGTGATCAGTTTCTATCCATAGTGTGGTGTTTCTTGGCAGCTGGACAAAGCCAGTTATCAGAAATGCTGTCTGCATAATATGAATAATTAAAACTTGATTGTATAAATTATTTTAGATGCTTATTTTGATTGTAGATAACTTAGTATAGCCTATAAATACATTAAACTCTTAATTTTTTATGCACTGGAAGGGAGCAGTGATGTAGGTAATGTAACACAGTGGTTTCCAAATGTGGTCCTTGGCCTATAAGGTCAGTGTTATGTGGGGACTTGTTACACGTGCATCTTCTAGTAGCCCACCCCAGACCTACTGGCACAGAAACTGCATGCCGGGGCCAGAAGTTTGTATTTTAACAAGTCTTCCAGGTAATTCTGCTGCACTCTGAAGTTTGAGAACCACGGGTTCAAATAGTCACTCATTTATATTGATTTCTCAAAAAATAATATGTACTTTTCTAGATTTAAAATCTTTTTTTTTTTTTTTTTAATATATTTTATTGATTTTTCACAGAGAGGAAGGGAGAGAGATAGAGAGCTAGAAACATCGATGAGAGAGAAACATCGATCAGCTGCCTCCTGCACACCCCCCACTGGGGATGTGCCCGCAACCCAGGTACATGCCCTTGACCGGAATCGAACCCGGGACCTTTCAGTCCGCAGGCCGACGCTCTATCCACTGAGCCAAACCGGTTTCGGCTAAAATCTTAATTAATATGGTTTTAGGTTAAAGTTAAAATTAGTGTAGAGTCTAGAATACTCGTGTATAGACATTAGGTGAGAGTATTACCATACTCCTGGTAATGGGGTTAGATGCTTTTTCTTTCTAAGGCAGAGAAAAATTATCCCTGATTTTAATAACCTTGATTTAATAGCTTTGACCATCATTGTATCTACCTCATAGAGTCGTTATGAGAATTAAATGAATTAATATATGTTGCCCAACCTGTGTGGCTCAGTGGTTGAGCGTATGAACCAAGAGGTCATAGTTCAATTCCTTGTCAGGGCACATGCCTGCATTTCAGGCTTAATCCCCAGTAGGGGGTGTGCAGGAGGCAGCCAGTCGATTCTCTATCATCATTGATGTTTCTATCTCTCTCTCCCGCTCCCTTCCTCTCTGAAGTCAATAAAATATATATGCATGTTAAGCACTAGCAAAATATCTGGCACAGAGTAAATGCACATAAATGTTAGCTAACATTTTTTAATTTGTAACATTTTTGTTGTGTTAATTAGAGTTTTAATATATAAATATATGTCACAGATAACCAATGACAGTTGAAAATCAAGAAGTGACTGACTATTTTTCCCCTTGATATTAAGCTATGATACCCATTTAAAAAAAAGTAACAGATTTTTGTTTTGTTTTGTTTTATTTTTGCTGTTTTGAAAGACAGGGGAAATGATAATTGGTTAATCAAATATGAAAAGAAGAAAAATGGAAAGGAAATTAAGGTAAGGAGACTTAAAAAGAATACATACATATATATGTGAACACACACACACACAATCAATTTCTGTAAAAGATTCCTTGAAGTTACTCTTCATAATTTTCTCATTTCCTTCACTCAGATCCTTGGTTTTTATCTCCTTTTTTTGTGTTTTATTTTTCTTCATCTTTTTTCTTTTTTTCCCTTGTTTATACTAGTATTTTTTAAATTCTATTCTTTTTAAATATCTTCATGCAACTTTATTTTTTTATGCTGCATTAGAATAGAATGATACCATATTGGTACCATACTTATTATAGAGCTTGAGAATTTTTTGTAGGACCAGTTTTATTTTGCTTTTATGTAATAAAGGCTTCTGGTATTTTTTCTGGGTCATGTTTATATATTACTAATTCACTTCTTTCTCTGAATCTTATGAATCATTATTAGGACATATAGTACTATGGAATATGTGTGCTTTACCTGTGCATCATATACATTGAACTTAAAAAAATGTACTACTTATATAAGAATCTGGGTTTAGTGTACACATAATGGACTGCATAGACCCATAATACCATCAGAAGGATAGAATTTAGATAAATTTTTGTCGACTTTGACAAAAGTTTTAAATATTTACATAATTTTAAATACTTGGATAAGAGATATTTTTAGAATAGTTTTACTGGTTTAAAGCAGTCTATACATTTGAGAAAGTTCCAACTAGTTAAAAAAATAATTCCTCCAATACTTATAATCTGTGTTCTCATCACTTAAAGCCATGGCATCACTCTAGAAAGTTTCTATTTTTTTTTAGTGTTTATCAAAGAAATTTAAAACTTCATAGTCATAGTACTTAGCAATAAAAAGAACAAACTCAATATAGGCAGTAATGTGGATGAATCTCAAAATCCTGCTGAGTAAAAGAAGCAGTGAAAGAAGCTGCACACAGCCCTAGCCAGTTTGGTTCAGTGGATAGAGTGTCAGCCTGCAGACTGAAAGGTCCCGGGTTCGACTCCGGTCAAAGGTACATGCTTGGGTTGCGGGCTCGATCCCCAATAGGGGACGTGCAGGTGGCAGCCGATCAATGATTCTTTCTGTTTCTATTTCTCTCTCCCTCTCCATTCCTTCCTCTCTGAAATCAATAAAAATAACAAAAAAATAAAAAACTGAGTGAAGAATTTTAAAAAAATTAAAAAAAAAAAAAGAAAGAAGCTGCACACAAAAGAACATACTGTCTGATTCCAGTTTATAAAACTCCAAAGAGAGCAAACTAAATTCCTATGGCAGAAAGCAGACTGTGATTGCCTGGGGTGGGTAGAGGGAAGGAGGGACTGCAAAGGGACACAAGGAACTTTTGGGTGAAGGTTTCACATCTATTAGTGCTTAACAAATTGTACACTTAATATGTGAAGTTTATATTATGTGTGAATTATGCCTCAATAGAGTTGTAAGCAGAAAAAATGATAGAAATAAAAATAAATGCCAGTTATAGCAGAAATGGGTTTAAAATACAGACTTAAATATACATATTTATATTGGTATATCTTGAGCAATTAGATTTTACTGAAGACTTCATTATTTTGCTTTTAAGTATTTTGTGCATTTTCAGTGAGATATTTGATATAAACTAAAGGAAATAAACCTGACATATATCACACAAACCTTTACTCTAATACTTTTAAATTTTAAAAAATATTTATTTAATTTATTGGGGTGACATTGCTTAATAAAATTATATAGGTTTCAGGTGTACAATTCTATAATAAATCATCTGTATATTGTATTGTGTGTTTACCACCCCACTTCAAGAATCCTTCATCACCATTTATTCTCCCTTTACCCTCTTCACCTACTGCTAACTCCCTTCCCCTCTAGTAATCATCATACTGTTGTCTGTGTCTATGAGGTTATTTTGTTTGTTTGTTTGGTTGGTTGGTTGGTTTTTTGTTGTTTTTTTTTTTGCTTAATCCCTTCACCTTTTATACCCAGCCTCCCAACCCCTCTCCCCTCTTGATAGCTGTCAGTTTGTCCTCTAGCTATAAGTTCGTGTGTTTTTTTTTAATTTATTTATTTTTTTGCTTAAAGTATTACAAAGAGTATTACATATGTCTCCTTTTTTTTTCTCCCCTTGACCTTCCCCTGGCCTCCCCTACTCCCCAGTGTCTTGTGTCCATTGGTTATGCTTATATGCATGCATACAAGTCCTTCGGTTGATCTCTTACACCACCCCTTCACTCCCCCCTACCGCCAACCCTCCCCGGACTTCCCGCTGTAGTTTGACAGTCTGTTCGATTTTGCTTTGCCTCTGTATCTATTTTTGTTCATCAGTTTATAATGGTCTTAATTATCCATAAATGAGCGAGATCATGTGGTATTTTTCTTTCATTGACTGGCTTATTTCACTTAGCATAATGCTCTCCAGTTCCATCCATGCTTTTGCAAATGGTAAGAATTCCTTCTTTTTTACAGCAGCATAGTATTCCATTGTGTAGATGTACCACAGTTTTCTAATCCATTCATCTGTTGATGGGCACTTAGGCTGTTTCCAGATCTTAGCTATGGTAAATTGTGCTGCTATGAACATAGGGGGGCATATATCCTTTCTGATTGGTGTTTCTGTTTTCTTGGGATATATTCCTAGTAAGTTCATTTCTTTTTGTTTGTTAGTTTATTTTGTTCATATTCTACATATAAGTAAAATCATATGATATCTGGCTTATTTCACTTAGCATAATACTCTCCAGGTCCATCCCTGCTCTTGCAAAAGGTAAGATGTCCTTCCTTTTCACAGCCAGGTAGTATTCCATTGTGTTAATGTACCACGGCATTTTTCTCACTCATCTACTTTTAATTTTAAAATTATCAAATTTACCTTTTATTATTTTACCTAGGCCACTTGATAATGGCAACTGTCTATCTTTAAATAATAGGAAGTACTCTTTAACACATAAACCTTCTTGCTCCTGAAGTCTTTGTTTCTGCTATAGAGGAATATAGAAGTTAGGAATGGCCTAGGTTCTGTAATCAAGAGTTTCTTGAGGTTCCTTCTACTGGACCTTATTATACTTAGCTATAGTCTTTGGGCAGTACTGTTTAGAAATGTTTTGTATTTTAAATGAATTATTTCTATGGGCCCCTACAAAAGACTAGGTTTTAATAAGGTAACTTATTGAGTTGTTTAAAATGTCCATATTTTGTAACTTTCATACATTTAAGCCAGCCGTGGGCAAACTACGGCCCGCGGGCCGGATCCGGCCCGTTTGAAATGAATAAAACTAAAAAAAAAAAAAGACTGTACCCTTTTATGTAATGATGTTTACTTTGAATTTATATTAGTTCACACAAACACTCCATCCATGCTTTTGTTCCGGCCCTCCGGTCCAGTTTAAGAACCCATTGTGGCCCTCGAGTCAAAAAGTTTGCCCACCCCTGATTTAAGCAATGCATTGAGCAATAATTACCCAGAAAAATACATCTTTTTAAAATATATATATTTTTATTGATTTCAGAGAGGAAGGTAGAGGGAGCGAGAGATAGAAACATCAACGATGAGAGAGAATCATTTATTAGCTGCCTCCTGCTCGCGCCCCCTACTAGGGATGGAGCCTGCAACCTGGGCTTGTGCCCTTGACCAGAATCAAACCCAGGACCTTTGATTTCACAGGCCGATGCTCTATCCACTGAGCCAAACCAGCTAGGGCCAGAGTAATACTTTATGACTTAATAATTCCAAGCCCTCCTCCCTAAAGAGGGGGGAAAAAACAGACCATTACTACCTAAATTTGTAATATAAAATTTTTCACTAGTGATTTGAAATTCTTACTGATTTTTAAGACAGCCTCTGCCTTTTAATGGTGAATTTGAACTTACTGGGGACTTATTTTTTATATAGACTCTTCAGATAAAGTGTATTTAAACCTCAGTAATTACTATAAATACTTTATCTGTTGAAAATGTTTATATACATTTTTTTATCAACAGACCATTTTTCTTCATTTTAGGAAGCAGAATGGGTTGATGAGAAAGAATCGCTTATTAAAGTAGCTGCAATTGATAATGGTCTAGCATTTCCTTTTAAACATCCTGATGAGTGGAGAGCATGTGAGTATTTAGAACCTTCTGTAGGTTCTCTAATTACCCTTTTTCCAGAAAAGGAAGGGAACAAAATTTATGATCATTAAACTGGCAGAATAAAAACCAGGTGACATATCATTCATTAGGACTTAATTTTAGGCACTAGATGCAGAGATGTGTGCTACATGGGACTTACCATGTATTTTCACTTATCTTTAGTTAACTGTGTCTGGTTTTGATTTTTTGGCTTGTGTTAGCATTGTAAAGTAACTTTGATAGCTTTCCAAATTTAAATATATATATGATAAATATATATATTATCTATATGTATAAAAGCCTAAGCGACTGTCTGACCATCCGACCGGTAGCTATGACACGCACTGACCACCAGGTGACTTGGCAGCTGCGGTTCTCGGGTGATGTACCCAGAACCAGAGAGGAGGGAGCTCGATTCTGGGGTGCGTCACCAGAGAACTGCCCTCTCGCAATCCAGGACCCCTCGGGGGATGTCGGAGAGCCGGTTTCGGCCCGATCCCTGCAGGCCAAGCCGAGGGACCCTACCAGTGCACGAATCCATGCACCGGGCCTCTAGTATATAAATAACATGGTAATTATCTGTTTAACACTTTGGTAGAGCTTTATTTTAATGTTTTGGGGAACATTCACTGATAAAACAATTTAAGTCTTAGCTCCCTCCCCCTTTTTTTAGTGACTGGTGCTTTAACTGTCTTACCAGTCTCTACTGGTTTGGTTTCTATGTCTCAAAAGTCTGGTTTCTGTGTCTTCTTAAGCCAGTTTTAGACATGTTTATTTTGCTTAAAATTGTCCATATATTGAGTTGAGATTTATGGGTATAAAGTTTTTTATATAATTTTTTTATAAATAAGAAAATTTCTCTGTTTTACTAAGTATTTAGTGGTGAATTGTTGTCTGGAATTTGCCTTAAAATACTTGAGGATAGATGAAACCAATTTTATAGAAATTTGGGAATAATTGAATTGGGTTATTCAGAATATGGGAGCTCATAGTACTAGTTTTTTTCTATCTTTGTATATGTTTAAAATATGTGTAATAAATTTTAAAAGTAATCTCTGTATCTATGACTATGCCTCTCTTAAATTTCTACTGTTCATTAGTAGCCTTTTTTTCTTCATTAGAGTTACCAAAGATTTGTCTATTATAAAATATTGATCAAATTTTCAGTTTATTTGCTTTTGCTTTTTTGTTGATAATTTGTTTTCCATTATTATTTTCTTCTGTATTTATCCTATATTGCTTTCCTATATGTTTTTCTTTAGGTATCATTTTGACTAAGCCATAGATTGGGCATGCTGCTCTATTATTCTGCTTTATAGATTCATACTTTCAGATTTTCTTTAAATTTTTTTACACTTTTTTTTTTTTTTTTTTTAGAGAGGAAGGTGGAGAGAGAGAGACAGAAACATCAATGATGAGAGAGAAACATTGATTGGCTGCCTTCTTCACTCCCCACACTGGGGATTGAGCCCACAACCCAGGCATGTGCCCTTGGCTGAAATCAAACCCAGGACCCTTCATTCCGCAGGCCGATGGTTTATCCACTGAGCCAAACCGGCTAGGGCCAGATTTTCTTTTTGACAGGAGTAATTTAGAAGTATTTTGTTCGATTGTAAACTTTCTAGATCAGTTGATTTTTTTAAAAAACTGTCCATTGTTATTTTCAAGTTTTCTTACTTTTTGATCTGTGAATGTGTCTGTGTGAAATCTACTTTTTGACACTTGTTAATAATTTCTATGTAATCTAATATATGGCCAATTTGAAGGACTGTATTTGAAAAGAATGTGTTTGGGCACAATTAAAGCTTTTTAGTTGTTAGTCAAATCATATTCTTGACTTATTTTTTGACTATTTGATATGTTAATTTTGGAGAGAAAGTTAAAGTTCATTGTGATTGTGATTTTGTCAATTTCTTACATTTCTATACAGTTTTTGCTTTGTATTTCACATTCCTAATGGCCCAGCACTTTATTTTGCCTGTGGTTTGTTCTTTTATCAGTGTGAAATATATCCTGCTTTATTCCTCTTACGGTTTTTTTGTCTGTTGCAACACTGGTATACTTTATTTCTTTTTATTAGCATTTACCTGGTATTATTCTATACTTCTATTTTTAACGTTCATTATTTTGTTTTAAGTATATGACTCATAAACATCACTTAGCCAGATATTTTTTAACCTAGCCTGAGATTCTTGTAATAGGTACACTTAATTCTGTAGCTTATCTCAATAAACTATTGATATTTTGAACTTTTACTGCCATCTTATTTTTTTTACCTTAAATTCCAATTATTTCTTTTTTTCCTATTTTTATTGAACTGACCTGATATGTCTTCGTTTCATTTATTTTTCTCTAATGATTTGGAATTTGTATACATATTGCACTTTAAAAGTGTTAAGTTAAAGTTACCTACAATACATGTGGGAAATTTTATCAAACACACAGTTGGGGATTGAGGGTCTTTGAACTTGAAAGAAGAAATAGTATTGAGGATATAGTTTTTAAACTGTCACCTTGGTAGTGGGAGCCATGGTGTTGTTTGCTATTACCCAGGGAAATCATGGTGAACAAACCATCACTAGGATAATTCAAAGTACGTAAGTATTCAGTGTTTCATGGTTGTTCTGTAAATGAACAAGAAAAAAGGAGTAAGGATAGAATCTGAGGGAGTGGTGACATTGGAGAAGAAAAGCCATCCTAGGAGAGAAGTGACTTAAAAGACAGAAGGTAAACTTTGAGAGTGGTATCTCCAAAGGCACATTAGGAAATCAGGAGATGATCGAAAACAGTGCTATGTGATACAGAGACATTAAGTAGATGAGGACTGCAAATGGACCTTTGAAGAGGCTCCCATGCGATCACTGGTGGGAGAGAGTGATAGTAAAATTGTGGGGTAGGGATTGGAAGTAGAGTCAGGAGTTAGAATAAAGGCTTTTCTTTTGATGTAATTGATGAGGGAACAATAAAAATTGGATATAACTTCAGGGAGATACGCAGGAAACTGAATATACTCTCTTACTGCTTTACTAATCTTTTAGTCCTGGCTGTGGAGATAATGGTCCTCTTGGAAGAGAACTACAGTTAGCTGGGAATGGCGGGTCTTTTATCCCTTAAAGCTAATCACCTATTTACCTACAAATGATTTAAAATTTTAGAAGATCGTGTGTTGTGGTGGTCGTGGTGTGTGTGTGTGTGTGTGTGTGTGTGTGTGTGTGGCCAATTCCTGATGATTTGTGGCTGGAAGGGCAGGGAGACCTCAGCCAACAAGTTTTTGATCTAGAGCTCTAAACAGATTATAGCTCTTAATTTCCAAACTTAGGAACCAGAGATTCAAATATATGTATTTATATAGGGCTGTTTGAAATAGACTCATATCAAAACTTACTCTTTAAAACCCAGAAACCTAACTACTTCAGGTAAAACCTTGTGTTTTGTTGTCTGAATTGAAAATCCAAACTTGGAATCTGAGTAATCTAGATAGCAACGGATAATTGTTCTCTGACAACTTCTCTCTCCTGTCTGTTTTTTGTGTTTGTTTTTTGAGAACCTGGGAATTGTAGGAAAAGAACCAGGATATACAAAATAAAAAAACAAAACAAAAGAACTAAGATAAATGTGGGTCAAAATACACCCTTTCCCCCTCTAATTAGAAACCTTTTTTTCTGTTAGATCCATTTCACTGGGCTTGGCTTCCTCAAGCAAAAGTTCCTTTTTCTGAAGAAACAAGAAACTTGGTTCTACCAAATATTTCTGACATGAATTTTGTGCAAGATTTATGTGAAGATCTCTATGAACTTTTTAAGGTAAATAAATTTTTAGTTTTAATTATTACAGAAAATGAAATCTTAAAATAGAAGAGGTTTTCTCGATAGAGTTAATTTGCAGTTTACTGTTTTTGGTATCACTTCTTGCAGTAGAACTTGACATAACAGAAAGAAATTAGCAGTTTTACTCTTACTCTGCAGGAGCATAAATTTGTGAAGTTACACTTAACTGTGAGTATTCTTTGAAGTGAAACTTAAAACTTGAGAAGTTATTTTCTTCAAAAGTTGGATATTTAAGTAATGACTCTAAAAATTATAACAAATGTTTGGTGACCTGTAATAATTTACTTCTTTCAAAAAAACCTAAACTCATTGGCAGTGGTTCTCAACCTTCCTAATGCCACGACCCTTTAATACAGTTCCTCATGTTGTGGTGACCCCCAATTTCATTGTTACAAATTGAACATAACTAAAGCATAGTGATTAATCACAAAAACAATATATAATTATATATGTGTGTTCCAAAGGGGTCACGACCCACAGGTTGAGAACTGCTGGGCTAGAGTGTCATTTTAAATCCTTCCTGGAACAAGTTAGAGTATAAATAAACTATTCTTATCATTCTAGGGGTATACAAAAATACCTCAGGTAAAAACTTTCTAATGACCTTAGGGGCCAAGTTGAAAGAGTTCATTTGTTTTCAAATATTTGATTCAAAGATCTTGAATTTTGTAATTATAATGATTTTTTTTTCTTTTCTGTGATAGACTGACAAAAGATTTAACAAAGCCACTTTTGAAAGTCAGATGTCTGTGATGAGGGGCCAGGTAGGTCACTTTTTCACACGCTTGCTAAGAAAAAAATTCCTCTTTGAAATACTAATCAACTTTTTTCTCCATTGTGACCCAGATACTGTTTTATGCTGAACCAAAATAGCTCAGATGATTAGAAATGAAGTTGATTTCAATAGTATCTTTCCTCTATTGTCTTGTAAATTAGATATCACTGACTTTATTGTATTTTGTTTAGTTACCCAGAACCCTACTGTGAATTCTTTGTCTTTATTTTGGTAACTATCAGTATTTTCCTGATTGTTACCTTTTCCCTCCCAATTCCACCTTCTTAGAGCACTGGTGCCTTTTGATTATTTGTCTCATAGTAGAACGTGTTTGGCCTTTGCAAGAGCAGTCAGTAAATAACCATGTCACCAAGGTTGAGCACTGATTGGGGCACAAAAGTACTAATTGTAACTCAGTCCTCTCACCCCTTCTCACCTCCTCTAAGAAGAAATACAAGATATTAGGTCGGCTGCTGTGGACCTGCAGGCTGGGCTGACTGACAGATTACAACGGGTCTTCTACTCTGTTAGTAGTATTTAGATTCCAAAAGGAAGACTTGAAATGAAAATAAATTACACTGTAAACACTGTCTTTTGGTGACTTGTTAAATTAACTTTTTCTTCCTAAAATATACATTTAAGGTGGCTGTTTGCTGCATCCCTGGGGCAAAAAGACGAGTCTAGATTTTGCACTGACTGTTATATAACTTTAACAAATAAATATAATTAGCCCTAGCTGGTTTATCCCAGTGGTTAGAGCATTGGCCTGTGTATTGAAGGGTTCCAGGTTTGATTCTGGTCAAGGACACATGCCAGGTTGCAGGCTCGATCCCCAGTAGGGGCGTGCAGGAGACAGCTGATGATGATTCTCTCTCATCATTAATGTTTCTATCTCTCCCTCTCCCTTCCTCTCTGAAATCAATAAAAATATATTTTAAAAAGTAAAAATAAAGGAATAAATATAATTAAATTAGATAATCATTTACTCACCAGTTGGTTGAGCTGGTTTGATTTCTGGTCAGGGCTCATGCCAGGTTTCGGGCCCAAGGCAGCGTGCTTACTAGAGGCAACTGATTTATGTATCACTCTCACATCGATGTCTCCCTCTCCCCCTCTCTCCCCCTCTCCCCTTC
>NW_005369915.1:2627492-2669076 GCF_000412655.1 Myotis brandtii | reverse complement strand
CCCCTCCCGCTCCCTCTCCCTCTCCCTCTCCCTCTCTGTAAAATCAGTAATAACATTTAAAAGAAAGAACTGCTGTAAGTTAGGCTGGACAGTGGGGTGCGGTTTACTCAGTGGATGAAGAGTCTGGAGCCTCACAGGGATGTTTCCCGTAATTCAGGCATGAATGAAGGGCTTAGATGATCAGTGGCTGTAATTATATTGCAGTGTTACCATCCCAACTATTTTTGAGCTAAATTTTCAAGCATTAATAATTATGCCTGAATTTGACCTTTTTTGCTGGAAACAAATTAATTTATCAGTATGCTCCATCTTCTGGCATTGTCATATCCTTAAATATATATCTTTATCGTAGGAATAATTTTAAAAAATAAAAGCTGTAAATAATTTTGTAAGCTTTTTAAGTGTTGATTAAAGTTGGTACATGAGGAATTTAAATTTTAAAATACTTATCTGAAAAGTTATAGAGATATTCCATTACTGAATGTGGTCTATTAAAAGATATACCAGTCTCTATCTGATTTTTATTTATTAATATCCTATCTCATTCACAAAGGAGTTCTAGTATTATACAGATGTGTATAATAAAATAGAAAAATCACAGGATCAAGATAGGGGGCAAGAGCCTGGCTGGTGTGGTTCAGTGATTGAGCTTCAGTTGACCTATGAACCAAGAGGTCAAGGTTTGATTCCCGGCCAGGGCACATGCTGGGTTGTGGGCTTGATTCCCCAGTGGGGAGCGTGCAGGAGGCAGCTGATCAATGATTCTCTCTCATCATTGGTGTTTCTATCTCTCCCTTTCCCTTCCTCTCTGAAATAAAAAAATATATATATTAAAAAAAGAGATATGGGGAAATAAAAAAATAAAATAATGCCTTTATATGTTTTAATTTAATTTAATTTTTTTAATTTGATTTTGACTTATTTGAAACCAGAAAGAGCAGGGCACCTGACCGTGTACATCATTATGTAGCTCTCTAGTTTTAACTATTTTTTAAAATCTGGTGTGAAAAATCAGGTAGTATTTTTATATTCTAAAATAAGTCAGTGCTTAATGAAACAGAGACTTAACAAACAAAAACAAATAACACTAACCTATGTTCCAAACAACAGAATCATCATTTAGCTATTTCCTTAATTGAGTCAAATTACTTGTGTTATTTCTATCACTTGTAATTATCCCTTAAATCCCTCTTTTCAGTTTTGCCAATTAACTTTATGATTTGTGCTTTGTACAACCAAGTCTTTTGCCCTCGTTTATACTAACTCTTTAGTTTTATACACATAATCAGTGACATGCTCTAATTCTTCACATAAAGATGTGGAATGGGCCCTGACCGGTTTGACTCAGTGGATAGAGCGTCGGCCAGTGGACTGAAGAGTCAAGGGCATGTACCTTGGTTGCAGGCACATCCCCAGTAGGGGGTGTGCAGGAGGCAGCTGATCAATGTTTCTCTCTCATCAATGTTTCTAACTATCCTTCTCCCTTCCTCTCTCTAAAAAATCAATAAAATATATTTTTAAAAAAAGATGTGGAATGGAACTCAAAACTAGAATGAAGAAATTTCTTTTAAAATCTGGGCTAGTAATGTTTAGGAAAGTTAAAGATAAACTGTGTTTTGAATTTTACAGTAAATAGCATTAGGGCAAAATGTTTATTTTTCCCCTGTGCCAAGATGAAACACTAGACCTCAGAAAATATAAGAGAAAAAAAAAGTGGAACAACAAAGTAATGTTTCTCTCAAGTCAATCACTAACTTGAAAAGTTATTTATTTATTTCAACCCTACTTCCAGTACTAGTGTACTTTCCATAAAACGTGAGCTTTCCAAGAGAAAGCCCTCGCCCTAGCCGGTTTGGCTCAGTGGATAGAGTGTTGGCCTGTGGACCAAAGGGTCCAGGGTTCGATTCTAGTCAAGGGTACCTACCTTGGTTTCAGGCTCCTCCCTGGCCTGGGCCCTGGTCTCTATCTCTCTACCTTTCCCTCTCACTTCCACTCTCCCTAAAAATCAATGGAAGAATATCCTTGGGTGAGGATTAACCAAAAAAAAAAAATTAAAAATAAAAGAGCGCTCCTTTTTCCATGCTTCTATTTTTGCTTGAAAACATGTATAAACTTCTTCCTTTTCCTAGTTTATGTTTCCTACTTAAGAGTTAGCTCTTAAATCTTTATTTTAAATGGCTGCCTTCTCCAATTCTGTAACCCACTTGCCCACTGGCCATGCATCTTGCTTTTTCATGGCGCTTTTGTCTTCTAGTACATGGTGTAATTTACTTATTCATAATGTTTATCGATTCCTTCTCCTGCTAAAATGGAGCTCCATGAAGGCAGGGATTTGGTTTGCTTTTTTAGTGTTCTATCCCAACACTAGAACAGTGTCTACCATGTAGTTTGCTTGCAGTAAATGTATTTGTTGAATGAATGGATAAGGCAAGTATTTAGTTTTAAAACCAGACTATTTAGACCAGTATTTGTTTAGGTTCTATGCCAAGAATGTGTTTATTCAGTCTCTGATTTCATTTTTCTTGGACATTCTAGAATATTTTAAAGGTACCAGTTGGCAAAAGTTATTTAATTTTAAATTTGTGCACTTGTGTATATATATATATATGTGTGTGTGTATGTATAAACATACATACGTCCATACAATATATATTTAAGGCAGTTATCCTCATCATAATCTATTGAGCGTAAACAGATGAAATAAAAATTATAATTATGAATAAATGGTTAAACTAATGTCAGTGAACTGAAGGGTTTTTATCTTTTTTGAACTGGTAAAAATATCTCCTTTTCACAGATCTTAAACCTGGCCCAGGCTTTGAGGGAAGGGAAGAGTCCTGTCCAGCTGGTACAGATGCCTTGTGTGCTTGTGGAACACAGTCCAGGGAGAGCGAAGGGTCGGATTTCCCAGCTCAACAGTTCCTTCACCCAGACCTTCCACTGCAGGAAGCCTTTTTTTACCTCCTGGTAGCACATATAAGAGAACAAACTGTTGGCATCATTGTGTTGTTAAAATGCTTCAGTTGCCAAAGCCTCAAGTAATACAAGTCTTTAAAAGGTTATGTTTTGAATGTAATCAAAAGTTTACAGTTTTTTGTCCAAATATTAAATCCTTATTTCAGGGAAAAAGTGCCATATCTCCTATGTAGTATTTTTGTAGGAAAACGTGTACTTTGTTGTTGATGTTAGTTTAAAAGGTAATTTCATGGTTTACACATTCTGAAATGAGTGTAATTACTTTAGAATTCCAAATAGAAAAATAAGGTACTTGTTGACTTTGAATAAAATAACTTTTTATATACTTTTTAAACATTGAGAAGAATGTTCATGTTAACTCTTCTTACATTATAAAGGCCTTTTGAGTGTAAAACTGGTCTTCTGAACTCTAATCGATTAGTTAATAGAAAAACAGGTAAGAATAAAGCAATGCTGCCTTAATTAAAAAGCTGCTATTTTAGAACTTGAATAAGTGCCCCTAAAGTGACCAATGTGAGGGACCAGAAAAGTATATCTTGGTTAAGTAATAGATGACCATTTTCTTTTTTGTACTTAAGAATATTTTTGCTCAATTATATAACTATAGTGAGAAAAAGATCTAAAGATATCACCTTTAAAAAATGGAAACACTCAACTGAGACTTGAGGGAAATTATATAAAATTATAGTAGATTCATAATGTTTTTGAAATTCCAAAGTAGCATTAAAAATTCGTTTTTGTTCTTTGCATCAGATCAATTACATAATAAATTAGTACTACCCCAAAATACTAATCTTGTTTAATTTAGTACTTTGGTTAGTATTAAACTTCACTGAAAATTAAACCATACCTCAAATTGCATGTCGGATTGTATTTTAGGGTCCTAGGACATAAACTATTAAAAATAATAGTAGTGTGCCCAGTGTGTGTGGCTTAGTAATTGAACACTGACCTATGAACCAGGCGGACAAGGTTCGATTCCCCGTCAGGGCACATGCCCTGGATTATAGGCTCGATCCCCAGTGGGCAGCATGCAGGAGGCAGCCGATCAGTGATTCTCTTTCACCATTGATGTTTCTATCTTTTTCTTCCTCTCCCTGCCTCTCTGAAATCAATAAAAAATATATATATTTAAATAACAGTAGTGTTTTAAGGGACTTGAAAATCTCAATGTCATAATTACAGTCAAATTTAGAATATCAGCCCTAATTAAAGTGGACCATAACAGAGGTAATCACAAAATCATTTATATTTGATTTTACATATCAATATATCTGACATCATGGGAATTTGTAGCACTTATAACTCACCAAGTGATTTAAATTAAGATGAACCCAATGTGAAGATGTAGTTCCAAAGAAGCAGAAGTTTCATTCTCTTCTTCAGGCTCCAAACAAATAACACCACCTCTTGGACTAAACTGGGTGGTTTGTGGTAGTGGCCATGATGAGTGAGAGTACTGCTGTCCAAGTAGAAATGTTCTCCTACCTCCACCCATCCTTCATCATCGAAAGGTTGAGGTGATGGAAAACTGGAAGCTTAAAGCCCAAGCTACTATCTTTAGATAAATACTACTAATTGAAATGTGCCTTTGAAGATGTGTTCTAAAAGAACTAAGTTGTTATGATGTAAGTACTGCTTTCATAACACGGTTGTTTTCAGTATTTTGAGAATTGCTATATTAATTTTTATAATGAAAACTTTAGTAAATTGCTACAGTTTTATATCCTAAAATTAAAACAGTGTGTAAATATTTTTTAAAGGTCTGATCAGGCCAGAAAAGTTAAGTTGAAATATTTAAGATGTGATTTTAAGTCAGAGTACATTGGTTATATTTTGTAAATTTTCATGAACTTAATTGTTATTTAAATGTTGTGTTAATTTTTTCAGTGAGTACGTTATAGTGTCAAATGGTAGACTAAAGGGAATAAAAACCATCATTGTCTTAAGGCGAGATTTCTCCGGGTGTATATATTGAATATCTAGAAAGTTTGTGCACACATTTATGTTTGTAAATGATGACAAACCACCATTTTCTTGCTTTAGATCATAGTGGTATAGTTAATTCTTTGTAATTCTAAAAGGTATATTTAACTGGAACCTTTATAATTGGAGACATTTTAATTTTTATTTAATTATATGCTGCTTATTCTCCCCCAAATTTGGCAGCAATTGAAGACTGTGGAAACATGGTGTATTACAGACTTGAAAACAATTTGATTCACAATTTATTTTTAAACATTTAAAAAACTATACTAATGGAATTAAAACTTTATTTTAAAATGCTGGTGACATGCTACTTGATCAGATTACGTTGCAAGTCCTTTACGATATGTGAAGGGACAGGCAGCATCTTGTTTTACAGTCTACCTTCTCTCCCAGAGGTGCTGGGGCGCCTGTGCAGAGTGGTGGCGAAGACTCTCAGTGTCCTTTGTTTTCAAGCCTACGGTGCAGTTAGTTTGGGGCCATGTGACTGCGTTCTGACCAGTCACAGAGCTTTGGGGACAAGTGATGTGTGACTTTAGATGCGGCAGTAAAACTCACTGACATCAATCAGTGGTCATGACTGAACAGTCTCCCAGCTTCCTGCTTGGCTGTAAACACACAGTTTGCAAAATGGAAACAGCGGGGACCTCATGAGGCACTGCTTAGAGAGGAGAGCCTGCTGACTTCATTGGACTGACATGAACAAGAAATAAATGTATGTATTTAGTCACAAAACTTGAATTTAGTCATTACTAAAGCATAATAGTCTGTCCTGTCCTAGGCATTATAATGTAAACAGAAAAATATAAATCATTTAAAAATAAAAAATCAATTATAGGAGGCATGATGACAGCAGCAGTGGGTCTTCTTTTAATCTCCCAAATCCCCATGGAGCTATCCTATAGCAAAAGAAAAAAAAACTCAGTGGCCCCATCTTCACTAAAATTAGGTGCTGGACTGTCCCTGTGAATCCTAGAATCTGACTAAAACCATCAATAGCAACAGGATCATGTGGGAACAAGAGCTTTGAGGAGCAAGCAGAGAAAAAGTAAGGGAGAACTTGTGATGTTTGTAAGAGCCAAAGAACCCAGAATTTGGCAACATGTACTCAGCCCCAAAGGAGGAATCCACAGTAGTGGTGGCAAGCTCAGTCGGTAGATCCAAAAATCACGATCACAATTGGGAAGGGGCCGTCCAGCAATAAATTACTGTATCCTAGTAAAAGGAGCTGCAGAAAGGTATGAGGGTGCTAGGGCAACCTGGGTCTTCAGGGTTCTCAGGAAGTAGTGCTGTGAGCGCACATAGGCCTGCACCAGGGGAAACTATTGGCTATCGAATACACATTGACAAGGGAAGGACGCTGAGGGTAAAGGTGAGAAGGTTCAGACACTGAATAGAACAGGACCAAATAAAACAAGTCAGAAAATACCAAAGAGAACACAGAAAACCGTATTATCTAATACTGTTTAGTAACTTGCAGGAGAGAGAACCCTAGAACCACAAAACGGAAATGCCTGACTCACCTCACCTCCTACCCAGGAATCTTTGAAAAATATAGATAAAACCATGTCACTTAAACATGACTAAATCGCTCTTAAAAACACACACACAGGATAATCTGTTTAACACACCCACAGAAAATGAAGATAGCCAAGAAACATTTACAAAGCAGAGGAAAATAATGTTTTTTAAAATGCTAAAGGAATTTCAGAAATGATAGAACCTAAGAACAACATAACATCAAAATTGGGAAAGTTCAAAAATGAGCTAGGCAAGCAACAGGGAGAAATAAAACAAGAGCTAACAGCTCAGGAAATTTTAGAGTTAAAAATATGTTTCAGAAATAAACTAGAAGTAACATGACAAGGAGGCCTGCTTTCATTGCTCCTGTTCAGTATTCTACTGTAGAGCCAGCCAGTGCAGTAAGGGCAGGGAAGAGGTAAAAGGTATGAGGGTCAGAAAGTAAGAAATAAAAAATGTCATTATTTACAGATGACATAATTACGCATGTAGGAAGTTCAAAATAATCTGATAACTCTTAGAATTAATAAGTGAATTTTGTAAGGTTTATATACCGGCAACATTGGTTAGAAAAAGAAAATCTTTAAAGATACCATTTATAGCAGCAATAAAACATCAGATTCAATCAAAGATATGCAAGATTCTTACACCAAACTATGAGTATTGAGAAAATTGCAGTAAATATGGATGAGATGCCCACAGTGGTCGGTGTTTTTCAAACTCTGTCATTTTCCATGTTTCAATTATTAAAAGAACTAGAGGCCCAGTGCACGAAATTCGTGCACGGGTGTGGTCCCTAGGCCTGGCTGTCAATCAAGGCACAAGCGCCAGGCATGGGAAGGCAGATCCCAGCTGACCTCTGGACCTTGGGCAGCACCTGGGCCCCTGAGCCCCCACACGCCCCCCTCCACCTGAGTCATGGCACCCGAGGCCCCATGCAGAGATGCAGTGAGTGCGGCTGAACACCATAGGCCTGGGTGCAGCATGGGCCTCTGGGCTGCCCAGTAGCGCCACATGGAAGCCAGGCAGGTAGTGTGCTGTCTCCCAGCTGGCCTCGCAGACTGGCTACTGAGCAAACCCATAGGGAGCCTGACCTGCCCCTACAGTCCCAGTGGCTGCAGCCTGGCTCACTTGGAAGACAGAAGACGCTGTGCGCGTGTGGGGCGAGCTCCTCGAGGGCGTCCAGCACCTGAGAGTGGGGCTTCCCCAGAGCGTGAGCCTTGTTGTCCTGGGGGAGGTAACGGGGAATGAGAGCGAGTTTGGCAAACACCCCGCATTCTCACCGCACCTCTGTCCCCATCACCCCCGCCCCCATGTAGCTGGCGAGAGGTTGCAGCCCCCCACCCACCACTGGTCACTGCCCCCTGGTGGTCAGCACACATCATAGCCAGCAGTCGAACTTCCAGTCTCCTGGTTGAACTCCCGGTCCAATGACCTCCTGAGGGGACTATTTGCATATTAGGCTTTTATTATATAAGATAAGCCTTGCCTTAGCCAGTTTGGCTCAGTGAATTGAGCATCAGCCTGGACTGAAGGGTCCCAGGTTCCATACCGGTCGAGGCCACATGCCCAAGTTGTGGGTTCATTCCCCAATTGGGGGGGGAGGAGTGCAGGAGGCAGCTCATCAATGATTCTCTCTCATTGATGTTTCTCTCTCTCCCTCTCCCTTCCTCTCTGAAATCAATATAAATAAATTTTTTAAAAAAGAATAAGCCTTTATATGAGAACAAGTTTACATGAATGTTTTGTTTGCCAGCTTTATTAGTTTGCTGGGGCTGCCATAACAAAGTACCACAGACTGAGTGGCTGAACCAATAGAAATTCGTTTTCTGCATCTGAAGACTTGGAGTCCAAGGTCAAAGTGCCAGCAAGGTTGTTTGACCTGCCTCCTTGGTCTACAGAAAGCTCCTCATTGTGTCCTCACATGGCCTTGTCTCTGCGCATGCACATCCCGGGTGTCTCCAGCCCTAAAGAATTAGGACCCACCCATATAACCTCATTTAACCTTAATTACTTCTTTTAGGGCCCTATCTCCAAAAATAGTCACATTGGCAGTTAGGCCTTCAACATGAATTTTTTTTTAAAATATATTTTATTGAATTTTTACAGAGAGGAAGGGAGAGGGATAGAGAGTTAGAAACATTGATGCGAGAGAAACATCCATCAGCTGCCTCCTGCACACTCCCTACTGGGGATATGCCCGCAACCAAGGTACATGCCCTTGACCGGAATCGAACCTGGGACCCTTGAGTCCACAGGCCGACGCTCTATCCACTGAGCCAAACCGGTTAGGGCCAACATGAATTTTGAGGAGGACACATTTCAGTCCATAACACCACCCAAAGTAAAAAACTTAAGCAGCTACATACGCATTCAATGTCTCAACGTAGCCAAGGTCAGCCTCTACCTTAGCCAATACTGCAGTCCAGCCACCTTCTGAGTCATATTCCTAATGGAAGACTGAGATCATAAGAACGCCCACTTGTAAATATTTTCTAAAGTAAAGCCTGAGAGTCTTTCTTCCTAATATTGTGCAGGAACTTTTCAACCTGGATTTGTAATAATTATTTTGTCTACAGAGATAAATGTCTTGCTTACTGCTGGGCTCTTGGTTCTGTTCTACGTAATTGTAAACCAGAGCCTCTCATTTCTCACTCATGGCAGATACATGAATTTGCTTTAGCTAGTTTTCATTTCCTTTATAAAATCCCAACTCCTGAATAGATAATAGTTGGAGTGATGGTTATAAATACCTGATTGAATTCAACACATTTATTAGGTACTCACTGTATGCCAGATTCTCCAAAAGGTATCAGAAAATCTGAAAATGGTATCAAATATTTTCTGTCCGACCGGTGTGGCTTGGTGGTTGAGCATCAACTTATGAACCAAGAGGTCACGGTTCAATTCCTGGTCAGGGCACAAACCTGGGTTGTGAGCTCAATCCCCAGTTGGGGGCGTGCAGGAGGCAGGTGACGAATGATTCCCATCATTGATACTTCTATCTATTCCCTGCCCTTTCTCTCTGAAATCAATAATAATATATTTTTAAAAATATATTTTCTAAGGAATAAGGTCCTTCCTGATCTTTGATCATATGTCCTACTTCTGCACATTTCTACCTTTGCCTCTTAGATTGTAAATTCTTTGCATACAAGGGAAGGAAAGTAAGTGCTTTGTAAACTAAATGCTTGACTGCCTTTGACTTGAGCTCTCAACATTTTTCTTATTTATTATAGAAGCATATTTTTAATGTCTAGATTTCTCTTGGATTGTGGAGGGTATGACTCATTCAGCCTCTTGGCCCATGGATCAAATATGTATATGACAAAAATGCATTTATCTAAGCAAATTGCATTATTTTTTCATTGAATTTATTGGGTTTACATTGGCTGGCCAAACCAATAGGTTTCATGTGTACAACTCAATAAAACATTATCTGCAGACTGCATCATGTGCCCATCACCCCAGCAAACTGCATTATTAATCAGCATCATTTATTCAATAAGTTTTTGCCTGCTTCAGAATCCATGTAAAGAATTCTTTGAGAAAAATCCTTAAGCTTAAAAGGTTTTATTCTACCACCATGTAATGCAATAGATTTAACTTTTGTCATTTCAAAATACTGTAAACTTGCTTATGTTCTAATATTCCTATCTTTAATAAATGGACCCCTAGCTTGTTTGGCTCAGGGGATAGAGCATCGGCCTACGGACTGAAGGATTCTGGGTTCGATTCCCATCAAGGCCACGTATGTTAGTTACAAGCTCAATCCCTGGTGTGGAAGTCAACCAATTGATGTGTCTCTCTCTTATCAATGTTTCTCTCTCTGTCTCTCCCCTTCCACTCTCTCTAAAAATTGAGGGAAAAAATATCCTTGGGTGAGGATTAACAAACAAACAAACAAATAATGGAAGATGTGCCACAATTCTCTTTTGACTAAGAGTTTGAGATTGGAATAGACCTGCTTGTAAGTCCTGGTCCTGCCTCTTACTAGTTCCGTGTCCTTGGTCAGATCTTGCAATCTCCCACATGTAAAATACATGAGCTAATGGTAACTTCAGAGATTTGTACCGAGGACGAAATAAGGTATATTTTGTGAAGAGGGTGGCACAAATTCTGTTAGTTATAGATTCGGTTTCCACCCGAGAAGCTGCCTGTGTGTATTAATGGCACACTTGGCGTTTTGGTTTTAGATGATGAAATAAGGCATATGTCTGTGTTTCTGAGTTTGGATTATTGCATAAAGGGGATTATTGCACACACAAATTTCTAGATTTGATATCGTCTTTCCTGGAGCTTGGTGACAGATTTGGAATCAAAGGGCTATTTTAAAGTGCTCTGATGTATGACACGGGCTGACTTGTGGTTGACAGGGAAAGGCACCTTAGGTCACCGGGTAACAGTAAGAGACTCCCTGAGAAACGAAGTGACATTTCAAAAGGTTTCTCTTTTGTTCTGAATCCTGGCACCTGGGTCCAGCCTGTGAAATGCTAACATGGCTGTTGGTGACTGTGCCTCCGCCTGGCGGGTTTTTAGACCTGGAAATGGAAAGCATGTGATATCAAAAAACAAAAACAAGGGCAGCCAATCACTCTGTAAACAGCACCATGTTTATTTTTCCTTTGACTCCAGAAGCCTGGCCGCTCCTAAGCTCTGGTTACAGGATTCCCACCTGACAGGCAAGGCTTTAGAAACCATAAAAATCAGGTAGCCTCCCCTTTCCAGAACGTTGTATAAGCATCTCTGGGCTGATCCCCGGCTGCCGGAACTGGTTTAACCTGCTTCAGTGACAGGTACGCCTGACCGCCTATCAAGGTGGATAAAACTGCCTTTTATCTCACTGTGGCTTTGGGAACCATCCAGAAAGCTATTCTACCCTTCAAGTGTTTGCCGAAAATTGCAGTACTTAAAGACAATCAGGAACCTCATTTAAACTAAGGTATGTACTGGTTTAAACCAAGGTCGCCACTGCCCTGGCAGTTCCTAAGCAATGTGACATCTGGCTACACCTGCTATCCGAGCTGTCAGCGAGGAGTTGGAAATGCACACTGCTCCAAATCTCCAGCTAAAATGCTGCTCATCTACTGGACAGCATCCACCTTAATATGTTGTGAGGGGAAATATTATTACCTTTAAGTTTTGAAAGTCTGTGGTTCAGAGAGGTCAAGTTGCCGCTGACGCAGAACTTAGTATAATCTAGGAATACAGTAGGAAAGCTTTTGACTCAGAGTGAAGACATGGAGGAGGGGTAGCAGAATAAGCCACTCCTAAATATGCCACTTTGGCATAAGGATTATTTTAAGCAGAATGCAATTGAACAGAAGCACATACAGGAAAAGCTCTCTGGCCCTGGCTGGGGAGCTCAGTTGGTTAGACATCGTCCCAATATACCAAGGTTGCACGTTAGATCCCCCGTCAGGACATATACAAGAATCAACCAACGAATGCACACATAACAAATCAATGTTTCTCTCTTCCTCCCTTTCTCTCTCTAAAATCAAACAATAAATTTTTTTATAAAGCAAAAAAAAAATAAAGCTTCCTTGCCTAAAAGCAGAACATGATTTGTAAAGATGTCTGCCACCTCCCCCTCTCTACCAGGAAGGACAGAAGTTAATCAGTGGAGACAATTCTAGACCCTCATCAGTCCAGAGAGGACCAGAGGCATCTACACACAAGGTTTGCTAAAACTGACCTTTACCTACCTTTAGTTTCCCCATATATTTGCCTTGCCATGATTTGCCACCCCTCGAATCTCTAAGTCCTTCTCCTCTTCCTTAGCATGTCTCTAAACATTTATTGGTTTGTGTGTGTGTTTTTCATTAACATGCTGTATAACCCCAAGTTCTAATCACCCCTTTGAGTTATTCATCTCTTGATGCTCCATGTGTACACTTCAGTTAACTAGCTCCTGTTTTTTCTCTCCTATTAATCTATCTTTTGCTAGTGAAATTTAAAGGGTCTTAGTAGGAGAGCCCATAATGGGTAGAAGAAAAAGATGGAGGGGGGATAGTAGGATGATTGACAGGCATTGTAGCAGGGATAGTAAAGAGAAGGGTTAGCTGTCTTGCTGGGAAAGAGCTTCATGACATATTAGCAGACATTCATCCATCCAACATTATGACTGCAGCCATAGAACACTAGTCGCCATTCTTGGTTGTGACTGATAGTGATACTGTTGTAATTAACTAATTACCAATAATAGGAAAGGAGCAAACGGGAGGCTAGACAAATAAGCATGGTCATTTGGGCAGCTTCCCCAGGAAGCTGCAACTTTGTACTCCCCGGGGAACCACTTGTCCATTCCCTGCAAAACACTGGGGGAAGGGACTGGACAAAGGGGAAGATGGGCAGTAAAGTTGGGGTGATGTAGGAAAGGTACTTGCCTGTCAATCTAGCCCAGGTAATCATGGGTTGGCTAGAGGGGGCAGGACAAATGCAAGCCCATGAAAATTGGGGAATAATCCTATAGACAAAGGAGCTTGCTCTCTGGGCTCTTGGCACTCTTGGCTCTGAGCTCTTGTGGCTTTCTTGTATTTGGCCCTGTTCTCTCCATAGCCATGTGGCCCTGTGGACCCCACATGCAATGGACTGATGGACTGCAATGGAGAATACAAGCTAACCCAGCCTGATGCTGGATTAGATTGTGCAGACATGGAACAGAAACTCTGGGCAATGTCTTTAATCCTAGCTTTGCTGAAGTCACATCCACACTTCTCCGATGGTGGGACAAAGGTGTAGGGAGCGGCTATAGGGTCAAGCCTTGGACTGACCTGTGGGAGAGCCACATACAAGTCCCAGCTTGGCGGGCAGAGCCCTCCTAGCACAATTAAGCTTGACCTTATAGTCCTCCCTTATTCCTAGGTAGCTAATGGGCTTTGGGAGGTGCAGCAAGTGCTGCCAAAATGAGGCTTGAATAAACATGTTGACCACTCCCCTTGTTTTGCTTTGTGTGATCTGACTATAAAATAAAGCTTCAGCTTATAGGCTGTGTCACTGTTTCCTCATCCAGGAAGTGATCCACCTGGTCCCAACTATATTCTCTTGTCTGTCTCCTTTAATCCTTCACCACCCCTCCTCAGGTTCACCCCTGGCCATGCTGGACCCGGTTCAAAAGGAAAATGGGACCTTAGAAATTCAGAGATTTAATTCCATGCAAATAAAAATCACTCTGTCTCCCTTGCAAGTCTCAGAAAATTATTTTTCTCATGATATGGCAAGAAACCCACTCCCATCAGCAACTGATAAGGACGAGGAAAGCTCCCACCAATAACAATAGAAGTAACCCCATCTCAAACTGGCTTAAGGAGATAAAGGAATCCATGACTCATAACTGAAAACAGGAGGCATGGCCGGATCTAGGTACTCCCATGGTACCATCACACATTCCTGTCTC
Organism: Myotis brandtii; assembly: GCF_000412655.1. Lineage (NCBI taxonomy): Eukaryota > Metazoa > Chordata > Mammalia > Chiroptera > Vespertilionidae > Myotis > Myotis brandtii. The sequence goes on along the minus strand of NW_005369915.1, from coordinate 2,655,194 downwards.
CTAGTTCTGCCTTTTTCTTATTGATTCCTTGGTAAGGCAGGGGCTCCTGAAGTTTCTGGAAACACTGCCACCAGCCACTTGGCTATCCCAGTGAAGAATGCTTCTGTGATAGATTGCGTCATTGGCCCCAATTCTTCACCCCCTTCTGACCTATCCCCTTTGCCATGTAACTGTAGTGTGTGGCTATGAGACTTGCTCAAGCCAAAAGAATGAGGTAGAAGCGACAGTGGCAGCTCCAAGCCTAGGCCTCCAGAAGTTTGCCTGAAGCTCTCTTGTGCTTCTACCGCCTCTATGAGAAAGACGTGCCCAGGCGGACCCCTGGTTCTAGGAGGAGTATTTTACTTCATTAGGGCTGCTATAACAAAATATCACAGACTGGGGAGCTGAAATACAAGAGAAAAATATTGCTCACGGTTCTGGAGGCTGGAAGTGCAAGATCAGGGTGCCAGCAAGGTTGGATGAGGGCTCTCACTGGGTGACATATTCTCTGTGTATCCTCACATCGTAGAACGGAGTAGGGAGCTTTCTGGAGCCTCTTTTAAGGACACTAAACCTATTTATGGAGGCTCTAATCACCTCTCAAAGATTCTACTTACTAATACTCTCATTTTTGGGGAGTAGGGATTTCAACATATGAATCTGAGGGTGACACAAACATTCAGTCCATTTCAAGGAAGAAGAGAGACACAAGGAGCAGAGCTGAGTTATCCCAGCCAAGGTGAACCTGGACCAGCCCCCCACTAGATGCATGACCTAACCCAGAAAAGACTGAAAGCTGACCCCCTCAGGCCCATGATAAATCAATATTATGAATGCCACAGAGATGACAGAATATGATTATTACAGCTTCTTTTTCAGCCATTCCAGCCATTCCCCGAGTCACCTACCCAAACCCAAACCCAAACCAGTCACTATGGTTCTTTGTATCTCGCAATTTACATGGTCTAAACTTGGCAAGGGTTGGTTTCCCAAAGGTAACCTGAGTTCTGAAACAAAAGATAAAGTCGGTCAGGCATCCACTACAAAATGTTCCTCTGGCTTCAACCACGTTCTCTGCAGGAGATTTGAGGGTTGGAGGGCTTTTATCCTATTAACAAAGTCAAGAAGTGAGACATCTGGTCCCTATGGGAAGCTCACCTGTCTGCCCACATCCTCTGGTCAGGTAGTGGCTGAATTTGAGTCTGTCTTAGGGGTATTCAGGATCATTAAGGGCGAGTGTAATGGGTCTCAGTGCTCAGGCCTCAAGGGGCCCATTCTCAGCTCTGCCCCTGGTTTCCTTTGAGAATCCTGCTATGTCTCAGCTTTTCTCTGCTCAAGGATTTTCCTGCAGAAACTTTCTTTATAATGTATTACTAGTATTCAAGACTCTTCAGTAAACATTCAACATACAACACTACATACACATGTCTGAATAAGGTGAGATTCATTTGTCTTCAAATTATCCCTCAGAAAGGAGAGAACTGCCTTCTTTTTGAAATCTTCCAAGTCTCTCACACTGAGAGATGCTCTTTCGTTTGCTTTATTTGGAAAACCCTTGTTTTACGGTAAAGCAGCGGTTCTCAACCTGTGGGTCGCGACCCTTTGGGGGTCGAATGACCCTTTCACAGGGGTCGCCTAAGACCATCGGAAAACACATATATAATTACATATTGTTTTTGTGATTAATCACTAAGCTTTAATTATGTTCAATTTGTAACAATGAAAATACATCCTGCATATCAGATATTTACATTAGGATTCATAACAGTAGTAAAATTACAGTTATGAAGTAGTAAAAAAAATAATTTTATGGTTGGAGGTCACCACACCATGAGGAACTGTATTAAAGGATCGCGGCATTAGGAAGGTTGAGAACCACTGCTGTAAAGTCTGCAAATCCATATTGGTTTGGGCTGCTTATAGAGTTCATCTCAGACTCAGAATTATTTAAGAGAGAATAAGACATTGCAGGGGAAGGGAGCTGGGTGGAGGTGGAAGAGGGCATAGAGGGGATAAATGGTGATGAAAAAATAAAATAAATAAAAACAAACAAAAAGGAGAATAAGAAAATTTAGATTCAGTAACTATTTTTTGGTGGCATGATTTTATGAATTCAATTGCGAGCTTTGTTAAACAAGTTTTTTAAAGATTACAAATCAGTACTTATTGGTTAACATTTTTAAATAGAAGTATTAATGTTAATGATCAAGGGTAGTTAGGTCTTGAGATCAAATTTTCAAAAGTATCCTTAGACAAAAGGATCCAGAAAGTTCCCTATCCTAAAGATGTAGACAAGCCAATAACTTGTGCTAGACAAAAAAGGGGAATTGTCATGCCCAAACCAGGTGCTACAGGTGCAGGTGAAGGATTTGAGTGAAGAAGTTGCATGAGATGTGCTTGGAAAAGAGCAATATTTCTAAATTAATACACCATAGTTGTAAATGTGTGAGTTTAAATATGTAAAGTACAACCAATTATTTACTATAAGGAGATTTATTTATTTCCTCTGCAACCATACATGTGTGCTTACTGCAGCTGTAGAAGTCTTGAATTTGGATAAATTGATTTTTCCCACTTTATTATTATTATTCAAAATTGTTTTAGCTACTCTAGGTCCCTTGCCTTTTCATATAAATTTCAGAATAAGATGGTCTATAGTTACAAAAGTCTGACTGAGATTTTGATAGAAGTGAAACTAAACCTGTATCTCCCCTAAACTTGGGGAGAACTGACACCTTTACTATATTGAGTCTTTTAATCTAGGAACAGAGTATGTCTCTACATTTATTTAGATCTTCTTTGATTTTTTTATCAGCATTTTGTAGTTTTCAGCATACAAGTCCCGTGTACACGTTTTGTTAGATATATGTAAAACCTATTTCATTTATTTGAGTGGTTGTAAGTGGTATTCTGTTTTAAATTTTGGTGTTCTGGTGATCTTTGTTAGTATATAGAAGTACAATAGATTTTTGTATGTTTATCTGGCATGCTGCAACCTTGTTGAACTCAGTTTAAACTAGAGTCATTTTTGTAGGTTCCTTGGAATGGTATGTAGACCATCACATCAGATGCAAATAGGGACCGTTTTATTTCTTTACAATATACACTGAGTGGCCAGATTATTATGACCACTCCCATCAGTACAGTGGGGCCTTGATTTACGAGTTTAATTCGTTCCGAGACCGAGCTCGTTAAGGAGCTTGTTAACTCAAATTACTCTATCAACTCAATGCAAATAATCGGTGGAGAGACAGCTGGTATCTCAAAAAACTCGTTAGTCGGGACACTCGTAAGTCAAGGCCCCACTGTACTTCATTGACACTTCCAAAAATACTGAATATTGAAAACTTCCTAAGCAAATACTCTCAAGGTTTTATTATTCTTATTATTTGCATAACTAATTCACTTCATTGTACTCATGGGGTGGTTATAATAATCTGGCCACTCAGTGTATACATGTCAATGGATATGCAACTATAACGTGCAACTATAAACATTGTCCAACAGGTAGAAGATGACACTGCGCCTCCAACTTTGAAAAGAGGGTGGTTTCACAAAGGGCAGAGACTTTAGCTATTTCTATTGCCAACTGCTGTTGGTCGTGATGCTGCCTTTGGGACTTAAACCCGACCAAACCTTTGCTCTGAAGAGTCATTTCATTTCCTGCCTGTTTTCTGAATGAAAGGAGGGTACTTGCAGGTGCTAAGAAGTTCGGCAGAAAACAGAGGAACTTACTGCACAGGTCCAACAAGTTGCCTACCAGTCATACCTTTCATTGCCCAGGACTGCTTAGGGGCGGCGACAGCGTTTGATGGAGTGGGCTCGCCTCGCGGCCGCAGCTCCTCCCAGGCGCGCGGGGGCGCTGTGAGTCTCTGCGGGTCGTGGCGACGCTCTTTCTCCGCCTCCCTATTGGTTGGACGGAGGCTCTCGGGACGGCGGCGGGAAGATGGCGACCCTCCGGGACAGGCTGGGAGCCGGGGAGGCGGAGGGGAGGGCGGGCAGCCCGGGCAGCTCGTTTCTCACGGTGGGTCCGCGTTTGGGCTCAGCCTGGCTGCCGGGCGCCTGGGGCGAGCCTTAGCCTGAACTTCCCCCGGGTTTCCATCCACCTTTCTCCCGCGCGTGTGTGATGCCTTCCTCGGGAAGTGGTGGTTTTCAACTTACTTAAGAGGCCGTTATAACAAGTCCCACTGTTGTGGTTTTGGCTCCACGGCTGTTATCTCTCTATTTTAAGGAAATAGGCAGAGGAGAGGCAAAGGGGATGCGTGCTGTCGAGTAATTCCCATCACCAAGTACTTGGGGGGGTTCATTTGTTGATTTACTACTTTTTCAGTAAAAAAAAAAAAAAAAATTTTGGTTAGAGAGAACGATAGAGTGAATTCTTGCGAAGAGTGGGTGTGTCTGGCTCTCAAAGCCCAGATTTCCCCGGAAAAGGTCCCTGAGGGGCGGGAGGCCACGTGCTCGGTTCCCTGGACGCCCTCCTTGCTCTAGACCAGTGGTTCTCAACCTTGGCTGCACATTAGAATCACTTGGGAATCTTTTTAAAATCCTGATTTCTGGGCCTCATCCTCCGGAAATTCTGTTTCTTTGTTACTAATGTTGTGGCCCCACCCCATAACAAAGAAACAGGATTTCCGGAGGATGAGGCCCAGAAATCAGGATTTTAAAAAGATTCCCAGGTGATTCTAATGTGCAGCCAAGGATGAGAACCACGGCTCTAGTGTCAGGGCCCAGGCCATACGCCACGAGGACAGCAGCTCTGCTGACAGTGGCATTTTATTCCTGGAGAGACTGGTTTTCAAAAACGATTTCCTAAGTAAACTGTTAAAGTAGTGGATTTAATGATGATAAATCCGTGCATAAAATGAAAACAAGTGTAGTGAAGGGCGGTGACAACCGGGAACTTGACGCACGTGACTGTTGTTTGACATGTTTTTGTTTTTTTTCCTGTTCTGGAACTAGGTCCCACGCTGTTGTTTGTAAAGGTGAGCCAAGGGAAGGAAGACACGCGGAGGTTTTATGCCTGCTCGGCCTGTCGAGATAGAAAAGATTGTAATTTTTTTCAATGGGAAGATGAAAAGGTACATTAACTTTGTGGATGTCTATATTTTTAATTTTTGATGTATGTGACATCTTTGAGAATGAATGAGGTAAATCCTTAAAGAGTTGAAGATACCATGTGGTTTTTAAGACAGGTTCATACTCTGAACTTACTTGGCTCACTGATGTCTGAAACGACTGTCTCAAAGAATTAGTTCCCATTAAGACCTTCTGAGGTGTTGGTATTGGGTTTGCAAATATAGATTTCTCCCCTAAAGAGTTTAGGTCACGATCATTCCAAACAGTGTTTTAGAAAAACACCCCTTTTCAACATTTGCACTGAACATCCTTTATACATCTACTGGATGACAGATGAAGGCACTTGGAGAAATAGTTATGAGCTGGGTGTCTTCTTGGACTCAGCTCCAATTAAAGTTTCTGAAAGTGTTGAGTAGAATATTTTCAGCTTTGGTAGATTTCTTAGAAAACAGTCTTGTACATTACTCTTCTGTAGACCTGCTAAGATCACCACATGAGCGTTAATCACTGTGCTCTACTGCTTCACACTACTCTAGAATTTTTCCAGTTTAATGTTTTGGTGTGCTGTGGTGCCCCCTCCCTCCCCCCCTAAAATGAATGCTTGTTTACAACTTTGAGCTCCTTGAATTTCTGGCTTCTTGATGTCAGGATGTGATCCCACTTTCTCCAGCATGGTAGCAAGTTTGATGGCACATTAAGTGGATTTTGTACTCTCAGTTGTCAGGTGCTAGACTTGCTGCCCGAGAAGCTCATAACCGAAGATGCCAGCCTCCTCTCTCCCGAATGCAGTGTATGCAAAGGTACTGATGTGCTGTCGTTTTATTGTCCTGTTTGTTTGTTTTTTACCTGTGCCTTTAAGTTTAATTAATTACTTCTATTGTGGTAAATATATATATGTAACATAAAATTTGCCAATTCAGTAGCTTTACGTACATTCACAATGTTGTGCAACCATCACCACTATTTCCAAAACCTTTTCATCACCCCAAATAGAAACTTTGTCACCATTAAGCAGTAACTCCATTCTACCTGCCTCCAATCTCTGGTCACCTCTAATCTATTTGTCTCCATGAATTTGACTATTCTAGGTTCCTCAAATGAATGATATCATCAGTATTTGTCCTTTATGTCTGGCTTATTTCACCTAGCATAATATTGTCAAGGCTTATTCATGTTGTAGCATGTGTTAGAATTTCATCCTTTTTATAGCTGAACTAGTGGCCTGGTGCACAAATTCGTGCACATTGAAAGGAAATTAATTAGAATAAATATTTTAATATCACTATTCGTCCTTTCTCTATAATAGAAGTGTCAACCAAATGCATGATCGACAATGACAGATTGAAACACATGCGTGCGATTGGCACCAGGGAGAGCTTTATATGTATCGTGCATGTGTGAGTCAACTTAGCCTTTTATATATATGTAGCATAAACTTGCTTAATTAGAACTACTTTCTGGTTTAGCTAAACTTTTTCCAGCCCAGTGAAGCACCCCAACTTCTCTTTCAGTTAATTGTTAGCAACACAGCAGGAAATATTAACACGAAGCAGATTATTATTGTAGATCATGCAGGGAGAACAAAAAATATTTAACTGCAGTGGTGTTTGACTATATTCTGCACAGTGAGAAAACCTGAAGGCATTTTCAAGGTCCACCATTTCTTCTTTTCAGTTGGGTCAAGTTTCCAAGCTTGCTAAATCTTCTCTAAGCTTTCTAAATCTCCATTTTCCAGCTAACTAAAAGAAAATAGGATTCTACCAAGTTTCCTATCTACCTACTCCAGGACTTCTGTGAGGATCAAATGAGATGAGGCACGGGAAAATGCTTCACAGACATTTGGTTAAAGTGTAAAATGTTTGCACCTGGCTATAAAGCAAGCTGTGTTCCTGGGCTGAAGAAACTGTAAGGAGGCTAGTCTCTAGGGAGAGGAAGCCAGGCGTTGCTATGTGACATCATTACCCAGCGCCCACAGTGACCGTTTCTGGGCTGGGCTGGGCTGTGGGCTGCATTTTGTACCATGGGGTCTTGGCAGCATCGGCTGTGATTTTGTGGGCTGTCTCTGGGGTTGCGGCAGGGCCTGTGTCCCACTTGGGAGAAGCCGCGTGTTGCTTTGTGGGCGCCAGGTCTGTGGTGCTGTTTCTCTAAATGGCTAGTGCACATCAGGGCAGCTCCTGCATTGAGCATCTGCCCCCTGGTGGTCAGTTCAAGTCATAGTGACTTATCGGACAGACACAGCATATTAGCCTTTTATATATATAGTATTCTATTGTATGTATATACCACACTTTATTTATTCACCTATCAATGGACACTTGGGTGTTTCCACATTTTGGCTATTTTAAATAGTGCTTTGGTGCACAGTCGTGTATAAATATCTGTTTGAATCCCTGTTTTCAGGTCTTTGGCATATATACTTAGGAGTGGAACTACTGGATTGTAAGGTTATACTATGTTTAGTTTTTGGAGGAACTGCCAAACTGTTTTCCATTTGACACTCCCACCAACAATATGTGAAGGTTCCAATTTCTCCACGTCCTTGTCAGCACTTATTTTCTGTTTTGTTTTGTCTTTTATTATAGCCATTCCAGCAAATGTGAAGTGGTGTGTCATTTTGGTGTTAATTTTTTGTTTTCCTATACTCCTAATGTGGGTCATCTTTTCATATGTTTTTTGGGGGCTATTTGCTTATCTTCCTTAGAAAAAATGTCTATTCAATTCTTTTGTCAATTTTTAAAATGGGTTTCTTCTGGTTGTTGAGTCACAGGAGTTCTTTATATGCTTATACATTCACTCTTATTAGGTGATATGTGAATATTTTTTTCCATTCTTTAGACTGTCTTTTTACTTTCTTGATGATGTCCTTTGATACACAAGAGTTTTTAACTTTGACAAAGTCCAACTCATCAAATTTTTCTTTTGTTGCTTGTGTTTTTGGTAGCAAAGCTAAGAATTCATTGCTAAATACAAAACCATGAAGATTTCCTGTAATGTTTCTGTTTTGAAATACTAAACGAATCATTTTTTTTTTTAAAGCTGTAAACACCTGTTTTTAAATATCTCCACTGTTAAAATGTTTTATTGGGTGAACTGGAATTGAGCCATAGATTTAATTCTTTGGCAAACCCAAGAAAAGAGTTTCTCCCTCTCCTATGTGCTCTCTGTGCTGGGAGAAGCTCCTAAGAATTCCCTGTTCCGAGCTGCTGATGACAAGTAGGTTTTCACTCTAATGGCTACTCCTTCAGGTTATCTGGGCTGCTGTTTTGAAGGCTTCTGAGGTCTTATCCAGGCTAAATGGAAAGGATTACTGGGATCTATTAAAAATGTCTTCCTAAGCTTCTAAGTAGATTTCAAAGTCCTTTGATGGAGGAGGCTTTTTTAAAGATAAATGGATTGCCTCTTAACCAAAGTACTTAATCAGTGATGTCTACTTAATTTATAAGAATTCAATCAATAACAAAAAATGTTGAGAAGGGAAGTGATATAAATTGAGCACTACTGTGAGCTAGGCACTAAGCTAGGTGTTTTACATGAGATATTTTTTAATCCTGCTGAGTTAGTTTACTTAGTTAGTTTACTTAGATGAGAAATTGAGGTTTAGAGAAGTTAGTAACTTCAAGTTCATACTACTAGAATGGCTGTATTTTTATTTTATTTTATTATTTTTTGAATATGTTTCTTCATTGGTTTTTAGATAGAGAGGAAAAGAGAGAGATAGAAACATCGATGAGAGGAACATCATCGATCCACTACCTCCTGCACTCACCCACACCGGGAATCGAGCGCACAGCCTGGGCAAGTGCCCTGACCTGGAATCAAACCGGCAACCTCCTGGTTCCTGGGTTGATACTCAACCGTTGAGTTACACTGGCTGGGCTAGAACGGCTGTGTTTTTAAATATAAAAGCAGATAGTAATTAATATGTGATGTGTAGTGTTTTAATTTAAGGAGATATGAGGAATAAAACATGAGGAGTTAGAGATATATCATAATGAGATAAAATAGAATAAGATGCAGAAAGTAGGAAAACATCACCCATGGTTTCTCCCTCTGTACCCATCACCTTGGTCGATTGGTTACATTTCCTCCAGGCCTTTTTTCCTCTGCCAAGGTTTGTTTTACAAGGTTGTAGTCATAATGTATACATAGTTTTATATTCTGCCTTATCACTTACTTTTATCTGATAAGCATGTTGCTCATGTTATCCCATAAGGACATTGGTGATTCAATTAAACTATAAGAAAATCTAGGTATTCTTGTTTCCTTGCTTTGTTACTTGAGATTGTAATTGCTTTCTAATTTAACTTTATGCAACTCATTTATGTTATCTGATTAAGTAACGACTGTATTTGAAAGTAGTAAAATGCATTTAAACATTATACCTATTCTGTAAAGCAAACTTTTTATCTGTTATTGTAGAGTAACAGTAGCTTTCCATTGACTGATTTATTTTTGGAATTGCTAGCAAGCAGTGATGGTAGCTAGCAAGATAAATTGACCTTGTTACTTGATTTTGATTACGGAACTGGAGGTGCTACACAGACTCCTAGGCTCTACAGAATAGGACTTGATATTCTTTTTCCTAATCTCACTCTGAGCCGTCCTTTGTATTTCATGTGCTCAGGTGACAGATTTACATTTTGTGCCTGAGATTTGACTTTCCTTATAGGTTTTAGCTGCCTCTTACGTGTTGAAATGTGCTGTTCTATTATGTAGTACGTTGGCACCTTTATTGTGACCTATGAAGTCTCAGGGAAGATATATTTTAATGCTAGAATCAGTATTAATTTATGTGCATTCAGATCGTTTTATTTAGTTGATATTTTATTTGGTTATGTTTTTTTCAAAGCTCATTTAAACTCAGATTTTCAAGGTCTGCTATTAGGGAAATGCCATAAACATTATTTGTCTACTCCAGGAAAGGCAAATGGAACATCACATGGAGATCAATAAAAATGACATTTCAAAATGTTAGCCTGCAATTTTTGAATCATGCTGAGCCTGTGGCAGAATGAATTTCTTTTCCCCCTGGGGTATGTGTAGTAAGTATAAATAAGGAAAGAGTGCTGAGTGATGCTTAACTCTTCATGGTTTCATGTTCTTGCTACCAAGCTGTTAAAAAACCTTGTGTCTGACTGATGGTTGCCAGAGGGGAGGGGAGTTGGGCCATTGGGTGAAAAAGATGAAGGGATTAAGAAGTACAGATTGGGCACTGGCTGGCTTGGCTCAGTGCTGAAGGATCGTGGGTTCGATTCCCGGTCAAGGGCATGTACCTGGAAAAAACAAAGTACAGTCAAACCTCAATCCTCTGTTTGCACAGTAGCAGCGTTCCTGGAAAATTCAAGTACATAAAATTCCAAAGAGGCTTGGTGTTTACACAAAAGTGAAATGAGGCCTCGACCTGCACCATCCAGTTCAGTGGCCAGAAGCCACTGGCCATTTGCAGTGTGGCTGCTCTGGATGTTGTAGACTGGACTAACAATTAACAAAATATAAGTAATCGCATTAATAATGTTTATATTGATTATATGTTGAAATAATATTTTGGATATACCGGGTTAAATAAAACATATTACCCAAAGGAAAATAAAATGGGGGGCATGTACCTGGGTTGCAGGTTCAATCCCTGGCTATGTCAGTTGTAATTCATCATCATGTTATCTCTGTGTTTTTTAAAAATATATTTTTATTGATTTCAGAGAGGAAGGAAGAGGGAGAGAGAGATAGAAACATCAATGATGAGAGAGAATCATTGATCGGCTGCCTCCTGTATGGCCCCTATTAGGGATCAAGCTCGCAACCTGGGCATATGCCCTGACCAGGAATTGAACTTGTGACCACTTGGTTCATGGGTTGATGCTCAATCACTGAGCCACACCGACTAGGCCAGTTTTTATTTTTTAAGTAAATGTCTTTTATTAATAATAAATATTTTAAATCAAATTTTATATGTGGCTATTATGTGATTCCATTTATATGAGAAGTACAGAATGGACAGGTCTATAAAGATAGTATATTAGTGGTTTTAGAGGCCAGGGGTAGCGGGAATTGTGGAGTGACTACTGATAGGTATGGACGGGATTTCTTTTTGAGGTGATAAAAAAATGTTCTGGAATTATATTGTGATGGTTGCACAACTTCATGAATGTTCTAAACATCACTGAATCGTACACTTTAAAAGGGTGATTGTGTGGTTTGTGAATTTAATTTCAATAAAGAAATCAGTGACAATAGAATCAAGTAGTTCTGCGAGGTTGTACAAAGAGCAATACGCTTGTCTCCATCCATGCATTTCCCCCAACCCAGAAGCAGCTAGTCAGCTCTTCTGGCTAATTCTTCTAGAAGGCACATTCCTGTCTGTAGAGTACAAAGCATGCTTGCCTTGTACTTCTTGATTTATCAGTGTTTGGAATTACCTGTTTATTTCATGTGGAAGATGAGGATTTATCTTTCCCTCCTCTCTCTGCCCTCTCCCCTCCAACCCCGCCCTCTTGCCCCCCACTATAATGTATATCTTTTCACACCTTAGTCTTACATGGTTATACCATGAATTTGGTTAGATTCAAAATTTAGTATTTGTATTATAACCATATAAATGCTGCTCATAGCTAAACCATGAAATTATAATAAGTTCTTTTCCACACAGCTTTTTGTTTTCTTGGAGTTCATACAGTCTTGGATTTTTTGTTGTAGCTGCTGTTAGTTATTTATGTGCTCATCGCTGATTCAGCTGCAGACTCTCTGCTGGTTGTCTGAACCTTTCAGAACATTCACATGTAGCACAATCATTGGTTTCATCTTAGAGAAACCTGATCGAGGGCTTGCACAGATGTTCCAGTCTGGAAGTTGCCCTTTCTGCCTGCCACGCAGCTGCCTGGCAGGCTTTTCGGTAGGGACCCAGGTTATGGACCATATAACTTGAATTCTTCCAAGTCCAGAATCAAACATTCATTCATAAAGATTCTCAGAAAACTAGGAATAGATGGAAATTTCCATAACCTGATAAAGGGCATCTAAGAAAAACCTATAACTAATACCATACTGACAAAAGATTGAATGCATTCCTCCTAAGACTGGGACATAGCAAGGATGTCAACTTTTACCATTTCTATTTAACATTGATGGGGGATTCTAGAAAATTTAATAAGTCTAGATTCAGGAATAGAATTTGAAAATACGAAAATCACAGGAGAGAAAAAGACCACATATGACATTAATTACAGTATATTATAATTGCCCTATTTTATTATAGTTATTGTTGTTAATCTCTTACTATGTCTAATTTGGAAATTAAACTTTATCATAGGTATGTATATTTAGGAAAAAAACATAGTATATATAGGGTTTGATGCATCCACTGCGACGGTCTTGGAATGCATCCCCCATGGAGGATGGGAGACTACTGTAAGCTGGGCAGTTGTACCACTTACTCATTTGTTTCCTTCTGTTATTCACTGGGCTGCCAGTTGTCCAATATATTGAAACTGTGGTTTCATGTATTTTGCCTGTTTAAAACATTTTTTGAAGGTCAGAATAGTAAAATCCGGTTTCTGTTACTGTATCATGGCTCGATGTGGGCGACTTTGACACAACATTTAATAATGAAAGGTAACAGTGAATTCACTGCTTCTGTGGCTGCAATGTACTGGTCTTTCCACTTGCACTTCATGTCTTAGGGGCCCTGCTCTCTACTGACGTTCTTTGAATTACTATAAAAGTTTCTTCTAATATGGTTGTCCTTTTTCTTTCTAGTCATGGATAAAGCTGTCACAGGAACAGTTATCATAGAAATAGAAACATTTAAATTACTGGCATGATAAGCTTATTTCTTGCTGTAGCCATTCAGAGTATGTATTTGTCACTGCCTTGGGTGCTTTGAAGTGAAACTGCTTAGAAATAAAAAGTTTTAAACCCACTTTGATTTTAAATTATGTTCAGTTTTTCCAGTGCAGTTCCAGAGTTTAGTTCAATTGAAACCTTATGACTCCTCTCAAACTAGAAGAATCCTTTAGTGCACTATTTGACATGCTTAGATTTGGACATTTCTGACCTCTATGAGCCTCGATAAGCTTATTTATTTTTCTTTTGTTTTCTTACTCTGATTTCATAGCTGCTGTAGCATATACATAGTCAGCAGTTTTTTCTCTCTCTTTATTCATCCCAAATCAAAAGAAAAGAAAAAAAGACCAGGGTGGTGACTTTGAAATCAGATATAAGAATGGCTTCAAAGATTGGATTCTATCTTTCAAATGGGATTCTAATATATATTTTTTAAAGCTTCAAATATCAGCTTGCTGTTTTGGGGATGAGTTTCTCAGAACTGCCTCCATCAGTATTGCTAAGAACAGAGGAACTTGGTAGGAACATTTTTTCTTTAAGGAGGCAATTCTTCTTGCTAAATATGCCATAAGAGCTTGAAGAATGATCTTAATTTCTCATTTTAAAATGACTGTCATACTGAGCCAGACTATTTAACATTTCAAAGTTAGAGCACATGGATTTGTCAATAAATTTAAACGTGATAGTAGTCTCCATTACTACTAAGTTGTTTGAGTAGTATATTATGTTCACATTTTAAATGGATATTGATCTTCATTCAGTGACCGAATTGGAGCATCTCAATTCTTATGAAATTGCTGATTCTCTTCCACTTTGTAGGCATGCAGCTGCAGCCAGACATAAATTCTAGCCAACATTCCACAGATTTTTCTTACCTTTGCTTCTTTATGCAATAGTCTTTAGGAAATAATACTTTTGCATACTAAAAATAGCAAAAATAAATTGTCTTTAAAACAACTAACTTACAATACATTCCTTGTGTTGTGTTGTGTCTTGAAGGTATTTGAAGTTCATTGAGTTGCCGTTGTCTCAGAGAAAGTTTTGTCAAAGATGTCAGCAGTTGCTGCTGCCAGATGACTGGGAGAAGCATCGTGAGCACCAGGTCATGGGGGATATTTCTGTCACCCAGTTAAAAAGGCCCAGTCAGCTCCTTTCTCCGTTGGAAAACAAGAAGACAAATGCGCAGTATTTGTTTGCTGATAGGAGCTGTCAGTTCTTGATAGACCTACTTTCTACCCTTGGGTTCAGAAGAGTGCTGTGTGTTGGAACACCAAGGTAGGTTATGTGGTTTTTAAAAAACTTCCTGGCACCATTATTTAAACTAAGAAAAGAATTCTCAAGTTCCAGGATAGAGCATAAAGTTTTGAATATACAAAGAAGTATATAACATGGTCCCTCTAAAGGAGTTTGTAATCTGTAATCCACTTGGGAGAAATCTTTATAGATTTCTGATATATGATAGGAGATTCTTTCTGATTTGGTTCTTAAATTCTGTTTATAATTTTAGACTTTTATGTTTCAGAGAAGTTGTGCCTTTTAAAATATATTTGTAAAACTGAAACTTTGATTACATCTGCCACATTCTCTTCAGTGAACTATCAGAAATATCAGGAGAACATTGATTTTTTTGTTTATTTGTTTATTATCTATGGCCTTTATAACTTCATATTAAATTTGCTTTCACTAATTGTTTTAGGTTGCATGAGCTGATCAGGTTGAAAGCATCAGGTGACAAGAAGCCTAACATTAAAAGCCTTTTATTGGATATTGATTTTCGGTAGGTTTACAAAGTATAATATTTATTCTCATTCATTGTCTCCTGCTTTTAATTGTTTTTCCTCTTTTTAATTGTTTATTACCTGTTCTAATTCTAGTTAACATTTAGAAGTAGTAATTGGTGATAAGGCACTTTTTCAGTCATATAAACTCCATATGAAATCTTCCATATTTCAAACAGAGGCTGTGAATTTCTCCTTTTTTTTTTCTTTTCCCCACTTTACCCTCTTCTGCCTCCCCCCGCCCCCCCTTCCTTCTGGTAAAGGAATTTCTCTTTTTGCTAGTCTGCTTCCTAAATTCTGTCCATGAATGTGCCTCATTGTCTTTGGCTTATAATTTAGTGATAAATTCCTACTGAGTGAAATTTCTTCTCATATACTTGTTTTCAAAGATAATTCTGAGCTTCCTCCAGGACTTTGTTTCATCATGCTGTTTTAAGTGTGATAAGGCATTTATTTAATATTTTTACCAGATGATGTGCATGTTGTCGTCTTTCACTGGACGTAGCCTAAATGAAGGGCATGCTACCTGGGGAATAGCCAGACCCCAAGGCCAAGGATTAGCAAACAGAGAGCTTCAGAGTCAAATGGTTGCTGATAGGTTGGAGCAAATGGATTTGAGACTGGGGATCGTGCCCGCAACCCAGGCGTGTGCCCTGACTAGGAATCTACTGGGGACCTCTTGGTTCATGGGTTGATGCTCAATCACTGAGCCACACTGGCTGGGCTCCATTTAAAATTTTTAAAACATAGAATCATAGCTTAAAGTCTTTTTTCCCCCACTTGCTGTATTTTAGGCATATTTTTAAAAATTGAGATATATTTCACATACATTTTTAGTATTATTCACAAGGTTGTACAATCATCACCATTGTTTAATTCCAGAATATTTCCATCACCTTTGAAACAAACACTTTCCTATAAGCAGTCTCTCTTCATTTCCCCGTTCCCTAACCCTTGGCCATCACTAGTCTACTTTCTGTCTCTTCCTGAGATTTCATATACATGGAATCATATAATATGTGACCTCTAGTGTCTGGCTTCTTTCACTTAGCATAATGTTTTCAAGGTTCATCCATGTTGTAGCATGATCAGTACTTCATTCCTCTTTATGGCTGAATAATACTGTATTATATAGACATACCAAATTTTGTTTATCCATTCATCAGCTGATGGACATTTGGGTTGCTTTCACTTTTCAGTCATTATGAATAATGCTGCTATGAACACTTGTGGACATTTTCTTATATGAATATATCTTCAAATTTCTTGGTTATTGTATTAATTTACTAGGGCTGCCATTACAGAATACAGTAGATTGGGTGGTTTAAACAACAGAAACTTATTTTCTCATAGTTTTAGAGATTGGAAGTCCAAGATCAAGTGTCAGTGGGTTTGGTTTCTTCTGAGGCCTCTCTTCTTATCTTGCAGGTGGCCGCCTTCTCACTGTCCTCACAATCATCTTTCCTCTGTGTGTGTGTATTTCTTCTTCTAGTAAGGACACCAGTCATATTCATTGGGGCCCACCCTAAGGACCTCATTTTAACTTAATCATTTCTTTAAAGGGCCTGCCTCCAAATATAGTTGCAAATTGAAGTACTGGGGGTTAGGGCTTTAACATAGGTATTTGGGGGGACACAGTTGAGGCCATATTTACCTAGGAGTAGAATTGCTAGGTCATATAATAGCTCTGTATTTAACTTATTGAGGAACTGCCAAACTGCCAAAACACAGGTAACTACATTTTGTTGATGGTTAGTGATGTTGAGCATCTTTTCATGTGCTTATGGACTAGTTGTTTATCTATTTGGAGAAATGACTATTTAATCCTTTGCCTATTTTTTAAAAAAATATATTTTTATTGATTTCAGAGAGGAAGGAAGAGGGAGAGAGAGATAGAAACATCCATGATGAGTGAGAATCATGGATCGGCTGCCTCCTGCAAGTCCCCCACTGGAGCTTGAGCCCAAAACCCAGGCATGTGCCCTTGACTGGAATCGAACCTGGGACCTTTCAGTTCGCAGGCCGAGGCTCTATCCACTGAGCCAAACCGGCTAGGACCCTTTGCTCATTTTTAATTGGTTGTCTTTTTATTGTTGAATTGAAAAAGTTCTTAATATATTCTGGATACTAGACTCTTATCAGATATATGATTTGCAAATAATTTTTCCTATTCTGTGGTTTGTCTTTTTACTTTTTATTTTATTGATTAAAGTATTACATATGTGTCCTTATCCTCCCATTGCCTACCCTCCACCCTGTCTTTTTACTTTTGATGAAGTCCAGTTATTATCTTTTTTCTTTGATTGCTTGTGTTTTAGATATCACATCTAAGACACTATTGACTAATACAAGGTCATGAATATTTACACCTGTTTTCTTCTTAGAGCTTTTTATTTTAGTTCTTATATTTAGATTTATTTTGAGTTAAATCTTCTATATGGAGTGAGGTAGGGATCCAACTTCATTCTTTTTGCATAGTTGCCTTGGCACCATTTTTTGAAATGATTATTCTTCTCCCCTTGAATTATCTTGGTACCTTATTGAAAACCAAATGACCATAAATACATGGGTTTATTTTTGGACTCTAAATTCTGGTCCATTAATCTGTGTCTGTCCTTATGCTAGTCCTACACAATCTTTTTTTTTTTTTTTTTAATATATTTTACCGATTTTTCACAGAGAGGAAGGGAGAGAGACAGAGAGTTAGAAACATCGATGAGAGAGAAACATCGATCAGCTGCCTCCTGCACATCTCCCACCGGGAATGTGCGCACAACCCAGGCACATGCCCTTGACCGGAATTGAACCCGGGACCCCTTAGTCCGCAGGCCGACGCTCTATCCACTGAGCCAAACCGGTTTCGGCGTCCTACACAATCTTGATTATTGTTGTTTTGTAGTAAGTTTTGAAATTAGGAAGTGTGAGTCTTCCAACTTTATTCTGTTGCAAGATTGTTTTTTGCTATTTTGGGTTCCTTGCATTTTATATGAATTTTAGGATCAGCTTGTAAATTTCTACAAAAAAATCAGCTGTGATTTTTTTTTATAGAGATTGCATTAAATTTGTAGATCAATTTGGGGAGTATTACCTTCTTAATTGTCTTCTATTTCATAAACACAAGAGTCTTTCCATTTATTTAGGTCTTCTTTAATTTCTTTAAATGATATTTTTTAGTTTTCAGCATATAAGTCTTGCAGTTCCTCTGTTAAAGTTACTCCTAAATATTTTGTTCTTTTTGTTGCTATTGAAAATTGTTTTCTTAATTTCATTTTGTATTATTCATTGCTATTGCCCTGATTTACTTTAAAAACAAACAAACTGTGGCCCTAGCCAGTTTGGCCAGTGGATAGAGTGTTGGGCTGCGGACCAAAGGGTCCTGGGTTCGATTCTGGTCAAGGGCATGTACCTAGGTTGCAGGCTCCTCCCCAGCCTGGGCCCTGGTCCAGGAGCATGCAGGAAGCAACCAATCTGTGTGTTTCTCTCACATAAATGTTTCTCTCTGTTTCTCCCTCTCTCTTCCACTCTCTCTAAAAATCAATGGAAAAATATCCTTGGCTGAGTATTAAGAAAAAAAAAGATAAAATATTGTGACAGAATACACATAGCATAAAATTGGTTATATTAACCATTTTAAATATACAGTTCAGTAGTGTTAAGTAAGTGAAGTACATTTACATCATTGTGCAACCATTCTCCAGAACTCTTTCACCTTACTTGGATTTACTTTTAATTTGAAAGATTTAAATGGCCCCTTAACTCTTTTGCCTTAAATGCCATATCTTATGGTTTTACCTTTCTTGAGCGTGAAGTTGAAATCTCTTGGTTAGAGTAGGCAAAGGGGATGTGGATAAAGTTATTTTATAACTAATGGAATACACTAATACTTTTTTTCATGTCTATAAACCTCTGTTGTGCTAAGGTTATCCTAGCTTAGTTTCTTTGATCCCGTACTGTGTTACTGAGTCAATTCTACAAAAGGTCAACATTGGGTGTTAAGAGAGAGCTGGTCTATTGAAACACAGGAGTAGCCAGAACGAATTCAGTCTGTTGCCTGTATTTACAGTATGGAGTGTGTGGGTTGGTTCGGGTTTCTCAGAGTTAAGTCAGGAAAAACTCCCTGAGGGTATGGAGTGGCAGTTGGCACTTTGACTTTGGTTTGTTGTTGCCCTACAGAAGGTCTGTCCAAGGCTGCAGAGAGCTGCCTCAACTCCAGCATTCTATGTAGATGTGCTGTAAATATCCTTTTCAGGGGTCCAAGATATGAAGTTAACATTTGCTAAGATGGATTTCTATATGCTCTAATTTTAGCATGAAAGATGTGAAACTCTATTTGGCAAACTATCATCCAAATAAAGTTATATAAAAAAATGGATTTCTTGGGTTCATTTCATGAACTGATTTTATTCAGCTCTTGATTACATTTCCTGTGTGTAGAGTATGTTTCACACTTGGTAACTGACTCATTTAAAGAGAATGAATGGCCAAATTAAATGAATGTCCTTTTGAGCAGTTTTCAAGTGCATGCTTTCTGATTGGTTTTGTTTGCTTTATTCAGTGGAGAGAATAATTCTTTGTGGCCAATTTCATTTTAAGAGGGTAATGTTGAGTGATTTTTCATAATTTAAAATATGAATAATTATGCTCCCTTGTTTGTATTCGATGAAACTTAGAGCTGAAATCTAGGCTTTTTTCTCTCTCTGGCCCTGCTTACTGCTGCCCAGGAAGTTTTGGACAACTGTGCTGTGTTGAATTTTATGTAAATAAGTTTTTCTCTTTTAATGAAAAAAAAAAAGACTATTGTGTCATTGTGAAGCAATAAAAAAAATGGAGAGTCAGTAGAAATATATATTTAAACGGATTGTATTTTTTTTGCTTACACAAAGCAATGCAAGAGAGAAGAAAACTCTCAAAAGATAGTTGACTCACAGCTCTACTAGTATTGACAGATATATATTAATTAAATAACAGATAATATATATTGTTAGCTATTTGGAATTTAGTTAAATAGGAAGTCATTTCTTTATTAGTGGTAATTGACATTGCCCCACAGTGTTTGGAATGTTCATTAAGTTACAGTATATAATTTAAATATTTTTCAGTTACCCTAACCTTTTGTTTATTTCTTCGATTCAGATATACTAACAGTATCGTAAATAATATTAAGGGATAACATAATGAGAATGGTGAACAGTTGTTCTCCATCTCCATAGAACAAGAAGAAATGGATTAGATTACAGGAAGGGAGATTTTGGTTGGACATAAACATAATTCCCTAACATTAGGGACATTAAAGCATATTAGCTGGTGTTTATTAAAATAATGAGACCTAACATTTCAGTATATGCTATTTAGCTGGCACTGTGTTAAGCACTTTACATACATTATCTCATTTATTCTTACCAAGGCCTATGATGTGGAAACTACTATGTTTCTCATTTGTAGACGAAGAAACTGGGGCTCTGATAGGTGAAATACTTACTAAGGTTACACTGCTAATAGGGTTTGAATCCAGGTCATCTGACCAAAGAGTCTGTGCTTTTAACCACAGCATACGAAGAAGAGGATAAGCAGGGTTACCCATTATAATACCATGGATGGTGAATCAGTTGTAGACAGTAATGGGTAACAGAATAGAGTAGACAAAGTTGTTCCGCTGTCGTGATCTGGCTAAAGAAGTCATAGAAGTAAGGATGTGTCCCTGATGTTTTTCAGTCTTTCCACTGTGCATTCCATAGAAGGATAATGTGATTCATATGTGAATTGTTTATAACAAAATTGTCAAAGTTCAAGATCCTATTGAGATAAAAATGAGGTTTCTATAGTATATGAAAAACTCAGAAATCAGCATGAAAGACATTAAGAACCATAAACATAAATGGAGAAAACAGAGACAGACAGTACAAATACACTTAAGGAATGAGGAAATCTCAGTCTTATAAGAAACCAAATAAATGCAAATTTAAACCATTATGTTAGTATGGATTTTGCTTATTAAGTTAGTAAAAATTTATAAAGTTAATACCCAAAGTTGGTACTGTCATTCATTGCTGATAGGCATTTTAAAGTAGTGTGTTACTACACCTGAAACTAATATAATATTGTATGTCAACTGTAATTGCAAAAAATTTTTTAATTAAAAAAATAAATTCTAAATAAAGTAGTGTTAGAAGAATAAAGTGATTCAACCAATAAATAAATATCCCTCTTTCCCAGCACTAATTCAGTAAATATGAAATGCACATACTTCTTTTTGTAATACAGTGGGGCCTTGACTTACGAGTTTAATTCGTTCCGTGACGGAGCTCGTAACTCAAATGACTCGTATGTCAAATCAAAAGTGAACGAGTGAGACACGTGATGCTGGGCTGATGTTGTGGCGTTCACTGTGACGTTCGCTGTGCCAACTAGCGGTGGGGTATCTGAAGCTGGCTCGTAATCCGAATTTTAGCTCGCAACTCAAAGCAAAAAATCGGCCGAGAGACGGCTCGTATCTAAAAAAACTCGTTAGTCAGGACACTCGTAAGTCAAGGCCCCACTGTATATTGAAAAGCATCCTATATAATAAAAGGCTAATATGCAAATCTACTGAACAGCCGAACAACCGGTCACTATGATGTGCACTGACCACTAGGGGGCAGGCGCTCAATGCAGGAGCTGCCCCCTGGTGGTCAGTGCACTCCCACAAAGGGAATGCAGCTCAGCCAGAAGCCCTGAGCCAGGCTTATGGCTGGCGAGCGCAGCAGCAGTGGCCGGAGCCTCCCGCCCCCTCAGCAGTTGGACATCCCCCAGGGCCCCTGGACTGCAAGAGGGCACAGGTCAGGCTGAGGGACCCGCCCCTGAATTTTGTGCACTGGGCCTCTAGTATTTTATAAAGCTAATCTGCAATAGACAAGAAAAACTTTGCATTAAATATTTTTTGTGTGAATCACAGAAGAAAATACAGTAATTAACAGCTGTTGAGCAGAAAGGTTGATTCAGTATTTTCCTTAAAGTTATTAACTATAAGTGTTCCATAGTTTTATCACTGATACATTAAACTTGGGAACATATTTTTATTCATCATCCACTGTTACCAACTAAGATTTGGGGAAAGCTTTTTATTTTTTTCTTAAACACAAATTTTGCCCTAGCTGGTTTGGCTCAGTGGATAGAGAGTCGGCCTGCGGACTGAAGGGTACTGGGTTTGATTCCGTTCAAGGACACATGCCGGATTGCTGTCTCAATCCCCATGCAGAAGGCAGCCAATATATAATGCTCTCTCATCATTGATGTTTCTCTCTCTCTCCCTCTCCGTTCCTCTCTGAAATAGAAAGATATATATATATATATATATATATTTAAAAAAAAACAACAAAAAACCCACTAATTTTTTTTAAAAAATTTTGTTTTTTTATTTTTTAGTCCTCACCTGAGAATATTTTCTCATTGATTTTTGGAGAGAGGGGGAGGGGGAAAGACAGAAATATCATTGTGAGAGAAACACATAGATTGGTTGCCTCCTGCATGAGCCAGGACTGGGGCTGGGCCAGGGAGGATCCTGCAACCAGGGTATGTGCCCTTGACCAGAATTGAACCTGGGACCCTTCGGTCCGAAGGCCAATGCTCTATCCACTGAGCCAAACCCATTAGGGCTGGGAAAGCATTCCTTATTTCAGAAGACGAAGCATGATGAAATTGACTTTATTAATGGTGTGATTTCACAGTTTTAAAATGTAGTTTATATTTATTTTTTGTTTAACTATGTCTGGACAAGTAACTCCAGTAATAAGCAAATTATTTTACAGGTATTCGCAGTTTTATATGGAAGATAGCTTTTGCCATTATAACATGTTTAACCATCACTTCTTTGATGGAGAGGTAAGAATTGTTAACATTATCTCTTTCTTCTCTTGTGAAGAAAAAATTCAAGAGTATCTCCTTTGTTATTTTTCTAAAGTCCCTTAAGATCAAATTGTGGCTGTTCCACCATTTACTCATAGAGATATTTTATTCATTAACTGAGAAGATATTGAGCATCTAGAAGTGATCACATTATTTCTCTTTCATGACTTTTCACTACTTTTTGGGTAAAGATCCACTTTCTTACCAAGGCCCACATGGTTTTGTGTGGTCTGAGCCCTGCCACTCTTCAGCCCCTCCTCTCCCTGCTCCTGCTTTGCTCTTTGTGTTCATCTCGAACTCTCATCTGGAACTGGCCTTCCCACCACAGGGCCTTTTGCCCTGCCATGCCCTCTGCCTTCTCCTCTCTATTTGCCTCGTTAACTTTACCTCATTCTTCAGAGCTCTGTTCCAAGTCATTTTCTCCAGCCTCCCCTGAGCCCCAGACAAGGTCAAGTTCTCCTTTGTGGAGTTAGGATACTATAATTAAACCAGAGGCCCAATGCATGAAATTCGTGAAAGTGCCTTGACCCCGCTGCCGCCTGGGCCGGGGGCCTCTGCTGCCTTTGCCTGGGCCCCCGCCCACTGTAGCTTTGTCCGGAAGGAAGGATGTCCAGAAGGATGCCTGGTCTAATTAGCATATTACTATTTTATTATTATAGATAGTTGTGTGGTTAGTTGTTTGATATCTGTCTCCCTGGTAAATTTCATGTTCCAGTTAAGGGGATTTATGATTTTATTAGATTACTCCTTAAAAACTAGTGTCTAATAAAGATGTGTCAACATAGGTTCATTAATTCTAATAAATGTACCCCTCTGGTGGGCAATGTTAATGGGGAGGCTGTGTACGTGTAGGACCAGGGCCATGTGGGATATCTCTGTATCTTCTTCTCAATTTTGCTGTGAACCTAAAACTACTCTAAAAAAATAGTCTTAATAAAAAGATAGTGGCTTAAAGGAAGCTTCTTTATATGATGTTAATAACGTCACTGTGAATAAACAACACAGCAGAGCTGATACTTCCACTCCTAGTTTGAGCTCTTTGTCAGTCCTATTACAAAATAAAAATCACAACTAACCAGTAGTCACACCTCCCAGGAGGTTTTGATTGGAATTATCAAGATCTCCTGAAGCATATCTGTGTGTGTGTGTGTGTGTGTGTGTGTGTGTGTGTGTGTGTGTGACTTTTTAAAGATAGTGAACCATTCTAAAGTATTTATTGTGCTTTAAGATAATAGCTAATGATAGAATGAAAACCAAGCAAGACTAAAAAAACAAGCATTTAGAAAATGAAAACAGATTCTGAATTGTTGGTTGGGATTGAAAATGAGTCTCCTGATTTAGTAAGGATAGCCAGTGACACACGCCTTCTTTCAGAATCAGTTGGGCATTGGGATATCTATTTTTCAGCTATTTATCTCTCTCTCCCTCTCCCCTCCTCTCTGAAATCAATAAAAATATACATTTTTTTGAAATATTTATTTTTTAGATATATTTTTATTGATTTTAGAGAAGAAGAGAGAGAGAGAGATAGAAACATCAATGATGAGAGACAATCATTGATTGGCTGCCTCCTGCATGTTCCTTACTGGGGATTGATCCCACAACCGGGGCATGTGCCCTTGACCGGAATCGAACCCAGGACCCTTCAGTGTCCAGGCCGACGCTCTATCCACTGAGCCAGACCAGCTAGGGCAGGGGTGGGCAAACTTTTTGACTCGAGGGCCACAATGGGTTCTTAAACTGGACCGGAGGGCCGGAACAAAAGCATGGATGGAGTGTTTGTGTGAACTAATATAAATTCAAAGTAAACATCATTACATAAAAGGGTACGGTCTTTTTTTTTTTTTTTAGTTTTATTCATTTCAAAGGGGCCGGATCCGGCCCGAGGGCCGTAGTTTGCCCACGGCTGAGCTAGGGCAATAAAAATATGAAGTGCCAGTTTTTAGTGATAATTGAGATGAAGAAAAGAGGATACTGTCAACATTGGTGGTATAAGCCAGCATCTGTTTCCATAGGTGTCAACATTAGGACCTTCAGTAACTCTTGACAGGACATTATAGCCTAGATTCTTACCTGGAAGTTTATGCTTAATGTTTTTAAAATTTGGTTAAGAGTTTAGGCCTAGTTTACTTGTTTATTTTCTTTTTTTCTGCTTTTAACTAAGGAATTTGAAGATTTTCCAGGAACATCATCTGTACTTTAGGTCCTCTTCATGTCGGCAGGTTAAGAAAGTACCAGGCAGTGCTTGAAAAATGATTAACCTTCTTGACACACTGTCCTTTGCTGTAGGACTGCCAGTAGGAGGTTAATAGTGACTCTCCTAGGGAAAGGGATTAGGATACGGTGCTTTTTCCTCTCATCAGTTGGGATTTAGTAGTAGGACAGTATATATTTTAAATACATACAGGTTTATTAAAGTTTAACATACCACTAAGCTTTAAAATCATATGCCACTCAGGATATTGTTAGGTGTTGATTTGCTTTTATAGATGAGTACGTACTTGAAAACTATTATAAAGTCAGTTGACTGGAGTTATTATTATAGATGTATCTCTCATTAACATCTCCCAAAACAACAACAACAACAACAACAAAAGATACATATTTTAGGCGGTAGTTATGTTAAGTTTGCAATTACTAAAAACACTTGAATCAGTTTGTTGGGAAACTGTGTTACTAGCATGGTCTCATGGCCTGGATACGAGTTGTTATTTGTGACCCTTCGTTTATTTACTTACCGTGCATGTTCTCAAAACCCTGTGTGTTTAACTGGTAATTGTAGCTCTTATTAAACTGAACACATGGTGGTGGACAGACCAGATAGGAAAGAAATGTGCCTTGTCTTTGTGTTCCCAGTGTTTGGCACAGTCCCTGCTTCTGTTTATTGAATTGAATTTAGAGTTTTAGATAGTTTTTCATGGGTAATGAGTTTCTCTCTTTTAGGTTACTAAATTTAGGTTTTTAATTTAACCATTTGAAATGTGTAGTCCTCTGATAGTGATGGTATTTGAATTTGCAATTTTAAAAACTTCCTTATCAAGAAACCCAAAGATAAAATCACACAGGGGCTGAATGAGGGAGGCTTGAGGATGTCAGTGAGGGACTCTGGGGTGGCAGGTGGGTGAAATTTCAGTACCAAGAGTGAGACCGAGCCCAGTGCATTCTCCTCCAAATAGGACGAAGTGCCTCCCTAATTTAGAAATGAATGTGTATTTTTCCAGGCTGCCCTTGAAGTATGCAGAACATTTTTACAGGAAGATAAAGGTGAAGGAGTCATTATGGTGACAGACCCTCCTTTTGGTGGCTTGGTTGAACCTCTGGCTGTTACATTCAAGAAGCTAATTGCTATGTGGAAGAAAGGTCAAAATCAAGGTGTGTAATTTATTACTTACTTCAAAATAAACATGTATCTGAGCATTTACTTTCTGTCAAATCAGATCTTGGTGAATCAGAGCACTAAAATATATATGCCTTTGTTTCTGGTCTTTTTTAAAAGCAGGCTTATTTGTTAATGTGGCATATTTTATCATCATGATACACTTTGTATTGTCCTGATCATGTGTTTTTAAAATGGCTTGTAGATAATTTTGTTCTTATGGGCATAAAGGGACATGAAGAATAGCAGTAAATTGTCTTTTTTTTTTTTTTTCTTCAGTAAATACAGGTATGGGCAAAAGTAGGTTTATAGTTGTTTATTTGGAAAATAATGCTAAAATAAATAAGTAATACTACAAAAATAAACTGTGTTTTGTGTACTCACAACTACTTTTACCCACCCCTGTATTTACTGAAGGGCCATGAGCCAGGTGGTAGAAATAGAGTAGTGACCATGTCAGCCACATAGCTCTGCCCTCATGCACCTTCCATTCCCTGCTCCTAAAGTCTCGCCCAGGACTCGAAGATAGCACCGACCTCTGGCCCAGAGTGCTAGGTCATGCCTGGATTTGGGGGGAAAGTCAGACACCCAGGGGCCAGAGAGTGGTTATCAGTGACACAGATACCTGGTCCTAGCGGTGGAGGAATGGATGAGGGTTATTATTCAGTTTCAGGTGGCTTAGGACTTCCAAGTATTTCATCCAATGATCTAATTAGTTTGTACAATAATTTTTTAGTTTCCAGCTTACAAGTTGATAAATTGTAAGAGCGTTAGGAGTTTGTGATCAAGTTTCTCAGTCAATTGTGCTACATAAATAGTGTGTTTTGGGGGACAGAATGCAAACGAAATCTAAAATATGACTCATAGTGTTAAGTATTCCACTTATTTTCAGTTCCTAAGTCACTTATCGGAGTGTATAAAGTCCATATTATTGGGGAAGCAATAAAGAGCTTTGTGGGCTTGAATTCCAATTCTTCCACTTATCAGCTCCGTGGACTTGAACCAATGACTTAAATCGTGTGGCTTCATTTTCTTCTATAAAATGGGATTATTAATATCTGACTCTAGAGGTTATTATACATAGACAATATATCAAAAGTACCTAGCATTGTGTTCAGCCTATATATAACAGCTGTATTCCTGCCTCTCATAAAAATTAATTTTATATTCCACTTTTTTGGTAACATCTCTACCTTTACATATACTATTGTGATATGTATGTTAGGATTACTTCATACGTGTAGCTGTGTTTAGATATAGGAGAACGTTTCCATTGTCTTTGTGAGAGGTCTGACTGTTCATGGTGCTCTGGTAGACATTCCTTCCTTTAGTGTGATTTAAATGTATTGAACGTTGTAGTTTCTTCTGATACCAGAAGCTTTCCAGTTATAGCTGTTATATTTTTTTCTTTAATATCAGTTTCTTATTTTCTTTCTCCTTTTTTTGTGATCCATTAGATAACAATCACAAAGAACTACCCATTTTCTGGATTTTTCCTTATTTTTTTGAATCCCGAATTTGTCAGTTTTTTCCAAGCTTCCACATGCTGGACTACCAGGTATAGTAACTATTCTGTCTTCTGGCATGGTTGGAGAGTGTATATTCAGCTTAAATAAATATCCTGATAAGACTATCCCATTGGTTTTAGTAAATGAAAATACTATAACTTGTGTGAAATACAAATCTAGTGGTATTTCAATGTCTGTTGTCCCTAGGGTGCTTATTTAAAATATGGATTTTTAGGTAGCAAAATAAACCTACTAAAGCAGTATC
>NW_005369915.1:2603757-2627440 GCF_000412655.1 Myotis brandtii | reverse complement strand
ACACACACACAAAAAAAAAACCAACAAAAAAAACATTTTACTAAGCTTCCCAGGTGGTTCAGAAGTGCAGCTGGGTTTTAATCTTTTATCATTACCGGAAGATTTCATAGCACCTCATGATCATCATAATGCAGTGGCTTTTTTCTGGTTAGAGGTTATAGAGAAGTAAGTAGCTTCTTCTGGTCTGTAGTCTGCCATGAACACTTTATTGTGCAACTGCGAGGATGTCAGGGTGTCTAAGGGGAGAGGTATGCCTGAGGTCGTGGGGCATCAGAGAGCAGAGATGCTGAGGTCTGTTTGTGAGTGAATGTGTTGATTCAAGGAGGACTTGATTAGACCTCCACATCTCTGCCCAAGGCCCTGGGAACCTGTCTTAGGTGAGAATAGATGCCAGAGGCCTCGGTCGCTCCACCCTCCCCTCAACCTGGTCTTCTGCTTTAATGTCCATTTTCCTGTGTTCATGTCCTTGAGTTCTGAAGTGAACCCATTGTCACCACTAGTATGTGTGGTCACCTAGTGGGCACTGCTTCCTCTTTTGTAACGATCTTTTTCTTTATTAATTTATTTAATTTTTATTAGTTTCAGAGAGGAAGGGAGAGGGAGAGAGAGATAGAAACGTCAATGATGAGAGAGAATCATTGATCAGCTGCCTCCTATTGGGGGATCAAGCCCGCAACCCATCATGTGACCTGACCGGGAATCGAACCATGACCTCCTGGTTCATGGGTCAATGCTCAACCACTGAGACACACTGGCTAGGCTATATTTTTCTATTTGAGTTTTCTGAGCAATTGACTATCCTCTAATTAAGGCTTTTCATCCTATAATTGTAAATGTCTTCACTAGTTATTCCAAACTAGCATAGGTTCTAATCTTTCTAGTCTTGAAGACATACCATTATGAAAATTATGTAGAAGTTCTGAAAGGAGTAGTGTTACTAAAAACGAGGGGACAGATCCTACCTGTGATTTCACCCCAAATAGCAAATATAATTTTGAAGTATTCACTTCGTCTCTTTAAAAAGCAGTTTACATATTTGTAATCATAACAGATGAATTTGAATTTGTTTTCTTCACTGTCTTATATAAATGTACATTTAAAATGTAGCTACATAATTTTTATGCTTTTAATAACTTGAAATTATTTCATTGACAGGCTGTGTTATCATTCTCTTCTTTTTGGACTTACAGGTTGCTTCCACTTTTAAGGTGCTATAAATAACCCTGCCATTAAATCTTTTATTCATATAATTTTCTCCCATATTTTACATAACTTCCTTAGAATTCCAAAACTAAAATGGAATTCTAAAAATTACATTATTAAATTTAATAGACATTTTGATGACTATTGGACCATATTAACTGGTTCTTTTCCAAAAGTGTATAACACAACCCTTTTTAACCTTGACTTTTTGTGCTCTGCTACAGACAAAATCCACATCACAACTCTCCTCAGAGGTGGTTTTCTTTCCTTTTTAGGGCACCCAGTTTTCTGTTTCTTGTCTGAGGGATGCTTCTAATATTGACATTTACAATGCAGAGATAGCTGACGTATCCTGAAGATGTTAACTAAATAAACTAGTTCCCATTTCCAGGCACACCTGCTGCCTTCCACAGTGAATTATTATTAGTACAATGCTTGCACATAGTAGGTGCCCTACATGCTGAATAAAAAATGAATTAAAAAGTTAGCATGAACTCTGGATTCGAAAAGGAACTGAATTTTAATTCTGGTTCTGCCAGTCGCTAGCAAGGCGCATGTTATCTAACTCTCTGATGATACTAATCTTACCTGATAAATAAGGATAGTGATACTCTATCTATCTCATAAGGTCTTATGAATTATATGAGATCAGACATCAAAAAGGCTTAGCCTAGGCCAGTGGTTCTCAACCTGTGGGTCGCGACCCCTTTGGGGGTCGAACGACCCTTTACAGGGGTTGCCTAAGACCATCGGAAAACACATATATAATTACATATTGTTTTTGTGATTAATCACTATGCTTTAATTATGTTCAATTTGTAACAATGAAATTGGGGGTCACCACAATATGAGGAACTGTATTAAAGGGTCGCAGCATTAGGAAGGTTGAGAACTACTGGCCTAGGCCCTAAAACAGAGCAAATGTAGAGTAAAGGTTATTGCTATCAGCATTGTCATAACCATCACTGTCATTGTCGTAGCCAGCACTATATTGTCATCATTCAGATAGTTCTAGCACTGCCTTATAGAGGCTGTTTAGTCTTGGGAGAAGTCACTTTATCTTTCCAGGTCTCTGTTTCCTTACCTATGAAATAAAATAAAATAAAATGATTGAACCAGAAAGGGGCAGGCAGATAAGTTTCACTTTTAGTGCTAATCCTGATAAATTAATTAGTAGTGACTTTCTGGCAGAGAGCAGTGTGGCTGATGAGTGACGTCTGTTCCCAGGGTCAGGGTCAGGATCAGGCACTGATGGCATTCAGGGCTTGTATTTACCATATCTGAACTAGGTCCTCTCACTTACCTTCCACCTGGACAGTAGATGCCTAGCACACAGCAGGCTCCTCAATCGATCCTGTTACCTGGCTGACCTCTTGTCCCACTGCCATCCTCCTCCCGCCCTCCCTCCAATCCTTGCTATTTTTTTTTTTAATCCTCACTTGAGTTTTTTCCCATTGATTTTTTTAGAGAGTGGAAGGGAGGGAGGACGGGGAGAGAGAGAAACATTGATGTGAGACACATGGATTGGTTGCCTCCCACACAAACCGCCACTGTGTCGGGGAATCATGGTCTCTTATTTCTACTTAATATGAGACATTTGTCTGGATTGATAAAAGTAGAGCTCTTTGCTTTTTTTTTCTTTTAAGCTGTCTTTTAAAAAATCATCCCGTATAGAAAACGGTGTTTTTAAGTCTAGTTTCATGTTTAGAAATGAAGATATTTTGATAGGAATTTCTGAGGTATGATTGTAAATTAAAAGATGGCAACTGAAATTCTTAAGACTTGATATACAATAAAATATGTAATGGGTTTGGAGTGGCAAGGGGATAAT
This sequence comes from Myotis brandtii, assembly GCF_000412655.1. NCBI lineage: Eukaryota > Metazoa > Chordata > Mammalia > Chiroptera > Vespertilionidae > Myotis > Myotis brandtii. The sequence goes on along the minus strand of NW_005369915.1, from coordinate 2,624,406 downwards.
ATATATACACAGGGTGAGCAGAAGTAGGTTTACAGTTGTGAGTATGCTGTTGAAACAGTTTATTCTTGTATTATTATTTATTAATTACTAGAGGCCCGGTGCACAACATTTGTGCAGTGTGTGGGGGGGCCCCTTAGCCTGGCCTGCATCCTCACACAGTCCAGGAGCCCTTGGGGGTCCTTAGTGCTGCTGTGGAGGCTGGAGAGCTCCCGCCTCCACCACTGTGCTCACCAGCTGTGAGCCTGGCTTCTGGCTGAGTGGTGCTCCCCCTGAAGGAGCGCACTGACCACCAGGGAACAGCTCCTGCATTGAGCATCTGCCCCCTGGTGGTCAGTGCGCATCATAGCGACTGGTCCTTCTGCTGTTTGGTTGATTTGCATATTAGCCTTGTATTATAAAGGATTGTATTATTTAACATACAGGCAATTATAAACCTATTTTTGCCCCATGCTTTATATAGTAATTTTAAATGAGGTTACTTGGGATATGGAGAATATGAGTAAAAGACCTATTGCTGTGATTGAAGTTGGTTGATAGAGCTGAAGAGTTAGTTCACTTGGGATCCTTTCAATTTTCCTGAATTAAACAGAACATAGTCCTTCGGGAGTTATGAACATACAAGTACTCTGTTTTATTTCATCTTTGTTTCCCAGCATGATGTGTGGAGCATAGTAGGTTCAAAATAAATGTTGGCAGACTTGAATGCCTTGGTTTCCCTATAACTAGTTTCAGTCTCACATTACAGAAGAAATTTGTGTAGAGATAAAATTAAAAGTTAGGAAGTGCAGAGATTTTGTGCTTTCCCTCATTTCTATACAGTACTTCATCACATTAATCAGTTCCGTGGGAGAAATTTTCTATTTGAAAGTGCCTCTCATCATCATTGTGAGTGAAATGTCAGGGATAATGATGGGAAAATGGTGTATCAGCTCTACCACTAGTGATATGCAATTTGCAAAATTGTGTTTGCTTTACAGCGCTTCCATAGGAGGTTTATTTGTGTGGATGAAGCTATGAAATATGGATGTATGTTAGAGGTACATTAATTTATCCTAGCAGCATGCATTTTACATACCATATGTTTATAGTTAATTAGCACAACAAACCCGCATTTAAAAATAATAATAATCTCAATTAGGTTATGCAAAATGAAGCAATCAACCACCTTCCTGACACATATATTCTCCTACTCCTTGGGTAACTATAAAGAAATTGTTCTTTTTTTTCCTTTTCTCCCATCTGTTATCTATTATATTGCCTGGAATATTCCATTTGCTAGAAATCTTTGTAAGATTCTCTTGGGAAGAATTGTTTTTCTTTTGATGTTCAAAATATCTTTGTTGAATTTAATAAGGTGCCATATATTTATTGAGTACAAAGAGGAGTGCAATGAGGAAAATTATGAATTTAAATAATTTAAAAAGAAAACTGAAGTTACTATTTTAAGGTGATTTAGAAGTAAAATCTACTTTTATATCTTAGACTCTAATAGGTAACATATATTCATACACTTTTAAAATTGGAAAGAAATAGATGTAACGGAGGCTAACTTCCCAGCTTAATAATCCTCTCCACTAAATTCATGACAAGTAGTCATCTATCCTCACTTGAATGCGTTCAGTGAGCAAAGTCCTACAGTCTTACAAGTAAGGCAACTCAATTTATTGAATAGCTCTAATTGTTAGAAAATTTTCTCATATTGAGATAAAATATGCTCCCCATTAACTTCTTACTAGTAGTCCTGCTTCTGTTCTCAGAAGCAATAAGGGATAAGCCTAATTTCTATTCCACATGACACCCCTTCAGTTATAAGGTAGCTATCAGATCTTCCCAGTCTTCTCTTTTCTGAACAAACACCCCCAATATATTAAACTCTAAATCCTATTCATTTCCATTACTTTCATTGGAAATGAGCAGGTTTTACTAATGTCTCTCTTAAAATGTAGTGACTGAATGTGGGGCTTCAGATGTGATCTAACTTATCCTTGCAGTCGAGCTTGGTGCCAGCTTTTGCCCAGTTATGCCGGGCTGTGGACTCATCATACTGACAGCTAACAGAACCCCCAGGGCTGTTTCCATACTGCCCCTTGTTTAGCTGGGCCTCCTCATCCTGTACTTATTCTTCCTCACTGCTGAAGCTTGTTAATCAGTCTTCCTAAATTTGTCCACCTGTAAGTCCCGTAGGCATTGGCAGGGCCACTGAGAAAGCTTAGGACTCTACTTTTAAAGGTTTCGCTTTCCATTGTCATCAGTTCCTTGCAGTTTTGTGATTTGCTTATTAGTTAGATTGCAAGCCAGTTTGTAGTAAATACTTAAGAAAATTTTTATTTATATATATTTTTAATCATCACTCCAAGATTGATTTTTAGAGAGAGAGAAGGGGGAGAGAGAGAGAAATATTGATGTGAGACACAGCGATCAGTTGCCTCCCGTATGTGCCCTGACAGGGAATCAAACCCTCAACCTTTTGGTGTATGGGACGATGCTCCAATTAGCTGAACTACCTGGCCAGGGTTGTTGTAAATTTGTAAGTGTATTCTTGTTTAGAATCTAAACAATTCATTACAACTTATTTGAAAGTTGTGATCTACCATATCTGTACTAATAAAAGACAAACATGCAAATTGACCGTACCTTTGCTATGCCTTAGGCCACGCCCCCCAGCCAGTCAGAGCTACTATATGCAAATTAACCCAACCATGTGGCCACAGAGCTGGAGCGAGCAGGAGGCTTGGGTTGGCCCTGGCCATGGAGGAAGCCAAGCTTCCCGCCCACCCTGGCCGGCTCTGAGCTCCACTCAAGGCTACAAAGTTTCAATTATAGAAGGTAAATAAATCCCAGAATAAAAAAAGAAAAAAGAAAAAAAAGGAGAGGCTGGGAGCTTCCGTCACCAGGGGGCTTGGCCAGCCTGAAAACAGCCCTCAGCCCCTCACCCAGACTGGCCAGGCACCCCATGGGGATCCCCCACCCTAAAGGGGTGTGGCCAGCCTGCAAACAGCCATCAGCCCCTCACCCAGGCTGGCCAAACCTCCATGGGGTGAGGGTCCCCACTGGGAGGGTGGCTTGACCAGCCTGCAAACACCCATTAGCCCCTCACTCAGGCTGGCCAGGCACCCCAGTGGGACCCCCACCCTGATCCGGGACACCCTTCAGGGCAAACCAGCCGGCCTCCACCCATGCACCATGCCTCTATCCTATATAATAAAAGGGTAATATGCAAATTGACTCTAACAGCAGAACCACTGGGAATGACTGGTCACTGTGACACACACTGACCACCAGGGGGCAGACGCTCAATGAAGGAGCTGCCCCCTGGTGGTCAGTGCGCTCCCACAGGGGGAGCTCTGCTCAGCCACAAGCCAGGCTGATGGCTGCCAGCACAGTGGTGGTGGCAGGAGCCTCTTCCGCCTCCTCAGCAGCACTAAGGATGTCCGACTGCAGCTTAGGTCTGCTCCCTGCTGGTAAGTGGACATCCCCTGAGGGCTGCTGGGCTGCCTGCCAGAGGGATGTCTGACTGCCAGCTTGGGCCCGATCCCCCCCAGGGAGCGGGCCTAAGCCAGCAGGTGGACATCCTCTGAGGGGTCCCAGACTGCAAGAGGGCATAGGCCGGGCTGAGGGACCTCCTCGGGTGCACAAATTTTTGTGCACCGGGCCTCTAGTTTACCTCATAAAAATCTCATGGTATCCTGTGGATACTCTAAAGCACTGGTTCTCAAACTTTAGTGTGCAGGAGGGCTTCTTAAAAATACAGATTGTGGGTTTTACTAGATCCTAGGTGGGGCAAGAATTTGCATTCCTAACAAGATCCCAGGTAATTTTGCCCATCCAGACACCACCCTGAAAATTACTGATCTACAAAAAGATGGACTAAGTGGCCCGGTGGACCCATAGAAGGTTTAAATCAAACTGAAAATGTGTGTGGATAACAGAGAGGTTGGAGGAGGGACAGGATGAAGAAGCTAATAGAAATCATATTTGTTAGTTTCAGTTTACTTTCAAGATAATCAGCTTAAATTGAAAATTTAGTTAGGGATCTTGAGAAGAGCTAAATGTTTGAAGTAGTTATTATGGGGAAAACTGTAGTCAGGAATCTCTCTCTTCATTGCTGTCTGTCTCTATACCATATGCGAGGCCCTGAAATCAGTGTTTTACATACATTATCTCATTTAACCTTCACAATATGGCTTAGGTGAAAATTACACACACTGGCTTAAGGTCACATAACAAGTGAGCTGCAGAGCTGCTGTCTGGCCTCCAGATCTGTGCTCTGTCAAACAGAGAGTGATGGAGGGCCACACTGAGGCCATACTGAGAACTGGTGAGCTGAAAATGGACATGTGAATTTCACACACAAAATGAAAAGCCCCAACCAAGCTGGCACATCACTTCAAAGGTGGAATTTTTTTTAATGCCAAAAATGAAATTATTTTTAAAAAAATATATTTTATTGATTTTTTTACAGAGAGGAAGGGAGAGGGAAACATTAATGAGAGAGAAACATCGATCAGCTGCCTCCTGCACACTCCCTACTGGGGATGTGCCCGCAACCAAGGTACATGCCCTTGACCGGAATCGAACCTGGGACCCTTGAGTCCGCAGGCTGACGCTCTACCCACTGAGCCAAACTGGTTAGGGCTGAAATTATTTTTTAAAAATTGTTTTTTAATTACAGTTATTCAATGTTATTTTATATTAGAGGCCCAGTGCATGAAATTCCTGCATGGGTAGGGTCCCTAGGCCTGGCTGGCGATAAGGGCCGATCTGTGGGGTGATGGGTGGGGCAATCGGGGCCCCTGCTCGCACCCACCTTGGCCTGGTGCCGCCCGCTCACCTGCTCCACCATCTTGCTACAGTCCTCCTCTCGTCCGGGGGCCCATTGGGGCCGGCAGCACCTCCACTGCCACTTGCTGTCAGTGCTGCAACACTGACACCCGCCATGTTCTGCACTGCCCCCTGGTGGTCAGTGCACATCTAACTCCTGGTTGGTAGAACTCCCGCCTGTGGGGAAAATTTGCATATTAGCCTTTTATTATACAGGTTTAGTCTCAGGTGTACAGCATAATGGTTAGAGAATCATGTACTTTACATAGTGCCCCCGCCCCCCCCCCAATATTTCCCATACCTACCTGGCACTATACATAGTTATTACAGTACTAGAGCCCAGTGCACGAAATTCGTGCACTCACGGGGGGTAGGGAGGTTCCTTAGCCTGGATTTCCAGAGGGCGCAGGCCAGGCCGAGGGACTCCACTGGTGCACAATTGGGGCCAGGGAGGGACCGCAGGATGGCTTCAGGGCATGTCCAGCCCATCTCGCTCAGTCTCGATCAGCTGGACCCAAAGCTAACCTACCAGTCGGAGTGTCTGTCCCCTGGTGGTCAGTGCACATCATAGCGACTGGTCAACCGGTTGACTGCCCCCTGGTGTCAGTGCTCATCATAGCGAGCGGTTGAGCGGTCTTAGCATATCATTAGCATATTACACTTTGATTGGTTGAATGGCCGACCGGATGACTGGACACTTAGCATAGTAGGCTTTTATTCTACGGGATTATTGACTATACTAGAGGCCTGATGCACAAAATTCATGCAAGAGTAAGCCTTCCTTCCCCCAGCTGCTGGCACCGGCTTCCCTTGCAGCCCTAGCTTCGTCTGGAAGGTCGTCCGGAAGGATGTCCGGTCTAATTAGCATATTATGCTTTTATTATTATAGATTCCCTATGCTGTACTTTATGTCCCCATGACTATTTTGTGATTACCAATTTGTACTTCTTACAAAATCTAAATTCTTAATTACATAATAGCCTTTCTTATAAAGTCTATTGTATTGGATAAAGGATCAGAGTTGTTCTCAATGTTAGGCAATGTGAATTTGTCATAGCAAATTTTACTTTTGTTATAATGAAATTTCACTGCCATAGAGGCCTTCCTGAAGCTGCTCATTAGTAAGTAAGCTCTTGCTTTTAAGAATTTCTTATTAATAATTTAGTTTAACCTGTATCTTGGCATCAGCTTGTTCATTTATTGGTTAAAGAATCTTAAGGAATATTGACTCATTTGAGTAAATTTTCTTTTTCCATTTTTTTAAACTTTCTAGGTAGATTATGATAATCATGCACTTTATAAACATGGAAAGACAGGTCGGAAACAGTCTCCTGTGCGTATTTTCACCAATATTCCACCCAACAAAATAATTCTTCCTGTGGAAGAAGGGTATAGGTAAGATCATAGTGGGACCTTGAAATTCATGTCACTGAGTATCAGTTCCATATATCTAACATTAAAATGCTTTTAATATTGACTCATGTGGTTCTGTTACTTTTAACTGTGGCCCATAATTTTGTATTCAATTAAATTTGGATTACACCCAGTTTTAGTAATGAATGCCTTGCAAACTTTTATCTATTCTGTGAATCTCAATAAGTATATGCAGCTAATTTCTCCAAGTCTTTCTTTCCTCTGTAGGTTTTGCCCTCTGTGTCAACGATATGTTTCTCTAGAGAATCAACACTGTGAGCACTGTAATTCGTGCACATCCAAGGTATAAGTTTTTTTAGAATACATTTATTCACCTTTATTAGTTTTATTTAATAGTTTCATTACATTTGTTTGTTATTTTGTTAATGTAATTTGTGTTAATATCATTTATTAATTATACTTGAATACAGCATTTTATTTCTAATTATAAAATACAACAGGCTTTAAAAAAATACTTAGACAAATAAGAGAGTCCTGGAGCAGAGTAAGCCTGAAACATTGCTGGAGGCAGAAATGACAGAACTGAAGCTGCCTTACCTCAGGCACATCCTGAGAAGGCAGGGTCCTGTGGGAAAACAATAATGCTGGGAGAATGAGGCATCAGGAAAAGAGGAAGATCAACTATGAGATGGACTCGGTAAAGCAGCAGTCGCCAACTTTTCGGACCTCACGGACCACCAGTGGTCCACGGATCACCAGTTGGCCACCGCTGCTCCAAAGGTTTCCTTAAAGTTAAAGTAAGCCATAGGCATGAGTCCTTAGGAGATGAGCAGGGCTTTGAGGACAGGACATTGTAGACATCCCTCATTCATGGGGTCGCCAGGAGTGGAGCCAACTCCACAGCATGTCACACAGTTGACTTTGTCATCATAATAATTATTTGAAGTTTATATGGTACTGTATGGCTGCTAAAATTATTGCTGTTTAAAATAAGGCACTGAATTTTGTTAAGCATACAGAATTACGTTGTTTCAAATATGGCATTGAAGTATTAGATACCATCACTGTTCTGGTGAAGTTATAATTAATAACATGTCCTGGAGGAAGGACTCCATGGGACAGACTTCCTCTTTATTTTTTAGGAATCACCCTTGAGTTGCTCTGTTATTTTAAACTAGAGGCCCGATGCATGAAATTCGTGCAAGAGTAGGCCTTCCTTCCCCTGACTCCTGGCACCAGCTTCCCTCTGGCACCTGGGACCCGGGCTTCCCTCCGGCCGCTGGCAGGCACCTGGGACCCGGGCTTCCCTCGCAACACAGGCTTCGTCCAGAAGGTCGATCGGTCTAATTAACGTATTACGCTTTTATTATTATAGGTAAATCCACTCAGAAAAAACATGTGAAGTTTAGTTTGGCTGATAAGCACATAGTATTCTTCAAAGGAAAGAGGATATATATTTATAACTAATAGAAAGTACATTTTTCATAACTTTATAATTTTATTACTGGTTATACTAGTTTTTAATTTTGTTAACATACCTGATGCCATATATTTTCAATTCTTTTAGAAGTTATCTGTATTCTTCATCTTAAAAAATGATGCCCAGAGCGTAAAAGTGCAAAATGTGGAAAATAAAACTTTATTATAGAGACGCACACATAGTGGTAAACAAACAAAAGCAAGGAAGTGACCATCACAAAAGCCAGACGAGGTGTCACTACTCTGGGGAAGGGGGAAGCTGGGCTGGCAAGGGGCACGTGGGGAAGTGTCCAGGAGGCTGATGGTGTTCTGTTTCCTGACCTGTCGGGTTCATAAGTGGTTACTTTATATTATCATTAAACTGGACATTTGTGTCTTATGCACTTTTCTAGGTATGTTTTATTTCAGTTTTAAAATCACCCAAATAGTAATCTATCATCTCTATCTTTCTAAATTATATAGTTCTCAGATATGAATTTTATTAAGGATTATGCCAGTTCGACACATAAAAATTATGAATCATTAATTCTCTTGAAATTTTCATTGCGTCCTTCCTTCTGCAGATGGGGTTGCTTGATCTGGAGTGGACTTTCAAGATCATTTAGAGAAATCCCCCAGTTGTAGAGTTAAGGAAATTGGGGCACATCAACGAGACATTGAGTAGAGTGGAGATATGCATATGTTAAAATCAAAGTATGTAATTTTGAAGCTTAGGAAAGTGAGAAATAGGAATTAATAATTTACGCAGATTTTAATAAGACATTTTAATTTTTAATTGTGGGACTTGATTTTTAATGACAAATTAAATATAATTTTAAATTTGTTTTTGTAGGATGGCAGGAAATGGAACCATTGCTTTCTCTGCAAAAAGTGTGTAAAGCCTTGTAAGTATTTAGACTTAGTGTTTGAAATCCTGTGAAAACAGTTGAGTTTTTCTTCATCTAGATAGGATTTGTATGTAACTGCATTTATAAAAGAAAAAATCACTATAGAGACCTGTATTAACTTACTTGCTTTTTAATTTTTATAATTACCAAAGTGTATGTTCTCTACTTCATAGAAAGCCATAACTACTAACCTCTTTCTGTGTGCCATTGGATTTGGCTTGTTTTTATAGGGCTTTGTGTCATGCAGCCAGCCCCCGTGTGTCAGTGGCCCTAAGATCACATGGCTCACTAGAGAAGGACTAAATTCGTTGCTATGTCTCAGACAGAAGTTAGCTGATTTACAAGGGATTCCAGCCTCTTAACTTTGGGCTCTTTAGTGAAATTATAACCAGCTATGCAAACCTGTGACAGTAATTGAAGTAAACATTATTCATGCTTCCCTATCATAAAGGTTAATCAAATGAAAAATTACCTTAAATGAACCTCTTCTAAAACTCAATTTTTATTTTACAGCCTGGATCCACTGTAGCATTTGCAATCACTGTGCTCTTCCCGGTCATTGTTGCGAGGGCCCTAGAGACGGCTGCTTCATTTGCGGTGAATTAGATCACAAACGTAGTACTTGTCCTAACATCTCTGCAGCTACAAGAGTTAGCAAGTTAGTTGAATTCTTTTGTTTACTAGAAGAAAAATTTCATTGTGTGACTTATACAGAGTAATCCACAAAAGTGTGCAATAATTGGAAGATTCAAAAGTGCTAAAGTAATTGTTGTATTGTTTGCATGGATTGGGGAAGGAGGATATGAAGATGCGTCCAAGAGCTTAGAAATTTATAGGTAAGACAAGAAAATAACCAGAATATAAGGTAGAAAGTGACTAACTTTATATCTCCTGTGGTTAGTGTGAAATTATAATTTGTGGGGCAAGAGTTCAGGCTTTATTGAAGGATCTGCTGTTTAAGTCAGGACAGATTGGCTGTAGACACATGGTAGTGGGTAAGGCTGGAGCAGAATCTCAGATGCAGTGAAATGTATGATTCCACAGTGGACACACTGGAAGATGAAGTTATTTCTTTAAAGTAGATGAGACTTCAAAAAAAATATTTAGACATATTTTATATTTAAATATTTAAAGTTTAATTTTTACCTTTTTTCTGTTAATAATTTCCCTTCTCTCACCAATATTTGGTGTTGGTTATAACGCAGAGCAAAGTCATACCAATGACAATGGTATACTTAGAAAAACTATTGCTATTTCAACTGGGCTAACTTGAATGATTATACTTTTTTTTAAACTAAAAGGGATGATAGGTATTGAGTCCTCTTGTTTTATTGATATGAAGATCAGATAGCCACGTTTAACATTACACAAAAATTGAGATCAGGATCAAAGTTTGAGCTATCAGATGACTTGTAATTAAAAAAATATCTATTGCCCTGGCTGTGTAGCTCAGTTTGTTAAAGCATCATCCCATATACCAAAAGACTGCAGATTCAATTTCCAGTGAGGGCACATACCTAGGTTGCAGGTTCCATCCCCATTCGGGGCACGTGCAGGAGGCAACTGATCGATGTTTTCTCTCTCACATCAATGTTTCCCTCTCTCTATTCCTTCCTCTCTCTCTAAAATCAATAAAAATAGCCCAGCTGGCGTTGCTCAATGATTGTGTGTCTACCTATGAACCAGGAAGTCATGATTCAGTTCCTGGTCAGGGCACATGCCTGGGTTATGGGCTGGATCCCATGTGGGGCGTGCAGGAGGCAGCCAATCAATGATTTTCTCTCATCATTGATGTTTCTAACTCTCCCTCTCCCTTCCTCTCTGAAATCAATAAAAATATATTGTAAAAAATAATAATAAAATAAAATCAATAAAATCATGTCCTTGAGCAAGGATTAAAAAAAGAAAAAAGTTATCAATTAGTAATAGAAGTATCCAGTTCTTTGGTACCTATGATTATACTAGTGGCCCGGTACACGGATTCATGCACATTGAAAGGAAATTAATTAGAAGAAATATTTTAATATCACTCTTCGCCCTTTCTCTATAATAGAAGTGTCAACCAAATTCATGATCGACAATGACAGATCGGAACACATGCGTGTGATTGGCACCAGTGAGAGCTTTATATGTATTGCGCATGCACGAGTCAACTTAGCCTTTTAAATAAATAGAATAAACTTGCTTAATTAGACCTGCGTTCTGATTTAGCTAAACTTTTTCCAGCCCAATGAAGCACCCCAACTTCTCTTTCAGGTAATTGTCAGCAACAAGCAGTAAATATCAACACAAAGCAGATTACTGTAGATCACACAGGGAGAACAAAGGGTAAAATATTTAACTGCAGCAGTGTTTGACTATATTCTGCGCAGTGAGAAAATCTGATGTCATTTTCAAGGTCCACCATTTCTTCTTTTCAGTCGGGTCAAGGTTCTAAGCTTTCTAAATCTTGGTTTTCTGGCTAACGAAAAGAAAATAGGATTCTACCGAGTCTCCTATCGACCTACTTCAGGACTTCAGTGAGGATCAAATGAGATGAGGCATGGGAAAAGGCTTCACAGACATTTGGTTAAAGTATGAAATGTTTGCTCCTGGCTATAAAGCAAGTTGTGTACCTGGGCTGAAGAAACTGCAAGGAGGCTAGTCTCTAGAAAGAGGAAGCCAGGCGTTGCTACGTGAGGTCATTACCTGGCGCTCACAGCCACCATTTCCTGGCTGGGCTGGGTTGTGGGCCGAATTTTGCGCCATGGGGTCTCGGCAGCATCGGCTGCGATTTGGTGGGGTGTCACTCTGGTGTGCTGGCAGGGCCTGTGTCCCACTTGGGGGAAGCCGAGTGTTGCTTTGTCGAGGCCAGGTCCATGGTGCCATTTCTTTGTAAATGGCCAGTGTGCGTCACGGCAGCTACTGTGTTGAGCGTCTGCCCCCTGGTGGTCAGTGCACGTCATAGCGACTGGTTGGATGGTCGGAAGGACACAGCATATTAGCCTTTTTTATATATAGATTAGAGTTTTATTTATTGATTTGTCATTGGAAATTATTTTGTTCCATTACTTTCCAGCCATTTGAATTCTGCCTACTATTTAAACTGCCTTTTTTATCTTTACCAAATTTACTTTAAATAATGATTTCCACTAAGTGGATATGCTTTTCATTGATTCTAGAGAGAGGAGGAGAGAGGGAGAGGCAAAAATATCTATTGGTTGGCTCCCGTACGTGCCCCAACTGTGATTAAACTGCAATCTGGGTTTGGGCCCTGACTCCAAATCAAATCCTCGACCTTTCGGTACATGGGACAATGCTCCAACCGAGTCACACTGGCCAGGGCTGTAGTATTTTTTAAATTAGTTAAATAGGTGTACTGAAGAATTTTACAAAATATTTTTTCTTAGGAACCTTACAAAATAGAATACAGCCTAATGAACTATTGGTCTGGGATTGTTGCACTATTTACAGTGTAATTCTGGTTACAAACAGGAGTTAGTAACATGCTCAGCCTTTGATTCTGTGATCTTAGGATCCATGGAAACTGAATTTGCATTTTGGTACTATATTGCAGGCTCTTCATTGGTTCTAAAACAGCCCTGGCTAGTCTATTTGGTAGTAATACATTGTTTCCATTGAGAGAAACCATCTTGTATCTTCTAGTATTGCATTTTATCAAGTTTAATTCAAAGAGAAAATCCCTTAGGATGTAGTACTTTTCTCAGAGAAAACTGCTAACTGAACTCTTGTTAACAGTTATCTTAAGGTATTGCTTTAAAAAATTTTTATAATGAAATTGAAAATGCAAACCTTTTTTTGCAATAGAAAAAATAATTTTAATAGCCTTTTTAGCATAAATGGCATAAAATATCTTTTCATCTTACATATTTTATAGCTGCTCAAATTAATTGGCTTTCCCTTAGTACTAATTTTCCTTTGGTTGTGAATTAGAATGATGCTGGCTCCCTCTTGTGGTTAAAGCTCACTTTATCAGTTATATAAATACCTATAATTTAGAGGACAAATACTAGGTCAATTTAATTTTAAGGAAAAATAAGATAATTAATTGATTTATGCTTAATCACTTCATCACTGTTGAAAAAATTTATCTCTGGAAAGTTTTATTTATTCATATTACAAGTGAATGTTTTCTTTCTGTTCTTGTGTACTGTATTCTCTAGTGAAATCTGGTTCTTATAGGAGGATCAGCCAAAGAAAATTTGTTTAAATTTTACATACAGGCATGCATAGCTTCATTGACTTTGCCATTAAGAGGTTATACTTCATTAAATTTGCAAAATCATCACTTATCAGGACATCATCCTACTTTTAAAAAAATGGCTGGAGGGAAAGGAGATTTATATAACATGCACAAAACAGTAAAAAAATGATTGTTTTATTTGCTTTATAATCTGGTAGGATACCCCAGTCCATAGTGCAAAATCTATAAATATGGAAAAACTTAGTTGTCAAGCAAAATTCCAAGAATAATAGTCATGGAGCTAGTGATAATAGCTAATATTTATTTAGTGATTACTATATGCTTAGCCTTTTGCACACCTAAATAATTTATAGTAGAGTATGCCGTGTTAAGGTAATTAAGAGCACAGGTTCTAGAATCAAGCTCATTCTGCCACTTCCTCACTGGATATTTCATAGCCCAGGGGTGGGCAAACTTTTTGACTCGAGGGCCACAATGGGTTCTTAAACTGGACCGGAGGGCCGGAACAAAAGCATGGATGGAGTGTTTGTGTGAACTAATATAAATTCAAAGTAAACATCATTACATAAAAGGGTACGGTCTTTTTTTTTTTTAGTTTTATTCATTTCAAACGGGCCGGATCCGGCCCTCGGGCCGTAGTTTGCCCACGGCTGTCATAGCCTCAATTTCTCCCCCTAAAAAGTTGGGAAAGAAAGGGAAGGGTGATGTCTGCTTTGTCTCATTCTCTCAGCTTCTTTAAGTCAAAGATTATGCCCACTCATTTTTGTATTCCTAACACTTCGCATATATGCTGAATGAACAAAAAGTGAGGCCTGGCCGAAACCGGTTTGGCTCAGTGGATGGAGCGTCGGCTTGCGGACTGAAGGGTCCCAGGTTCGATTCCGGTCAGGGGCATGTGCCTGGGTTGCCGGCACATCCCCAGTGGGAGATGTGCAGGAGGCAGCTGATCGATGTTCCTCTCTCATCGATGTTTCTAACTCTCTATCTCTCTCCCTTCCTCTCTGTAGAAAATCAATAAAATATATTTAAAAAAAAAAAAAGTGAGGCCTGAATTTGGTTCATTGGGGAATTATATATAGTTCATGAAGTTTCTTTCACAGGTTTTGGTCCTGGGAAGATCAAGAATAAGCTTCTCCCTGGGGTTTGTTGTAGTTTAGGAGGATGAATCTAACAGTTGATGTTGCTGCGTAGCCATAGGAAGGTTCCAGTCTGCCAGGGCTGGCAGCCCCAGCTCCTCCGTGGTTCGTGATATGATTAATGGCATGATTCTGTTAGCTTGGAAAAAGAGAACGAACAGAGGCAATCTTTCTCAGCTATAGATTGCCTGTAAGTTAGTTCAGAGAGTACCAGAAACAAAGGATCTGTTTTTTTCTGGTGTGGTTTAGTGTTTTTAGAGGGTGAGTTCCAACTTGTTCATTTTGAAGCTAGTCTTCGAGAAGACGGAGACCGCAAATGTGGACATCCTGTATGGCACTTTTCAGGACTTTTAGATACCTACCAAGGCAAGGATATTAGCCGTAGGACTTAAAGATGAGCCTCTGTAAGTGTTGTCAGTTTTTTCTGTTGTGCTATTTCATTTTTTCACCTCTGCTAACTGCCAGAATTTATCTGTCCTTTTTCTGAAAAATGTAATTCAGGGATTTGGAGATTGAAGTGCTGAGTTGAGCAGTACAGATGTAAAAACATATATAAAAATGAAAAAGAAACCCCAGCCAAAAAACTCCCAACTCATTGGCTTAACTATTTACCTCTGTTGTGTGTTTGTCCTGAATAGATTGTTCTAAATCTGCAGTAACCATCTTTCAAGGAAATTTTTTCAAATAGTTTGCTTGGTCAGGCCTCTATCTCATTATTATGGTGTAGGATTCTGAGGATTTATGCTTATAATACAGTAAGTTCTTTCCCGTCTGTTTTCTTATTTGGTTAGCTAGTTAATTAAACTTCAATCTAATTATTCACTGTGCTCATTCTACAAAATAATTTAGCACCTTGTTTTTCAGAGCTGTCAGAAAGCAGAAGCAGAGAAAAAGTAATAAGATGAAAATGGAGACCACTAAAGGACAAGCAATGAATCATACATCTGTTACAAGGAAGAAGAAAAGGAGGGAAAGAGCCCTCAATATCTTTGCTCTTAAATGTCCAGTGACTTGAGAATAAGAAAGATTTATAGTCCAACCTTTGATGCCATTTTCTGAAAGTGCCATGCTGGACTTAAATTCTGTCACTTTCAAAGGTGTGCACCGTTCTAAGCGAGGTAATAGGCAGGTGGTATTTGCTGGTTATAGACCCGCAGCAGTGTCTCTGGAGACCTGGTAAGTTGTTCCATCCTTAGCTGGTTTACCAGCTCTGTCTCTCGGTGTCTTTTTTCTCGCTTTAACTCCCTTCCAATCATATTATTTTAGCCTCTTTTATCTGAAAAGTATGTGTACAGCATTCTTTTGCAGAATCAGAAGAAAATGAAAATCTGAGGTTTTGTTTACTACATTACATAAGAATATGTTAAGATAAATGTTTTAAATTAATGTTAACATATTGTACAATGGCTTAAACCCCACTTGTAAAGAGAAGTACAATTTTTTTCAGACAGAATCTGAAAATGATGGAAAGAATTTTGACAAAGGAAGTCTAAAGATATAAAGATTATAATTATGGTTACATTATTATTAAATATTTATTTTTAAGTACTTTTTGCAATTGTCCTTTGATGGAATAGAAGCACCTAAATGTTTGTTGAATGAATGAGGTATTTAGAATTAGGACTTGCTCCATCATCTCGTCTTTTAACCTAAGCAGTAAGTTTCTCTCTTTATATAAGGAGTGCAGAAGGCAGAATAGTTTGGTGATTCAATCTCCTTATTCCTTTTTTGACTAACACTTCCTGGCATTATATCCTTGGCCAGGTTATTCACTATTTATTTATTTATATATTTACATATTTATTTCCCTTCAAGATAGATATTATTAATATCCACTTTTTACAGTTGAAGACATTGATTCTTGGGTATCTAAAGTAATAGTCTCATACTTTGGAAAGTTGGTAAAAGTGGTTGACTTCAGACATAAACATGAGAATCTACCTCCCAGAGATTTTGCAGTTTACATTCACAGTGATGTAAAGAAATTAGATGAAAAATAGGACTGATCCTTAACAATAAAAAGAGACACAGTTACTAGGTCTTGGGAGAAATTTGAGACAAACTTCTGGGAAGTCTTGCATGAGTGGATAGGCTGACGCTCTATCCACTGAGCCAAGCTGGCTAGGGCCATTTATGCTTTTTTTGAGGTGCTTAGCTCATGCCTTGTATTAGAACACTTTGTGTACTTGTTTCCCTTGTAGTTTTAGCTCATGGGTGACAGGGGCCTGTGGGCATCACTTGTACTGTGCATATGGCGATGTCAGACACAGCTGACTGTGTGGCATGTGTGATCTCTTTATTCCTCCCTACAACCTTGGGAAGCATACGGCCAGGCTAACACATTCTTCACCCTTCAACTGGTAGCTGCTCATAAATACATATTGAGTGACTAGGAATGCCATTTAATATGCTGCTTTATGCCTCAGAACCCTAACTGCTACACGAGTAAGAAGCTAATATGCTCAGAGCTGCGTAGGTAAGGAACGCTTGCACAAAATGCAAAGGAAAATCCAATTTCACTGATTTGGTACAGTTTTAATTAGAACATTGGGGCATGGGTTAAATTACTTGAGGGTCAACTAAGAAGGGCATTGCAATCAATAAAGTGAAGATAAGATCTCTACTATTTGATTTCAGGCAATTCAGTATAAATGTTAACTCAGCAAAACTGAGGGAAAGTAAGCAAGCAGATCTCAGAGCTCTGAGAGGTGAGTTTTATCCCATTAGTGGGACAGTTGAGATTTTCACACTGTTTAGTTGCTGCAAAGCCCTGCAGACTGGAAGTGTAGCATCTGGTGGTCTCAGCCTGAATAGATAGGCCAGCTTCTTCATTTGCAAATTGGAGGTGAGGAGTGACAGAAAGCTAGAATAGCAGCCTAAGCATTCCACATGCTTAGAGGGCAAAGGAAACAAAGGTTCCTGCCTGTTAACGTTGCAATAGATGGGCCAGATAAATCTAAGAAAATGCAAAGCAACTCTCATCCTGCCACCCAGAAATCAGCACTGTCACAGCTTCTGCGTATGTTCTTCCAGGGATAGACTCTTGTATAAGTAGCTATACAGACAGGTGCTCTAAAATTTCTCCCACAACAATGAAATTGTAAATGCATATTATTGTGTGATACTCTTTTTTCATAAACATGTTGTTCTTTAATATGTATTGTATTTTTAAAAAAAACAACAACCCACAGTCTCCTATGATTGGACATCTACGTTGTTTGCATTTTTTTACTACTGTAAATGACCCTATGATGCACATACTTATAAGTCTTATTATCTTAGGGTAAATTCCTATATATACAAATACTGGTTCTGTAGCTCTTATTAGAACTTATTTTTCCAGGTGGGAGTCATATGAGTAGGTCTCTGAATTTCTTTTCCAGAACAGCAACTGAAAGGGTTGTGGGAGACAAGCAGAATATCATGAATTGATACCATTTAGACTCCCTGTGCCAGGATGGAACGTCTCCCAAATGCACTTCATACTTAAAGCTACTCTTTGAGTAGTTCTGTCATATTAAACATTGTTGACTGGTTGTTACGGCAGCATTTTCCACCTTCCCCATTGTATGCCTGTCATGGGATTTGGGGGAAGGATGACTGACATCCTTTCCAGCTCTTGGGGAGGGCTTTTTATTGGGCATAATTCCATCCTCCTTACTTGTGATTGATTCCCGCTAAGCTCGTGACAGGGGTTGGTCTAATCACTAGGCCCAGGACTTTAATCTTGTGATTGGTGAAGAGGTGTTTGTTCTCCCTCTGAATGAAGAAGCATGTAGCTCCAGGTGCTGTTAGCAGTCTTCCAGGGACCACAGGGGGAACCAGCCTTATGGCACACACCCTCAGCTGGGTCCCTGGTGTATCAACTGCTGGATCTAGCCTGGCCTGAAGCCGATTGGCCCTATTGCTGGACTTGCTATTTATTTGTACCAATACATTCTCATTATTACTTGTGCCACTATGAGTCAGGGTTTCTTTTTTTTTTTTATTGCCTAATGAATGAAACCGTAGTAGGACAGAGAGATTCTAACACTAACCTACATTTATTTCTCTTTCCAGCAAGTTTTGTCAATTTGCTTATTTTACGACTTCAAAATAGACCTCTCAAAGTAATAGCTTTCACATGGCCTACATTAGTCCCACCCCACACAATTCCATCTTCCATCCCTATGCTCAGTGATTCCCACATCTTGCTCAGGCCTTGACCTTTCCCCTTCCAACCTGCCATTGGCCACTACAGACTTTCACACCACGCCTCCACCTGATGTAGTCTTCACTGAACTCTTTTGCTCTGGTCCACTTTCTCCTCCTTCCCCTCATACCCGCACCCCTAACCCAACAACGACTCGTTTCTGTTCCCTGAATCTGTGCACCCAAATATCCCAACCTGTCTTGACTTTCATTCCCTCAATCTAATCAATAATCAGTGCTTGTTCTTCTACCTCAGAAATGTCTCTGGGATCTCCTCCCCACACCCAGCTTGTGTTCCTGCCACCTTTTCACCTCTTTGTAATGCAGCATGACCCTTGTCACAGAATTAAGATCCTGAATAAGCAAAGAACCAGTGCTGTCAAAATACATCCCCCTTCCCCAGTGAACGTGTTGGGAGCTGCCTGGCCCTTCAAAATTTCACCCCACATATAACACCTGGAAAGATGCCATCAGCATGAGCCCAAGCGATGTAGTGATCAAAGAAACAGCCTAGCTACCAAAAAGTTATTTCAAAAAAGCTAGTTCTTGCATTTTTTCCTCAAGCACTAGTAAGAGGATATGAAGAGCATGGAAATTCTTAAAGTGTATTTTCTCTTACGTTTCCTTCCTTCCTCCCCCCTCCACACTTTAACATCTCCTGCCATTGACTCCTTAAAAAAGCACTGATAACCGATCCCTGGGCTTTCCCCCTTGATTCTGTGCCACAGAAGTACAAATAAACCAATTTGCAACCAATGTTTTCATTAGAGAATGAGAAAGGCAAGGAAATGGAGTGGCTAAAGCCAAAATCTCCTTTATGGGGCAATGGGAAAAAGAAAAGGCTGGGAACACTGTTAATATAGCTCTTGTCCTTGGCTACTTTGGATAATTTCCAGTAATAACCCCTGCCCCCTACTCCCATCAGTACACAGGAGGCACTACTATGGCCACATACAATTATTTGCTGTTTCCTGGCCACATCCTGAACTCCACACCCATGCTGTGCCGTTTCCTGTGCCGTAATGCCTTCTGGGAAATTCACTCTTGTGTGAAGGCTTCATAATGTGCAGGTAGTTTCCTACTCTCCTATGTCCCGTAGCACTGAGTGCATCCCTCTACTAGTTCTTCTCATGCGTTTTATGAGGGTTCGTATTCAGGATAAGTTTCAGGAAAATGGGCATTCAGTTTCCATAGGAATGTTGAGATAGATATTGGACCCCCATCATCCAAATTATCCGTTCTTGCCATCCCAGAACATTAATACCTGAGAATGCATTTCATGAATAACAAAGGCAAGTCCATTCTCACCTTAGAAGTGGGAAACATGCTAAGTAAATTGTTTGGCAAGGAAAAAAGTCCATCTCTGAGCGGGAGCAGGATAAGTATTGAGTAGCTCAATTGGTTAGAGCTTCCACCCAATATGCTAAGGTTGTGGTTCCATCCTGGTCCAGAGCACATACAAGCACCAGCCAATGAATGCATCAAAACATGGAACAACAAATCGATGCTCCTCTCCTTTCCTTCTCTCTAAAAAGCAATCAAAATTTTTTTTTAAAAGGTGAAGACACTTAAGAACAGTGTCTGGCATAAAATAGTGCCTGGAATGTTTGTTTCTGCATGAATTAGTCTGCTCTATCACCCAATTCCCGCAAGGCTAGATCCAGATAGAGGGCAAGAAGATGGGGCTTGCTGAAAGTTGAAGATCTGCCACCTCTCTCCTTCCAACAGTAAAAGAAGTGAAAGGTAGGTAGGTGGTTTCTACCATAGATTTTTGAGTTCCAGAATCACAGGATAACACTGTCCCTTTCTCTTAGCCCAGTTTTAAGTGGGGGAGCTTCTGAACATTTAAATGTGTCCTGTATAAGGAAGCATCAGGTGGGTTCTGCAGAGCCCGTGCCCCGTGTGCATTCCTGTAGCCCAGAGTCTTCAGTCGATTCTCAAAAGGCTGTGGGGTAAGTCCTGGACGAGCCCCACAGCCCACGTTTATCATGGTGGGGTTCCTACTAGTAATAGGTTGTGAGGCTTAAATGGGATAAGGAATCAAGATAGTTGTCTATGTCAGAGATTTCAGACGCGGGCCCTTCCACCTTGGCTGCAACTTGGTAACACGGAGAGTTTTACTAAATACTGGGTCCCGTCCTGTATTCTCTCTTCACTGGCCTGGGGTGCTGCCTGGGCCCGGGAGGGTGTGTGTGTGTGTGTGTGTGTAAACTCTCTCCAGGAGCAGGGGTCGCCAACCGGTGGTCCGTCAGGTCGGAAAGGTTGGCGACCGCTGACCAGGTGATTCTACGGAGCAACCGGACCGAACACCCGTTTAGAAACGGTCGCAGGAGGCGCCAGCTGATCAGGACCTCAAGTTTGCGTGGTTTTCCCTCTCCTCCTCTTCATCTCTAAGGCCTCACACCCAGAAACCAGTAACTGTCCCTTCACCGACAGCAAGGAATTTCCCCGAAAACCGATAAGACCTGCGCACACTCGTGCACACACGAGCCTAGCCCACAGACCTGCCTGTGGTCTCGGCGCCGCGCCCCGGCCCGCGCTCTCCCGCCCTCTCCAG
>NW_005369915.1:2582355-2602970 GCF_000412655.1 Myotis brandtii | reverse complement strand
AGTGTCGTTGCAGAGCCGCCCCCATGCTGCGCTTCCCGACCTGCTTCCCGTCCTTCCGGGTGGTGGGAGAGAAGCAGCTGCCGCAGGAGGTCGTGTTCCTGGTCTGGTCCCCCAAGCGGGACCTCATCGCTCTGGCCAACACCGCGGGCGAGGTGAGTGAGCCGCCGCCGGCGCCCCAGCCTCAGTCTCCCCTCCGCGGGCTGGGCGCGCCACCTGCCCACCCCTCTCCCTTCCCGGCCGCTGTAAACTTCAGGTGAAAGTCTAAGGGACCGTGTACGGGAAAGACAATGTATATGCTTATTTTACGTATTTTGTGGCTAAAATAAGTTCTCACACAATCACACAGTCCTGCCTGCCCGTCTCTTTGGGTCATTTATTTGCGAACTGGGCTTTTGAGAAGCCCATCATGTGCCACTCACCCATAGGAGTAGGTCCACGGACCCTTCCCAAGTTCGCTTGCAGTTGAGTAGCAGAAGGAAGATGCGTTATTGTCAGACTTTAGCTGCAGATGTGCATGCGTGCACCTGCCCCAGAGGATGTGTTCAAGCATTTATATGTTTTTGCCCACGTTTTGTATTATGTGCTGGATCGCCGCCGCCCGTTAGAAACACCTTTAAAACAAGGGAGTGAAGTCTCCCTGGATTCCTGGTGGGAGGTGCGTGAGTGCTGACAGCATGTCTGGTTGACAGGATATTCATGAGCTGCATCCTGGCTGTACCCAACCTTCTGCTGAGAGGGCTCATTATCTGGCAGCCATGTTGTAAGGGAACCTTCACCTGCGTACGCGTCCTCCTCTGGCCTTTTGGCAGGTGTCCTGGCCAGGTGAGGCTTGTGTTGTGTGCAGCAAGCTTGGTAAGTGGATGTAAGGAGGACTTAGGAGCCAGGGAGACTTAGCATTGGGGGCTACATCGCTGCGTTGGCTGCCCTGCCCTTGTCTCCAGGGTACTGATGTCTGCTTTCTCAAGGACCTCCCTCCCTCCTCTGCCAGGGAGCTTTGATGATGTCATTGCTTCGGAGAGGAGCGCAGGTAGTACAGCCACAGCAGGAGGGGGAGAGAGGTTTTAGGGACGCCAGTGCAATCAGATGGGTAGATGTACTAGTGGGCACTTGTTGCTGCTATTGTCTCAGTGAGAAGAGGGGTGCTGTTCAGGAGTGAGGGTGGAATGTTAGAAGTTTGAGGAGAAAAGAGAGGTGAGAAAAAGCCGACAAGGCAAGTGGACTAGGGAAACCTAATGGGATTGCTGGTCGGAGCCACACGAAATTAAGGGAAACTCGTGAGCATGGTTGTGTGTCTCTGCTGTTCTTTTGGCTACCCGGGTGCAGACATGGTTGGGTTTAACCAAGGATGTTGTTTTGCAAGTCTGACAAAGCAAGAGAGGTGCAAGGGAAGTATATGCAAGACTGTAATGATGAACCTTGGGTTCTAACCTGATTAAGTAGGGAAGTGAGGGCGTGTGTGGAGTGAGGGACACTGAATAGGTGGTAGAATCCATGGATTGCATGCCTTGGTGAGGTTGAAGAATCAAAGCCGGGTGTAAGTAGGGATGAGCTGGAAAGAGAGAGGCAGGGATGGAAAGGGGAAGGTTTGAAACTGAGCTTGTTGGAG
This sequence comes from Myotis brandtii, assembly GCF_000412655.1. NCBI lineage: Eukaryota > Metazoa > Chordata > Mammalia > Chiroptera > Vespertilionidae > Myotis > Myotis brandtii. The sequence continues at coordinate 2,601,364 of NW_005369915.1, read as the reverse complement.
CATTTGTAGCTTTTGGTAATGACAGGGTCAAAGGTGTGGTCCTGGGAGTTCCTGAGGTGAGGTGGAAGATGTGATCATTGTAGCACAGGTAGTTGAGAACTGAAAAGCTCTTGAAATTACTAACAATGAGGATGAGAAAGTGGTGTTGGAAAGTAAGAGTGAGCCAGGCAGGAGTCCACACCTTCCAGGAATGAGAGGAATGGGGTCTCTAGATCAGCGGTCGCCAACTGGTGGTCCGTGGACCACTAGTGGTCCGTGAGGTCTGAAAGGTTGGCCACCACTGCTCTAGATGACTGCAATTAAAGAGAGATAGAGGGTGATCTGGTCTGACTGCATAAAATTAAAAGTTAGAGTACTTTGACGAAGAGAAGAAAAATCATCCAGAAATGGTATTGAGCATCAAGGATGAAACCTACTTCATCTCCTAGCCCAGCAGTAGTACAGGGGATGCAGGAAGTCAAATGGCCGCCACCTGGGAATCCTGCAGGGAAGCAGTGTCCTCAGGTGAGAAGCACATTTGAGAGAAGAGAACGAATTCCAGAGGGAGCAGAGCAAGGGTTTCGGAAGTAAGGAATGGCAGAGATGCTCAGGAAAGAGCATTGAGTCTGGGGGATGAGCGATTCCTTGAGGGGCTTGGCTTTCCAGTAGGGGTCGATGTCACTGGGAGTGAGGGACTCCATGAGATGAGGCAGGGAGTGGTAAAGCTGTGAATGTGGGATACCAAGAAGGTGTGGCAGGGTCCAGGAACACACACAGTTCTACCTTTTCTTCCTTATTCTCAATGGTTGTTTGGTTTATGTAGAGGATGGAGTAGGGACCATCTTATTTTTGAAGTACAAGGAACTCGGGTATCATCTTGACCCTCCAAGATGGGAACTTACTCGTATGGAAAAGGAAAGTTAGAATGGCTACGTGACTTGCCCAAGATCCATGGCCAGTTGAGTGGCATGGCTGAAGTTAGATCCCAAGTTGTCTGATTCCAAGTTTGCCGTTATTTATATCACTCCTACCTTTCTAGTGCTATTTGTGATTCTTTTTTTTTTTTTTTCATTATCTTCTTGGACAACCTTATTCTTTTCCAAAAGACAAGTTTTCTGTTGACATAAAGATAGGAAAATGGGCAGAGTATGGGGTTAAATTAGACCTGTTCCACCTATTTTGAAAATGCCTTAAGTTCGTTCAAACACTTGTCTTCGTTCTTCTGGTAGCTAAATATACTCAAGATAATTTAAAAATAGTGGGGATCTAGGTTTATTTTATTTTTGGAAATGGATTCTTATGTTCTGCCATTATGTCTGTTTTGTCCTAGGTTTTACTTCATCGACTTGCAAGTTTTCACCGAGTTTGGAGTTTTCCACCAAATGAAAATACAGGAAAGGAAGTGACCTGCCTGGCTTGGAGACCAGATGGCAAACGTAATGATCGTGTTATAAAAAATACGTTTTTATTATTCGCAGAGTATTCTTTAAAGAAAGCTTAACACCGAAAGAATTTACTGTTCTCATTATATACTAGAATTTTGAATACCAGTTTGGGAAATTAGTTTTTAAGAATGTTTTAAACTGTTTTATTAGAACTTAAATTAATTCTACCATCTTGTTTCTCCAAAATAAAATCTGACTTCTTGGTGAAGGTAACTCTAAAATGAAATTTGGTAGAATATACAAAATACTTTGGTTTTATTCTCTTCGTTGTCTTGTCCTGCACAATTTGGCCCAAACTTCACCTACCGCTCTCTGGTCAGTTCAGTGCCATCGTGGCTCTTTTTCCCCCAAAATGTTTCTTAGCCTTAAATGGATGGCTCATCATTATTCTCTCTGCATGTATGCTTGCCTCACCCAAAGGACTGTCACCTTTGACCTCATTGATTCTATTTCTGTATGATTTTTTTCCTCCAGGTGTCCTTTATTTTGTAGTTTGTATATTCTAGCTGGCAGTGGCTCTGCAGACTGAACCCTTCTCTCTCATGTGTTGTGTTTACAATGGACAGTTGTTATTTAAACTGTTGTACACGTACAGTCAGTACAGTAAAATTCTGTAAATCATTGCCTAAAGTTCATCGGTAATCATTGGTGCTTTAAAAAAAAACAACACGGAACTGTTTTTGTAAACTCTTTTGTACCCTTCATTAATTTTTTTCTAGCTAAATATAAATAATGTAAAAATGCCCTGAAAGCCCATTACTTACAGATAACTATTTTTATCTGTACTCATTTAGCTCAGCTGTTGTTTTATCTTTTATTTTTTTTAAAAAAGTAGCCCTCCAGCGTGACTCAGTGATTGAGTGAGCATTGACCAGGAGGTCACGGTTCGATTCCCGGTCAGGGCACATGCCCAGGTTGTGGGCTCAATCCCCAGTAGGGGGCATGCAGGAGGCAGCCAATCAATGATTCTCTCTCATCATTGATGTTTCTCTCTCTCTCCCTCTCCCTTCCTCTCTGAAATCAATAAAAAAATATATATTTTAAAAAGTACATATAAAATTAGAGGACTTTTGTAAGTAACATCTTGATAGCTTGCAGTATTCATCCAAAAATACCAGGATCTGAAAAATAAATGATGAAAATCAGTGTGTTAAAAAGTATTTAAGTAGATGATATTTTTATCATTAAAAAAGTCTTGTGTTTTTAGGTATTGGTTATTTCAAGATTGCTTTAAATCATTTTAAAGAGGAGGATACTGGGATTGCCTCACATCTAGCCTAGTTGTATGTGTTGGTATACAGTGAAACCCTTAGCCCACTATTCACAGATTCTTAAATTTGATAAGTTAGGAAGATGCCAGTGACTTAGGTAGAGAAAGTGTACTTGATAATTCAGTCGCAGTGATGGCCTTGTTTTCCATTAGGGGTTAGAAACAAAAATGGGAAGCAAAATACTTTCCAAGAACTAAGCAGATGGAAGGAATTGCTTCTTGCCTTTTAGGCATGTTTATGGGACCAGTATGTCTTGGTGATACAACGTTATTGATTGTTAGTCTGTTGAGACCTGGTTTGTATTTTCTGCTTGGCAGCTGGGTTCCAGTTTAGAGGCTTTGATGTGCAAGATGCTAAGTACAGTTCACGAGGAAGTAGTAGATTATTCATGAAAGTTTGAGCATTTGAAAGAAAGCTTAGATAACAGCTTAACTATGTGCAAAGCTGTAATTTAGGTTATAAAACATTATTTAAAGAAAGGATTTTTTAGGTTTAATGATTTCTGTGATCACAATGTATTTAAAACTAGAGGCCTGATGCATGAAATTTGTGCAAAAGTAGGCCTTCCTTTCCCTGACTTCCCTCTGGTACCCGGGACCTGGGCTTCCCTTGCAGCCCTGGCTTTGTCTGGAAGGACATCGGTCTAATTAGCATATTAACGCTTTTATTATTATAGATGAGAGGCCCAGTGCACGACATCATGTACTGGGGTGGGGTCCCTTAGCCCAGCCTGTGCCTTCTCGCAGTCTGGGATCCCTCGGGGGAGCGGGCCTAAGCCAGCAGGTGGACATCCCCCAAGGGGTCCTTAGTGCTGCGGCAGGCAGGGGAGGCTCCTGCCACTACTGCTGCATTGCCAGCCTGTGGGCTGGGTTTCTGGCTGAGCAGCGCTGCCCCTGTGGGAGTGCACTGACCACCAGGGGGCAGTTCCTGCGTTGAGCGTCTGCCCCCTGGTGGTCAGTGTGCATCATAGCGATTGGTCGTTCCACCATACAGTCAATTTGCATATTAGGGTTTTATTATATAGGTTAATAAAACTGGGCAAGAAGTGAAATACCCATTTATTTTTCTTGAGTGTTACACTAATTTTTTCTGATGATATCTTTTTCTTTTAGTTTTGGCCTTTGCTCTTGCTGACACCAAGAAAATTGTTTTGTGTGATGTGGAAAAACCTGAAAGCTTGCACTCCTTTTCTGTGGAGGCCCCAGTTTCTTGTATGCATTGGATGGAGGTGACTGCAGAAAGCAGGTAAAGTAATTCAAAAGGAAAAAAAAGAAAAACCCCAGTAGTCACAATAGGATGGAATTCGTGAAATTTTCATTTTTTAAAATGGGTACTTAGGGATATCTATATGTTAACACATTGCGGACCGGTAGTTATTGCTAGCTTTACCCAGTGTCCAGATAAGTTTCTATTGAACGAGTACAAAAAATGTTTTACATACAGTAAATGTTAAAGGCACGCTTTAAAATTAAATACCCATTGCATTTTGTATTTATTATATGTTCTTACAAGCTAATATCTTTTTAAGGTATGATACTTTGTAAAACACTGTGTAATATGAAGCGAGAATTCTCATGATCCATCTGCAATGTGTTAAGTATGTGTACATTGCATTTAACTTTTGTATTTTTAAGTTTATCAAGATAAACATTCTTTTATGCTTTGTTAGATTTTTTTTTTTCTTCTAAAAAAAATCTGGTTCTTTATGGAGCAGGAATGTTTGAATATCCAAGCTTTTTCTTTTTAGTTATTTTTGTAGTTTGCATTATTGCTCTATATTTTCAAGTAATAACAATTAAAATGGCTGGTTCGCACATTGAGGTTCTGGTTTGCTTTTCACTATTTATTTCCTCGAAAGCTTTGGTTTTTTTTTGTGCCTTAGTAAATATTCTTAGAGTATGAAAAGTGCTGAATGGAGCATTCTGTTTGATGTTACACGGCTTCTTTCTGTGTCCATTGTCCCCAGTAATTTCCTTATTTTATGGAAATAATTTTGTCTTAATCTCTGTAGTCAGTAATAACCAGTAAAAATGGCCTAAAGGATCAGTGGGTTTAGGGAATACTGAAAATAAAAGCTTTTTTGAGTAAATGTGATAATTTTCTTTCCATTAGCGTTTCCTTTCTAATTAAGTTTTAAATTAATATCAAATTAATTTGTAAAATCTGAATATTAATTGACAGCTTTCCTAAGGGAGACTTGTAAAGAATTGGATACCAAGGGTCTAGCCTGGAGTTTGAAATTCATTGTAGATAAAACAGAGTGATTAATCTGTCATCAGATAATCAAGAGTGACTAAGGGTCATGTGGGTTAGCAGAAGGTTAGAGGAGCAGAGTATACTATGTAAGTTCTACGCCAGACTAGTTAGCTGCTAAGTGTATTTCTAACATACTTTCTACAAATAGTTTAGATATGTTTTATGGAGATTCCAGGGTCTCTTGGGATACCTAGTTTGTGTTAAAGTGGGGAAAAATTCTTCCCAAATCACCATTTTTTTTTTTTTTTACCTTCTCATTTATTTCCAACCTTATTTGGGGTAGAATTGAGGGGAAAAGGGGGGTAAAAAAGACTGTTTCAAAATGCATCGTGTCATCTTATATACCTGCTGGGTTGTCAAATCTCCAAATGTAAATAAGCCATAGGACTCATAATTAAATGATAAAATAATTATAGTGTTCTTTAAAAGTACTCTCCTATTCAGGTTTAGTGACGGTTCTTAGATGAGAGTTAAGGAATCATTCATCTCAGTCAGTATCTAATACTAACCACATATGAGTATATTTTATATGCTGAGATAATTGGTTTTTTTTTTAAAATATATTTTATTGATTTTTTACAGAGAGGAAGGGAGAGAGATAGAGAGTTAGAAACATCGATGAGAGAGAAACATCGATCAGCTGCCTCCTGCACATCTCCTACTGGGGATGTGCCCGCAACCCAGGTACATGCCCTTGACCGGAATCGAACCTGGGACCTTTCAGTCCACAAGCCGACGCTCTATCCACTGAGCCAAACCGGTTTCGGCGAGATAATTGTTTTTTAATATTTGTTCCACTAAATGTAAAGTGGCCAGACTGATTTTTTTTGCAGAAATAAACCCTTTTGTAAATCAAGAATTTCCTACGGATTTTCTGCTCTTCTGCTTCTTGTTTGTGATTGTTATGACTTTTTTACAATGGTAAAAATATGTGTGGCATTTATTTACTTGGTAACGTATAATGTATAAAACTGGGTATTTAAAAAAACTAGTATATTTTTAAATGGAAAGAGAAGTAAAATCTTTGGTGCTTTTATAATACTTGTTTTTCTGTTTTTTAGTGTTCTAACATCCTTTTATAATGCTGAAGATGAATCAAATCTTCTCTTACCTAAATTACCTACATTGCCAAAAAAGTAAGTATCAGAGTTTAATTTCATTGGAATTAATCTTACAGATTTCTGTCGACTTTTAACACTGTGACAATTATCTCATTTGTTTTAAAAAATATATTTCTAGTAAGAGTATTTTTTACCCCAATCTCTGTTTTTCTCTAGTTATAGCAACACCTCAAAAATATTTAGGTAAGGCATGACTTTTTTGTTTTCAAGTAAGATAATCTTTTTATTATCTGAAGGATATAGTTGAAAAATAACCCAATTATTTTTATATTCTAGTGAAGAAAATTCTGATGAAATTATTAAGCTTTTGGGAGATGTCAGGTAAATTTTGCACATATCTTAAATAACAAGTCTAATTTATTAAAGTTGATATTTGGTATTTGAGGCAGTTTTCAGAGTTTCAAGGGCAATTCCTTTATTTGTGATTATTTTATTTCTGACAAATACCTCTGAACAATATACAGACATTAATATGTATTGTTTACTTGTTTTTATTGTGTGGTCTTTGATTGTGACAAGCTTAACAATATTATAATGTACCTTTGTTTCTTTCAATAAGAAGCAAGAGAGGATTGAGGTACTAGAGTTTCTAAAATTTAAACTTAAATATATTTAAGTTCTTTAAGCTTGCTTGTTCAGTATCATAGCATAAGAGCCATGATAAAACTGATGGCACTTTGTATTAGCTGGAAAAAGGATTGTTTTGTTATTGAGAGTATACAAATGTAATCGTCAAAATAATTGATGCTTATTTTACTGTAAACTGATGTTTTTTAGGCTAGAAAAAATTGATGTTCTTTTGAAATAATGCATTGAGGCTGATGTGATTGAATATTGAGTATTAGTGAATTTGTTTCATGTTTCATTTCCCCCACAGGGGAGCTTTAGCATGCAGATTGTATGAGAGCAGGAACAATTTATATCTTAGTTTAAGAACTGCATCTTCCCTGTTGTCCTCAGCTTGTTGCATTATTTTTAATTAGGCTTAATATTCTTGTCCTTGGAGGAAGCTCTGGTTTTATTGAACTTTATGCTTATGGAATGTTCAAAATTGCCCGAGTCACAGGGGTAAGTTTTCCTTTAATTTTTTCTATAGTGTTTATCTTAGAATATAGCAGCTAACTGATTTACGAAAAAGAATAAAACACAAAATTATTTGTTCTTAAATGTTAATAGGACTCTTCCCTAAGTTCAAAATAGTGTTATGATGTCTGTGAAGATATGGAACTATTGGTGGCATTAGTCAAGTTTTTCTTTTTAACAGAAAGGTTGATAGGACACGCTTGATTGTGATTTAATGTTCTAGCCTTGCGGTGGGTTAGAGCTCCAATTTGTGATAGGAATGTGATGCAAGTCGTCGGAAGCTCAGTACTGAGTCTCCGTGGTGCCATGGTTGCTAAGTCTCCGTCTTCCCCCGTAGCTTTTCCCCCTTCGTAGCTTAATCATCTTCTTGAAAATATTGTAGACTCTGTCAAATATGTTGGTTCTCCAACACTAAATTTGGGGACCCTTGATATCGGTATGCGAGTGTCCATTGTTGTGTCCTTCCTCGTCCTTGCATCTAGGCGGATGGCTACACAGGTGTGGCAGGAGTCAGGCAACGTGTTTCTGCTGTTTAGACCTCTGTGAATGTTTGCCTTCTGTCTTGTAAGCGATGCAGTCTAGCAGTAATACTAAGTATGCTGGGGGATTTGACTGTCTTACAGATTGTTGGTACTTGTCTTGCGTTGTGTTTATCAAGTGATTTGAAATCATTATCCGTAGTCACAGAGGTCTCTGCCACTGGTGTTTCAGAAGTTTCATACTTTCAGGTGAGTATCGAAACCTGACAGCAGAGAGTAAATCTGTTTTTAAAAGGTTTTATAGGTTTTTATTGTCCATATCATCCAAATGGTTCTTAAAACAAAAAAGCAAACAATTGACTTGGGGCTTCTAAATCTTACATGTGGAATCTATATATATAAAAGCCTAAGCGACTGGCCAGTAGCTATAACAAGCACTGACCACCAGGGGACAGATGCTCAACGCAGGAGCTGCCAAGCTGTGGTGACTTGGTAGCTGCAGTTCTCAGGTGATGCACCCGGAACCAGAGAGGAGGGAGCCTGATTCCGGGGTGCGTCACCTGAGAACCGCCCTCTCGCAATCCGGGACCTCTTGGGGGGTGTCGGAGAGCTGGTTTCGGCCTGATCCCTGCAGGCCAGGCCGAGGAACCCCATGCACTGGGCCTCTAGTAGTATTATAAAAACCTGTGTAGAGGGGATTGCTAACCAAGGGACGGTGAGCAATGCACACTTAAACACGGCAGAGTAGAAAATCCTCAAGTTTGCCCTGGCTGGTGTGGCTCAGTTGGTTGAGCATCATCCCATGCACTGAGGCCACTGGTTTAGTTCCTGGTATGATTCCCATTAGGGGCACATGCCCAGGTTGCCGGCTCGATCCCTAGCAAGGGGCATGCAGGAGGCAGCCAATTGATGTTTCTCTCTCTCTCCCCCTTCCCCTTTCTCTCACTTTAAAATCAATAAAAACATATTTAAAAACAAAATCCTAAGGTTTTCTGATACTCTTAAAACTTTTGGGCTCAAAAGGAGAATTCTGACATAGTCTTTCTGATGATACAGAGTTAGATCTTGACTCTTCTGAATTATAGGATTTTGTTTTTTGAACTGGGAGGTACTGCTTTATTTTTTATTTTTATTTACTTTTATTTTTATTTTTTTAAAATATATTGAAACATCCATCAGCTGCCTCCTGCACTCCCCCCACTGGGGATGTGCCCGCAACCAAGGTACAGGCCCTTGACCGGAATCGAACCTGGGACCCTTCAGTCCACTGGCCAACGCTCTATCCACTGAGCCAAACCAGCTAGGGCCTGCTTTATTTTTTAAAAAGTTTTTTTTTTTTACGTGAGGTATAATTGGCATATAACATTAGTTTCAGGTGTACAACATAATAATTTGGTATTTATGCACACTGCGAAATGATCACAATAAGTCTGGTTATCATCCATTATATATACAAAGTTATACAAATATATATATATTTTTCTTGTAATGAGATTTTTTTAAAGTTTACTCTCTTGCACTATAATGTTATTGACTATAGTCACCATGCTTTGCATTAAGTCCCCATGATTTATTCATTTTGTAACTGGAAGTTTGTACCAGGGGAGGACTGATTTATCTTTTTTAAAAGAAGTGTGAAAAAGGTAAAGGGATTAAGAAATACAAATTGGCCATCAAAAATAGTCATGGGGATGTAAAGTACAACATAGTGAATATAGTCAATAATATTGTGGTAACTCTGCATGATGTCAGGTGGGTACTAGACTTATTGGGGTAATTACTTCGTAAGTTATGTAAATATGTAACCAGCCCTAGCTGGTTTGGCTCAGTGGATAGAGCATTGGCTTCGGACTGAAGGGTCCCGGGTTCGATTTCGGTCAAGGGCACATGCCAGGGTTGTTTGCTCAATCTCCAGTAGGGGGTGTGCAGGAGGCAGCCGATCAATGATTCTCTCATCATTATTTCTATTTCTCTCTCCCTCTCCCTTTCTCTCCGAAATCAATACAAATATATTTAAATAAATAAATAAATATGTAACCACTATGCTATATATCTGAAACTAATGTAATATTGAATGTCAGCTGTAATTAAAAAATACTTAAAAGGTTTTTAAAAATTTTTTTTTAAATAAGTGCATCTAATTGTGACTCACTTTATTATTTTGATTTTGCAGCTTGAAACCAATCTATTGTACTCTTTCTTACCTGAAGTAACTCGGATGGCCAGAAAGTTTACTCACATTTCAGCTCTTTTGCAGGTATTTATTTATAGCTTGTTTTATGTGAATATTTACTATAAGTTTCTAATGTTCTATAAATAACAAACTTGAAAATTTTATTTTGTAAAGCTAACTATCTGTAGTAGAGGTATCTAGTCTGATAGATAATCTTACAATATCCATTAAAGCAAGAAAAAGAAATGTAATAGAAAATCTCCTATCCATCTCTATTTCTCCAAAAAAAGAGAAAAAAGTAGTTTAAATCGTTTTAAATATTCCCAGAAATAAAATAATATCTTGGAATTTTTAAAGTTTTACTGTAAAGAAAGTATTATGGAAAACAGTCATCTTATCAGTTAGCTTTGGTACTTAATAGCCCCTGATTCTGTAGGTTGGTGTCTTAGTCGACAGTTCAGTCTGGGCTCAGATGGGAGGTTCTGTTGATGAGGACCAGGTTCAGCTAATCTCGGCTGGGCTTGGTCTTGCATTGGGTAGTCAGCTGGCTGATCTAGGTGCCCCTTAGCTGTGATGGTTTGTCTATGCTCCACCTTCTCATCTCACAGCGGGCTAGCCAGGCTTGTCCATGAAGTGGTGGCAGTGGCAGGGGTGTCAGTGCAAGAGGAGGTGTACAAAGCCCTTGGACCCACAGTGTCACTTCTGCTTTGTGTTGGTCACAGCAAGGCACAAGGCCAGATTTAAGGGCTGGAGACATCCACTCTGTCTGGATAGAGGAGCAGCTACGTGGAATTGTAGCCTTTTTTTTTTTCTTTTCAGTCTCCCACACTCACTAATTGACTTGATGTCAAAGATTTCGGGGTGCCGAAACTGGTTTGGCTCAGTGGATAGGGCGTCGGCCTGCGGACTGAAAGGTCCCAGGTTTGATTACTGTCAAGGGCATGTACCTTGGTTGCGGGCATATCCCCAGTAGGAGATGTGCAGGAGGCAGCTGATCGATGTTTCTCTCTCATCGAGTTTCTAACTCTCTATCCCTGTCCTCTCTGTAAAAAATCAATAAAATATATTAAAAAAAAAAAAAAGATTTCGGGAGATCAAAATCTTTTTAAAGATCCTGTTTGAAAATTGAATAGCTGACCAAACCAGCATTTTGACAGTTTGTGTATGTAAGACATACATGTCAAAAGCTGGAGGACATTTGTTTTACCAGATAAAAACTTAATTTAGGAATGTTTGGTAGTTAAGTGATTACCAGATGTTAGCTGCAGTCTTTTTCTCTGGCTTAACTGAGTTAAAAGTGATTGAAAGTAAATTCTGGATTTCTTTGAGACAATGGACAGTAAGAAGCACACGTTATTTAGTTAGCATATTGAGTTAAATACTTTTTACCCTATTGACATTTTCTTCTTTTTGTTAATAGTATGTAAATTTGTCACTAACATGTATGTGTGAAGCCTGGGAAGAAATACTGATGCAGATGGATTCTCGTCTCACCAAGTTTGTGCAGGTAACGTGCCTGAGCCTCCCACACAGTGAAGAATGCTTGATGTCCTTATTCACGTTACAAGGTGCATGAGAAAAATCGGTCTGATTTGAAAAAGGCTAAGATCAGGTTTTCTTTCAGATGTCTTGGTTTAACCTCAGGTTATTTTCTCAAAGAGAAAGGACTGTCTTCCCATTGCATAGCTTAGGTGGGGACAGGATGGTGAAGTGGGGCAGGTGGGGCTTGGGGAATAAGGACAGCTGTTGGAAGAGCTGATTGGCTGTTTCCCAGTAACTGACAGGTACATAATCCATTTGAAGGAAGGTTAAGGAAAAGGAAGGGAGTCATGCGCCTGTAATTTTGAATCAATATGCTTATAATTTAAAACCTATGTATAATTTTATCCATTTCGTTTAGGAAAAGAACACAACCACATCAGTGCAAGATGAATTCATGCACTTGCTGTTGTGGGGGAAAGCTAGGTAATAAACTCATGTTTGGTACTTCTGCTTTTTCTTCTTTTTTAAAGTAATTTTTTATTTCAAAAAATATTAATTGTAAAAATATTTTAAAATTCTGGCACACAAGAACAAAAGATAGTATATATGTTTTTCTAGGCTTTTCTCTGCACATATACATTTTTATGTAAATGTGATCATTTTGTATGTGTATAATATATATTATATATGTATTTTTAAATGTATAAAAATTTAACAGTTTTTATATAGCCAAATTAATTTTTTCCTTAGCATTATTCTTAAATAGTTATGCCTTAGCATTATTCTTAAAAAGACTTTTCCCATCTTAAGAGTATTCAAAGATTGATTTGTGTTTTCTTCTGTTTTTTTTTTTTTTATGGTTTATCTTTTATTTCATTTACATGTCCCAGGTGTGATTTTTTGGTTATATGTGTATTACACCTCCTCACTGCTTTGAAATGCCACTTTAGCATATAGTACCTTCTCATATACGCTTCAGTCCGTTTCTGGACTTTATTGTTTCCTTTTACCAGTACAGCAGATGCTTGATTTTTGCTGGGCTGTTTCTTTTTGTTTATTTTGTTTAAAAACCTTGTTTATTATTTTAAATTTAAAAGGTTTAAGACTTAAAAACAATTTCTTTTTCATTGTAGTGCTGAACTTCAGACCCTCTTAATGAACCAGTTAACAGTGAAGGTGTGTGTGGTTAAAGTGTCTCTGTGTTTCAGTGGCTATGAACACAGTTTTAATTTTTTATTTTTTTAGAATGGCATATTGTATCTTGCTTGCATATTAAATATATTTTCTTCTCTTAATTAGGGCTTAAAAAAGCTTGGCCAGTCTATAGAGTCCTCATATTCCAGTATACAAAAATTGGTTATAAGTCACTTACAGAGGTATGAAGGTTTTGTAGAATTCTTTGGTATTGCATTTGCACGTACTGGGTGTTGGTCTTCTTTCTACAGCCTTCTCATCATCATCCGTCATTCTTCTTTTGAGCCTTTTTTAGTGAAAATGACTGCATTGGTATTTGAGGCGAATCTTGGAGTACCCAAAATATAAGAAATCAGTCCTGTAATTCTGCTTTATGAACTTGTTTTCCAACATCTTTTCACTGGGCTAGGCCCTGGCTGGGCTGTTTCCTCACCCAACAATGAGGCATATTTTGAATAGGGCATATACCCCTTTTTTGAGCAGTGAATTTAAGTATGTTTGTGTATCATTTTTAAGTTAACAAAGCTTGTTACGTACTTTTGCATTTAATACCTTGGAAAGGTGTTGATTAGATGACCCTCGTTTTACATAAGAAGAAACAAGTTCAGAATGGTCATGGCTGGTCCAGCGTTACCAAATGTCAGAGCTGGACTTTCTCCCTGATCTCCGAGTCCCTGCTGCTGCTCTCCACAGCCTCTCAGCGAATCAGTGGACAGGCGGATGCACGTGCTCAGTGTTTGACTTAAATTTTGATAAATCCCTTTATGCTGAGTCCCCTAATCCTTCATCACCTTTTCCTTGGATCCCTGCAAGTACCCTTTGGACTAGTCTTCTCCAGTCTGCACCGTGCCCCTCAAACATATCCCCCGTGGCGGGTCTGAATATTTAGGAATGTTCAAGCAAGGTAAACGTTCAAGGAACATGGGCCTGATCATGTTACTCCTGCTTAAAAACTTCCAGTGCCTTCTCATTCCCAAGGCCTTCACACACCTGCCTCTGCTGCACCCACACTGATGGCCTCAAACTTGATATTTTTTTCTCCTCCCTAATGCTTTCATGCATCACTTTCTGGAACATTCCAGCCTGCTTTTCAGTTGGCACTCTTTAGCTCTTAGGCTTGTTCAGAGAGGCCTACCCTTATCCCCCAGGTTAGATTAGTTTCTTCTGTTACACTGCACCGTGTGCATTTCCTTCAAGGCATTTATGTGGTTGGAGTGATGGAATGTCTGATTGTGTGGTAATCGCCATCTTCCCTATTAGACTGTTGGTGCCACGGGGACCTTTTCGCTTTTTTCGCCATTATGTTCCCACAGAGTCTAGCACAGTGCCTGTCCTAAATAAAGTTGGAGCTTAATAAATGCTTGCTGAATTTTAAATACAGAGCTGTTGAACGAACAAGATGATCATATGACTGTCTTAAAAGTGCCAGGAGTAACTGTGGAACAGGATTTGATTTTCTTGCAAAATTTAATCATCTTGGTCATGTTCTCATCTCAGCAGTTGATGACCAGATGATTCTGCTCAGTTTTTAGTGATAATTTTGAGAAAGAATTATTTCTCTTAGAAAAAAAAATTTAAGTTACTTCCAGTTTTTATTTCTGAATATTCAGGAACGTTCAAGCTAGGTAGTAACTGCCTGCCACCTTGCTGATGGTAATGAAGCTAATTTATTTCTGCTCCGTTTTAGTGGCTCAGAGTCTTTATTATACCATCTGAGTGAACTGAAAGGAATGGCTTCATGGAAACAGAAATATGAACCTCTTGGATTAGATGCTGCGGGTATTGAAGGTAGTAATTTCATTTTCCAACAGAGTGCATTAAACACACTTTACTTACCTGACAAATGATATTTATTTATTTCCTTTTAGATGCTATTACTGCTGTGGGCTCTTTCATACTCAAGGCAAATGAACTTCTGCAGTAAGTATTGGGGATACCTGGCATCACTGACCTCACACTGTTTCCCCTTTCGCTTACAAATAAGAACCTGGCAAATTGTCTTGATTTTCTTAAAACCAGTTTTAAAGTTTTTGTGAAAATTATGCCTTGATTAAAATCAGCCGATAACACAGTGGTCTCATAACATAAAGCAGTATTGTCCTGTCCCCCTATCCTTACCCCGGCCCTGTCTCCGGGACCTTTTTGCTCTTTATAAGTGCTGCTATTTTTAGTTCGTCTGTAGGTTACCTCCATATTTCTAAACTGTATTGATGGTTAGAGAACTTTTTTCCTTAACAAAGGAACTTTTTTTCTCTTTTTTTTCTTTTTGCTGCCGGAGAGTTTTGATCATAGGTTTTACTGGGTATGGAAAGGTTAATGATAATGACCCACCTCTCCAGCACTGTTATGAGGCTTGGAAGGGCTTCTGAGGTTTAGGAATGAAACATGCAGTATTATTTGCTTAGAGTAATTATCTTATAGGTGGAAGCTTAAAGAGATTTTTAAAATGATATATATTCAGAAACAGTTTCATCAACATGAAGGTGACTTCCACTTCTAATAGTTCATTATGGGGGGTACATTTGTGTTAAGCACGAGGAAATTCAATTCTTGTGATTCGTTATTGTAAGGACAAAAATACGAACTTCCAAAAATAATATTCAGTGATATCGGAGGTGGTGACAGTACAGATTTATAATAATTTTCTGTTGGGGGTTGATGTTTTTTCTTTCTGACCATTTTTTTTTTAAAACGAATAATGCTGAAACCTGATTTTTTTTTTCTTGTTTCTTTTACTTGCCACGTTAGAAAAGGATTTCATGCTTTTACTGAATGCTAGGAGAGACTATTACATTTGTGGCAAGGCTGTTATAACCAGTTAGAATAGGAGTTATTTGTTTTATTTTTGAAAAGAATCAGGATTTGCTCTTTTGAAATTTTATTTTTAGGGGTGTGTGTGTGTGATTTGTAAAATCTGTTCTAAAGGCTTACATGTCATCAGATAGGATATAACAGGACAGTAAGGATTATTATATGCCACAGTGAAAAATGTTACATGAACCTATGTAATAATTTCATTTTTGATATATTTTTATCTCTTTAGAGTTATAGATAGCAGTATGAAAAACTTCAAAGCATTTTTTCGGTGGCTCTATGTGGGTAAGTTAAAGCATTCTTGTTATTCTCACACTTTTGTTTTTAAACTGTAGCAATATCAAGCTAGAATATTTACTTTAGTAAAATTGCAAATACCTATAAAAGTAGAGAGAATAGTATAAATGAACCCCCTTTACCCTTCATCCAGTTTCAGCTGTTTTCAACACATGGCCAGTCTTATTTCTTTATACATCCATCCACCCCCACATCCTCTCAGATGTAACTTGTAGCATTGGTTATCTCTGTCGCTCACTGATAATTAGCCTTTGTTTAATGTATTTTTTAAACCTTATTCAAGGATATGTTTTTATTGATTTTTGGAGAGAGAGAGAGAGAGAGAGAGAGAGAGAGAGAGGCGAAGGGGAGGAGAGAGGGAAGGTGGTAGAGGGAGAGAAACATTGATGAGAGAGAGAATCATCAGTCAGTTGCCTCCCATATGCACCTGGACCGGAGATCAAACCCACAACCTGGGAATGTGCCTTGACTAGTCATCAAATCTGTGACCCTTGATGCTCGGGATGACGCTCCAGCCCACTGAGCAATACCAGCCAGGGCTAATTAACCATTTTTTTTTTTTACCTTGTTTAACCCCTTAGGTTAAAATAACATTTTTGAGCCCAGCCAGCATGGCTCAGTAGTTGAGCATTGATCTATGAACCATGAGTTCATGGACGATTCCCAGCAGGGCACATGCCCAGGTTGCAGGCTCAATCCCCAGTAGGGGGCATGTAGGAAGCAGCCAGTCAATGATTCTCTCTCATCATTGATGTTTCTTTCTCTCCCTCTCCTTTGCTCTATGAAATTAATAAAAAGGTATTAAAAATTTTTTTTAATACCTGTTATATATTAGGCATTGTTAGGTGTTAGAATTAATAGAGAGAAAAATAAGACACAGCCTCTGCCCTGAGTAGCTTATCTCCTGTTTTATACTTTGGTTTTCTGTCTCTAGATCTATGCAGTCCATATGGTAGCCACTAGCCACATGCAGCTATTTAAATTAGTTGAAGTTATATAAAATTTTATATTCAGTTCCTTTGTCATGCTAGACCAGTGATGGCGAACCTGTGACACGCGTGTCAGAAGTGACACGTGAACTCATTTTTTTGGTTGATTTTTCTCTGTTAAATGGCATTTAAATATATAAAATAAATATCAAAAATATAAGTCTTTGTTTTACTATGGTTGCAAATATCAACAAATTTCTATATGTGACACGGCACTAGAGTTAAGTTAGGGTTTTTCAAAATGCTGACACGCCGAGCTCAAAAGGTTCGCCATCACTGTGCTAGACACATCTGAAGTGCTCAGAAGCCACATGGTTAGGGGCTACCGTGTTGGCCAGCACAAACTAGGACATTTCCATCATCACTTCCATTGGACAGTGATGTTGTAGTTAAATAGAATGTGGACACTTCTGGCCTTTTTTTTTTTTTAATCTCTACACGATCTTTGTATTTGTAGGTAATTAACATTCTTATTGATATTAAAAATTTTAATGTTCACTTTACAGCATGTGCATATTTTATTGAGGCCCATTTGTACTGTTATTTTGGTGACCTCTCTTAAAACCTTTGAAGTAATCCAACATACATTTTCTTCCAACATATGCAAAATTTAGTTATAAATAGAATTTATCCTCTGTTTGTTAACAACTGCGCAAACCTTCAATTCTGATATTTGAAAACAAACTTCATACTTGTCAGCCTAATATAATTGCTTTTGATAAAATAATGTGGTCTGCAGATGTTGACATTTATAATTCTTAGATTTTTCTCAAAATCATACCAACGCTAGCCAGGATGGGGAGCCGGAGTGTTTCTCAGGCCAGCCTGTTATTTGATCAGAGTTGTTAATTAGAATGAATTACAGAAAACTTAGAAATAATTTCCTTTTACAGAAGTAGGACTTTGGTTTTACTTATAATTTTTGGAGTAATTTAGGCAACTTACATTCTTATTGCATGTCTCTATGGTAACAAGAAGCGGGATTAGAAGAAGAGTGAATTGCCGCTCAGTCCTCGTTAGAGCAGGACGCTGTGGGAGGCACACTGGTTTGGGCACTGGGGCCTCATGGGAATCTGGCTCTGCCACCTTAGCTCTGTAACCTCGGCTTGCTCTTGTGTAAAATGTCATCCTAGCGAAAGCAGGGACTTCTTTTATACGCCGTGTCCCCAGCACCTGTGCTACGCTCAATAAATAATTTTGGGAAGGACAAATGAATGAATGAGTAGAACTAGAGTATGGCTGGCTTTACCAATAATTTAGAAGTTTGAATTAAAAGTAGTTTTAAAATAATCTGTATTTGCAGAAGCATGTCCAACATGCCTTTTCCTGACCAAACACAAGGAGCACATTCAGACACTGCTAAAGCACAGGCAGCATACTTCATGACTTAGGGGCACGTAACACAGCAAGCACAGTGTGGATGAAGATAGCCACAGATACTAGGCTGTGTAAATAGACGTATATGCACACATACACATGGAGTGTAGTGCATACTCCTTTACGCAGTGAATAAGCCCAAGGGAAAGAAACACGCCTGTGGTATTCTAAGGCTTTGGAGGAAAGGATTACTTGCAGATTTTAAGAGAGGAAACATCACCGGGGTAGAAGGAGGAATCCTAGCAAAAGCAGTCTTAGCACAAGGCAGCAGTTGTATTTGTTTGTCTGGAGTGGCGGTGGGTTGGGCTGAAGGAGCAAATGAAAAATTAGAGTTAAGCATGATTAGCCCAACCATTGGGAACCTAGAAAGAGAAACCAAGTTTAAATTCTTGACCCTTCAGGATTTAAAACATTTTTATTAAACTTACTGGGGTGACATTGGCTAATAAGATTATATATAAGTTTCAGGTGTACAGTTGAACACTCTGTCTTCACTACCCAAAGCCAAGTCTTCCTTCACCATATTTGACCCCCTTTACCCTTCCTGTAGTTTTTAGAAGAAAATAAGTTTTTCTTGGTGAAAAGAGGATGTTGAAAATTGAAAATTTGGTCCAGTGAAACACATTAGTCTTGGAAAAGCATCTATAATTAAAATTATGTTTGTAGTTTTTCTTTAAAGGTAGTTTTTAAATTTATATTTTCAGCAATGTTGAGAATGACAGAAGACCATGTGATTCCCGAGCTGAATAAGGTAGTATATAACAGTATATTTCTCTAATGTGTTATTTATGCCCTGGTGGAGCTCAGCTTTGCTAGTTGTCTTGGTATTCTTATTACACAGTTACTAGAGGCCCGGTGCACAAAAATTTGTGCACTCGGGGGAGAGAGGGGGGGTCCCCCAGCCCGGCCTGTTTCCTCTCGAAGTCTGGGACCCCTCGGGAGATAACGACCTGCTGGCTTAGGCCTGCTCCCGGGTGGCAGAGGGCACGCCCAATCCCTAGGTGCAGCCCCTGGTCAGGCTCAGAGCAGGGCCGATTGGGGAGTTGGGG
>NW_005369915.1:2568686-2580972 GCF_000412655.1 Myotis brandtii | reverse complement strand
AGCAAGCCTCATGTGTTCGCTTCAGTGCATGGCTGCCGGCCGCCATCTTGGCTGACAGTTAATTTGCATAAGGATATGCTGATTAGCCAATGGGAAGGGTAGCGGTCGTACGCTAATTACCATGTTTCTCTTTTATTAGTGTAGATTAGTTAATAGTCTGTCAGGCTATAGACATGAGACAAATCTTAGTAAGCTTTTTGTTTTTTATCTCACGAAATACCTTTATTATGGCTAATCTTAGGAGATTTAACATTTTTAAATCTTAAGTACATTTTTATTTTCCTGGGAAATCTGGTACTTAGATATTCATATTTATTTTCTTTCGACTATCAGGATTGTGACAAATAGCAGTGCAGTCTCTTTCCGGGAAGATTTTACAGATTAGGTCAAAGTTCCCAAAAGTGCAGCTCACTCATCCTCACCCCTGCCCAAACTGTCCGATCTGAATAGATTAGGTAATTTTGAGCCTGAAAAAAACAGAGAGCAGTACAATTAGCCTCGGTGGAATAAGTAAGTAAGGGTTGCAGCTCAACACAAAGTAGATCTTCTATGCTGTGGGTGCCTGGACTTGTCATCCAGGAAAGTTCACAGTTAGCTGTTCTAAGACATCACTCTAACCTTTATATTGGGAGATAAAACATGTTCATTGTTGGGGGACCTAGATGTGTGCTTTTTGAGGGCTGAAGGACCTGGGAGAGGTGAAGGAAGGGACATTGTGAGAAGCAGAGGCTGACGCGGAAGCACGCAGTGCTGTGGAGTGCAGCCCTTAGCTCAGGTGGAGGTGAATTACCTGGACTTACCGTCCCCACTCCCACAGGAGGGACTGCACTGGGCCCAGCACAGGCCTAGCACGATAAGCAACCTTGGCCATGAGGAGCCCTGGGGCTGTTGGAGTCTCTGATTGGAAAATGGGCTTAAGGGTTTAATTACAGGCTTCTCAGAACCCGGGGATTTCATATGTTCAGAGTTCCATAATCTGGGCTTCTATTGATATTTCCTCAATGGAACTTTGTTTATTTGTCTTATGGCTTTTAGGAGATAGTAAAAAAAGTCACATTTATCATTACATGATATTTCTTTATTAGGAAGCTTTCTTTTATCTTGATTTGTTTTCTTTTTGTTTTTGATAGATGACTCAAAAAGATATCACCTTTGTTGCTGAATTTCTTACTGAACATTTCAATGAGGTAGGAAATTGGTATTTCTGTAATGCTGGTTTTTCTTCTTAATAATTGCAATAGAGCTGGGTAATGGTAAGAAGTGGTCAAATTCAATCCAGTTTAATTGAAGGTCCTTAGCAGTTACTCTTTTAAAAATATTGAGCTAATTAATGGCAGTGTTTGTTTATTTCACATATAGCCTATAAGTTGAACTTTTGTTTGATTGTGTGTCTTACAGTCCATGAAAGAAAAGAGTAACTGCCACTAACAGCTCTCTTAACAAAGTTTTTGGTTTAAATATAAGATTGTGTGTGTGTGTGTGTGTGTGTGTGTGTGTGAGTTGATTTATTAATTAAACTATACTTATCCTTTCTAGGCTCCAGACCTTTATAATCGAAAAGGAAAATACTTTAATGTTGAAAAAGTTGGTCAGGTATGGGCTTTGGATTTAATTTAGTTTTTTTTTTAATTTTTAAAAACTAATTTTAAAACATTAGCAGTGTTAGTCCAGAGTTTATGGAAAGTAATATAAGGCCAGTTATAGAGTAGCCCTGTCCTTTTAGTGGAATAAATAAAGAGGAGCAGTTTTTAAACTTTTTGGTCTCAGGATCCTTTTACATTCTTAAAATTATTGAGGACCCTAAATAGCTTTTTTGTGGGGTGTATCTGTCAATGGTAGATATTATTAGGAATTAGAAATGAAACAGAATAAAATATTTCTTGATTCATTAAAAAATAACTTATTAAAAATAACAGTTCCATTACATGTGAATATAAATAATTTCAATGAAAAACAACTATCATTTAGAAAATATAACTTAGTAGATAGTGGCATTGTTTTATAATTCTGCAAGTCTCTGATGTCTGGCTTAAGAGAAGACAGCTGGATTATCATATCTGCTTCTGCATTTAATCTGCTGTGATACGTTGTTTTGGTTAATTATATAAAGAATATCTGGCTTCGTACAGGTGTGTGTTTGGAAAGGGAGAAGTATGTTAGTAGCGATTTAGATAATTGTGGGTATTCTCTGATACCGCACCAAATCCTGACAAGTGATAGCATATTAAAGGTTAGTTTGAATGTGGAACTACAATATGGAATCTAAATTGCATCAGTGGACTTTTCGTTCTCTAATGCACTACAGATCCATTCACCTGCCTGGCACTTGGAATGGGTCTGTCCCCCAGGCGTGATTTTGTAATGTCATGTATTGCCACTAGGAAAATACCGGTTCACTGAGTTCTGCACAACTTCCATATGCCGACACCTCTCTTCATACAGAACCCCAGAGTCGGGTTTCATTACTGTCACCACCGGTCTCATCTGTCTTTAAGTCCCGTGAAGCTGTCAATTACACAGTGACAGATACAGGATTTTCAGAATTTTAATTTTGGCATAAATGTTTAAATCTCATCATTGGCAACTAATACCGGCAAGATGTTTTGTGTGAAGTGACAGCCTCACTTTCTTTATTTTCAAGAAAATATCTGCCAAGTACCCAAGAATGGATAATCGTTTTTTTGCCAGTCATTCTTTCATATAAAAATGGAATTCCATTAACAGCAAAAAAGTGTCCGGCTACGTCACAGCTGCGCTGTCCAGTGCGCTCTCTGTTGGTGTGCAGTAGAAGTGCCTTACGGATGCTTCCTGGTGCTGTCACACAGGACATTAAAGAGACCTGTACTCCACGGTTGAGCGTTAATGAAATCAATAATTTCAGTAGCTTCATCAGAGATGGTGAAACTGTGGGTGTGTGGCAAAGAGGAAGACAGTGGCGGCTAGGAAGGTTTGGTGCTACTGCTCGACGCTTGGTGACGATGCCGGGGATTTTCCCACCCGTGCTTTTGACCATCAGTGCAAGTGTCATTCCAGCGAAAGGGCACACAGCAGCGTGGCATCACTGTAAGAACAGTACCGACCTCACGAGTCCCTGAAAGCGTCCGTGGGCCACAGGTTGAGAACTACTGCCACAGAGTAGATTGACAGTTGATACCTTTTTCAAATTAATTTATAGACTTACATGTATAAGCTTAAAATATGCTTCATGAAAATAGACCTCAAAATTTAAATTCAATTTACGGCCTGTACGTTTACAGCATTCTGATCTTTTAGTCGTTAGCAGTTTCTTTAGTTGCTTGATCACCTCACTTAGAATAACAGCAGGGCACTTTCCAAGAGGACTTGGCAGTGAAACAGACTAACTTATTACATAGAAGAATGTTAAATGTAAACAGTTTGAAGCCTGATTTTAAATTCTGTGTTTGTAGTACTTGAAAGATGAAGATGACGACCTGGTGTCACCCCCTAACACAGAAGGAAACCAGTGGTATGACTTCCTTCAGAACAGCAGCCACCTGAAAGGTATTGCATGGGCCCAGGAGGTGTTGGCCAGCGCGTTTATTTATTTGAGACCAGTGCACCCACTCACAGTTCTGCTGAACCCTTGCTGAGTACTTACCTAAGTTCTTTAGATTTATCTTCTGTGTCCATTTTATTTGATTAGAGGAACAGTAAAAAAAAACAAAGTGTATGACATTACCATGATCAAAAACACTGTTAACTGCGCTTTAGTAAGATTGCTTATTCTTAAGTATGATGTTGTCTGATTGGCATCTTATAAAAAATAGGATATTGCGAAGAAAACTAAAGAGCCTGCTAGTCAGAGGAGTCCGCTTGGCCGGTGCCCGTTTGTTGACTCCTAAAAGCGGACGCATCCGTGTATTCTCCTGAGGTTGCAGCTTTCCTGTTTCCTTGTTAAGCCTTCCATTTTCTAGGATCTTAAAATGTTGGTGTGGTAAAACCTTTCCTACCCAGCATTATTAGGGATGCAACACAAAACAGCAGCCATCCTATACGTACGAAGATCACCATTTTAGATGAGAATATTTTTAAAGTGTTTCTTTGCTTTCTGAAAGAGTAATCTGACCAATTTAGCTATTTCTTAGATCAGTGGTCGGCAAACTGCGGCTCGGCTAACCGTGGCTCTCGAGCCACATGCGGCTCTTTGGCCCCTTGAGTGTGGCTCTTCCACAAAATACCGACTTCTGCGCATGGGCCACGAAGTTTCAGTCGCACTGTATGTGCACGCCCCCACGTGGTATTTTGTGGGAGAGCCACACTCAAGGGGCCAAAGAGCTGCATGTGGCTCGCGAGCTGCGGTTTGCCGACCACAGTCTTGGATCCTTATGGTAATAGCCACATATGTGTATTATCTTCAGTCCTGAGAACCTGTGGGGAAGGTCCTGTTATCCTCATTTTACTAATGAGGAAACAAGGCTAGAGAAGGCCCAAGCTCATACAAGCTAGTAAGTGATGGAGCTAGGATTCCGCTAACTACAGAGCCCGAGTTTTTAACTGGACTCAGATGTAATCTCTGCCTCTTGGATCTGGTTGCTGCTTATCCAAATGAATGAGTGAGGGAGGGAGGAAGGGAGAGCACGAAGCGGGAGGAATTCTCTGAGGCCCAGAACTTTGCTTATTGCTCTTGTGTTTTAACCCTGGGAGTCCATTCTTTTTCAGGGCAACAAATACTGGATGGGGCAAAAGTAGGTTTACAGTTGTTCGTGTGGAAAATAATACAATAATTAATAAAATAATCCAAGAATAAATTCTATTTTGCATACTCACAACTGACAAAGCACATCTGACACCAAAATTAGAGGGTTTTTTCCTCATGAGACCAGTTGCGACACCAAGTGTGTGTCCGACAATTTAATCCTGACACCAGCTACGTGAGTTAGCGCCGGACGCCGCCGTTTAGAGGCTCAGCCCCACAGGCTGCCCCCACTTCTGACTTCACTCGCAAGTGTGGGGACCCCAGGCGACCCACGTTCCTGTCCCACTTGGCGACAAAGTTGCAGGTTCCCAGAACTCCCCTTCTTCAAGTTTGATAATTTGCTAAAATGGTCCACAAAATTCAGAGAAAGACCATGATCACTGGTTTATTATAAAGGAACGGCCGACTAGAAATGATGCACAGGGCGTGGAATTGGCAGGGGGCACGGAGCCCTCTCCCAGTGCACCACCTCCCAGAACCTCAAGGTGCTCACCTCCCCGAGGCCCTCTGAGCTCTGTTGTGGAGGGGTCCTACAGAGTTTTCATTATGCAGCCATGGCTGATGAAGGCATTGGCCACTGGTGATTGAACTTAACTCCACCTTCTCTCCCCTTCCCAGATTTTGGGGGTTGGGGCTGAAAGTCCCAAACTTCTGACCAAGGCTTGGTCTTTTTTTTATAATCTGTAAAATGGAGAATATGATGCTTTCTTTGTACAAGTATTGTAAGCAGTAGAGATAACAGTTATAGCCCTGACCGGTTTGGCTCAGTGGATAGAGTGTTGGCCTGCGGACTGAAGGGTCCCGGGTTCGATTTCGGTCGGGGGCATGTACCTTGGTTGCGGGCACATCCCCAGTAAGAAGGTGTGCAGCAGGCAGCTGATCGATGTTTCTCTCTCATCGATGTTTCTAGCTCTCTATCTCTCTCCCTTCCTCTCTGTAAAAAACCAATCCTATCTAATAATAGACAAAGATTGAAATTGACCATACCTTCGCTACGTCTCCCATGGGCTAATCAGCGAGATATGCAAATTAACCGCCAACAAAGATGGCGGTTAATTTGCATACGTAAGCGCGAAGCGGCAGAGCGAAGACTGAAGGCGGCTCTGGCTGGAGCAGCGAGGGCTGTGAAGGCGGCTCCGGCCAGAGCGGTACCTGTTTTCCTCCGGGACCCAGGCCTATTGCACGAATCTTTTCGTGCAACAGGCCTCTAGTAAAATATATTTTTTTTAAAAAACAGCTATAAAAAGAACCTAGTGTAGTTGGTGTCAGTAAATGCTAAATTAGATATTACTTTCTACTGAAAAAGTAGCCTTTTTACAAGTAAAGAGCTTATTTTCATTGCACTGGTTTCTGTTGAGGGCTGAAGAACCTGGGAGAGGACTCAAAATGGATAAAGGTCTGTTTTTAGTATCACAATCTTCCAAAACAGCACCGGACTGCTGTTGTCACACCACTGTGGCTAAGAAGAGAGAAGAATGATCTGTGCTTCATTATATGTCTTATCGTTCCCAAATCTCCCCTTTCTTCTTACAGCCAACAGAAACGCCCTGTTGGATTTCAGTGGGAAAGATAGCATGTGGAGTAACAGGCTGCTCGGACTCAGCTTGTAGTCAGTGTGGTTGTGTCCAGTGGGCGGTCAGCAGGGGTGACGGGAGGCGGGGCGTTTTCAGTGAGGTGGTGTGAAGGGCTGACGAAGTGGCCAGGGAGAACCCCACCCTCACCTAAGCGGTGCGGGCCGGCTCTAATGACAGATATTTCCTTCTAATCATCTGGTCGACTATAGCTTTGTTTGTTTCTGTTTTTCTTTGAAACCAGAAAGCCCTTTGCTGTTTCCCTATTATCCTCGAAAATCATTGCATTTTGTGAAAAGGCGGATGGAGAACATTATTGATCAATGTTTGCAAAAGCCAGCAGTAAGTTCGAAATGCATGCCTTTGTGTAGGAGCAAGAACATCTACTATAGTGTGTGGCTCATTTATGTTAATGATCATAGTTATTAAGGTGAGCCATAGAAAATGCGTTTGACTAACAAAGCTGGCAGGTTTATATGGTTCCCCCTAATATTTCCTCGTAGAGTTTCTTACATACATTAAAAACAAAAAGAGGAAAGTGTTGGCATCTTTAGTATTTGGTATAAACGTTCTTAGTTACGGAGCTGTTGTGTCTCTTGTTTACTACCGAAGGGTGGGTGATTAATGCTATGAGACTACAGGGGTGGTTCTCAGGGGGCTACGTGCTTATCTCCAAGGTGCTTTCCAGCTCAGAATTGTCTCTCTCTTTCCCTTACTGGCATGACTGTTGTTAAAGTTTCTTGTGTAAAAGGTTTGATGATATAGATGATTGTTTTACTAGACTTAACCAATGCTGGTCATTCACTTTCTGTACAGTGTTTTTCTGCTCTAATGATATTTTAAATTTTATTTTATTTAGGATGTAATTGGAAAATCAATGAATCAAGCAGTCTGTATCCCATTATATAAAGATACTAGAAGGTAATTCTGTTTGCCTTTTGGGTGGTATAATTCAGCAGCCAATTTAAAATTTTATTAATTTTTTCCCTTTTGTTTTAGTGAGGACTCTACACGTAGATTGTTCAAATTCCCTTTTCTGTAAGTGTGTGTTTCTTCCCTATCATGTGAACAATACAGTTTTGTCCTGTGCATTGAAAACTGCATAGCATGTTTGACATTAATTTTTTTTTCCTCAGGTGGAATAATAAGACTTCAAATCTACATTATCTTCTTTTTACTATTTTAGAAGATTCAATTTATAAAATGTGCATCTTAAGGAGACATACTGATATTTCCCAGTAAGTGTTCATCTGAAGTTTGAATCAGAAGAGATAAGATTTTATTCTTAATCATAAAACATACAGCTCCTCTTCCTTACATTTCAGGTTTTGCTTAACCTGCCTTATGACTTGTCCCTGAACTGTTCTCAGTCTTAGTTTTCATGTCACTAGATGGACGATAGTGCCAGATGAGGAGGCTATATGATCCCTTCTGATTCTAGAGTATCTGGTTTTGTATTGGTGTATAGCAGTTACATGGAGGATGGTTTTTAGGCTTAGGAAAAATCAAGAGCAGAACACTCAGGATTACGTCTCATGAACCTGTAGGAGTTCAGAACTGTACTTTGGGTTCCTTATAGGAAGGACTTTTACCTGAGGTTAAGGATGCCTTTCATTCAA
The DNA here is from genome assembly GCF_000412655.1 of Myotis brandtii. Taxonomy (NCBI): domain Eukaryota; kingdom Metazoa; phylum Chordata; class Mammalia; order Chiroptera; family Vespertilionidae; genus Myotis; species Myotis brandtii. The sequence continues at coordinate 2,573,065 of NW_005369915.1, read as the reverse complement.
CAAGAGGCCTCACCCACAGACACTACTTTTGAGAACCCACAGGGAAAGTTCTGAAAGGTAGATCAGACTCAGAATGCCATTAGTATCTGAAATGGGTTTAAACCTGAATTTCCAGGACATATTGTGAGACCAAGATGTGACATCATTTGGTTGTTCCAGATGTCCTTAATTGTGTAAGGTATCCAGCTACTTTGGTGACCATAAGGTTGTAAATCAAGTTGTAATGTTGATGTTGGGTTTACCTCTCTAGGTGTGTAAGTTAGTTATTAGTGTTTTAGAGTGAGCACAATGGGATTTGGGTCTGGGATTTGGGGTTTAGGTAGATACACTAATACTGATAATGATGTTCTTTCAAGCGTTTAGATTATTGGCTATCCGGGTTGTTCCACAAAGTCTCTTTCCCCCTCTTCTTTCTTCAAGATCTGTAAGCAATGGACTAATTGCTATTAAATTTGGGAGCTTCACATATGCCACAACTGAGAAAGTGAGGAGAAGGTAAATCTTGAATTCTGTTTGGATGGTATATAAATATGTATGTATATGTTTTGTCCTGTGAATTTTAGGAATATAGTTAGACTCAGTTAAGTGATATATACCTACAAGGCCTCCCTTGCTTGCAACACAAGGGAGGGATTGCCACACACTGTATACTTGCAGAGAGGGTTGACTGGAACCTTACCACCCTGCAGAGGGAATTTATGTAGCGGTTTCCTATAATTAGTACCTCTCAGCTAGTTCCTTGTCTGTTAAAAAGAAAGTAATGTGGTCCCAGGGGCACCTGGCTGAGGTTCTTGTTACGACCAACATTATTCTTCGTGCGGTGGGATTTTCTTAGGGTATGAAAGGGCAGCAGCACCTAAGGCATCCCTGCGGCTTTGCAGAGGACAGAATTGACACTACGCAGAGGCCGATCTTTTTCTCGCTCCTCACATAAAAGCATCTTACGATAACGCCTTAGAAGTTATTGTGTCTTCACATGTAAATCCTAAATCCCCTGCCCTCCCTTACCCCCCAGTGTCTTATGTCCATTAGTTATGCTTATATGCATGCATACAAGTCCTTCGGTTGATCTCTTACTCCCCTCCCTTCTGCCCCCCAACCCTCTCTGGCCTTCCCACTGCAGTTTGACAATCAGTTTGAGGCAGCTCTGCCTCTGTATCTATTATTGTTCAAAAGTTTGTAATGGTCTTTATTATCCATGAATGAGTGAGATCAGTGGTACATCTACACGATGGAATACTATGCTGCTGTAAATCCTATTTTTACTTTCAGTCTGGTTAACTCAAAATACGTATAAGGAAGCATTCATGGAATTTCCACAGGCTTAAGGCCTGACCATTGAAACTGTGAACCAACCTTACAGATTTTTATTTTTTCACGATTACCTATTTTTAGGGCTTAGTTATATTTGTGAATAATCCGTACATAAGTAAGTGTGTTTTTAGTGCAAACTAATGATATATTTCAAATGTTATTGTATAGAATGTCGCTTGACTTTTTTTATCGTCAGGTTTTTTTTTTTTTGCTTGGTACGAGTATGTTATGCATCCAATATTGTCTCTGTAGTTATGATCATCTTTCAGGTAACAAAACGTATTTCACTTCTAGCACCTACAGTTGTCTAGATGCACAGTTTTATGATGATGAAACTGTGACGGTAGTTCTTAAGGACACTGTAGGACGTGAAGGAAGAGACAGACTCTTGGTCCAGTTGCCATTGTCTTCAGTGTATAACTGTGAAGACTCTGCAGAATATCAGTTCACTGGGAATTACTCTACAAGGTAACTAACTCGTCAGTAAGTTCCTCTTTCTGATATCACGGTTACAATGTTTTCAGTGTATGTCATCTATTCCAGTTCTTTATGTATGCTAGATAACAGTTAACCAGGGATAATCATATAGTCAGTCATATTTTTTATTTTAAAAATACTGGCTTTAACAGCTCTTCTGTTCCTTTGCTTTACTAGTAAATCAGTAGGAATGTGCTGGAACAAGGTTGGGTGTTATTTGGGGTGGAGAATGGGACTTCTGTGAGTTCTTTCTTCAAGAGCAGCGTTAATCCCACTTTATAGTAGAATCAGTTACCCTAGATTGCCTTCAGTGTTTCCCTTCCTGACGTAGGGCCTCCGTAGCCACATGGAGAGGACATGGCCATTTCCAAGAGATGGCTTTGGCTGACTGAGATTTAAGAAAGCAGATCCTTTCTCTAATTTAAAAATGTGTCTATTTATTTTCCTCGAAAGAGAATGAAAAACCTTACTAAGAAGATATTTTGCTTGTTTGTAATTATAGTATTTTTGTAGAATATAGCACACAGTGTTTTTATACAGAGTCTGGTAAAATTATTTTGGAGATGGGAATATCCGTAGAAACCGAGCCCATGGTTGACCCTGACACCCCCCCTAGTAAACCAGGAGGTGATCCCCTTTTCACTCCTGGGTCGGTTTTTCCCGCTCTCTAGGCTAGATGAACAGTGTGGTGCTATCCCTACACGTACCATGCATTTCGAGAAGCATTGGAGATTACTGGAAAGTATGAAAGCGCAGTATGTTGCTGGGAATGGTTTTCGAAAGGTGTCCTGTGTGGTAAGTGTTTGCAGATTGCTTACTCAGAGTTATAGGAGGAAGCGACTGGATCCATATGGTCCTTTCAGGGCAAACTTTTTGTGATAAATTGCTTCTGTTGATGATGAGCTTGTTAGTCACCTTAGCTATTTAGTTCTCTTGTTCTGAGAAAGCTTACTAAGTAATCAGTAACAAGTCTAGATTTTTTAATTATGAAATTGTTACTATTGCATGTGGAGATTCTTTTGTGCAAAATGAAAGCTTCAGTTTAGTGATTTTGTTGAACATTGATGGGAAAATAATCCTATATAATAAAACCCTAATATGCAAATCAACCAAACGGTGGAATGACCGGTCACTATGATGCTCACTGACCACCAGGGGGCAGATGCTCAATGCTGGAACTGTCCCCTGGTGGTCAGTGCGCTCCCACAGGGGGAGCACCTCTTAGCCAGAAGCCAGGCTCATGGCTGGCGAGCACAGTGGCGGTAGTGGGAGCCTCTCCCTCCTCCATAGCAACACTAAAGACCCCTCCGGGGATGTCCGACTGCCAGCTTAGGCCCGCTCCCCTTGGGGGGTCCCGGACTGTGAGAGGATGCAGGCCAGGCTGAGGGACCCCCCCCCCCCCCAGTGCATGAATGTGGTGCACTGGGCCTCTAGTTTTCCTATAAAACCATTCTTTGAACTCCTGATTTCTAATTCCGTATGCATAATTAGTTAAGCCATACATTTTAAAATTCTGTGTTTGGCCTTTTTTTTCTTCAGTTAAGCTCAAATCTCCGTCATGTGAGAGTGTTTGAAATGGACATCGATGATGAATGGGAGCTGGATGAGTCTTCAGACGACGATGAGGAGGCCAGCAATAAGCCTGTAAAAATCAAGGAAGAAGTGTTGTCCGAGTCGGAGGCAGAGAGCCAACCAGCTGGTGCTGCTGCTTCAGCGCCGGAGATAGTCATCAAAGTGGAGAAACTGGACCCGGAGCTGGACTCCTAGTCTCGGTGCCATTTTTCGTATGTTCTCATCGTGTCAGAAAGGACACAGGAGACGGGCTCAGACGTCTTGAACCACTTTTAATTCTCTTTGTGTAACAAAGAAATAAACAACAATTTTTATCCTCATTCTGCTTCATCTTCTCTTAGTGGTATAGTCACTGTGATAGACTTTCTTTTTGCTGAAATTCCTTTATATTACTGTGTGCTGAACTAGTGCTTAAAGAAAACATAAATTGTGAAGAAAAAGGTAGGTATTGGAAATCATTCCTATATCAGGAAGAAATTACAATTAAGTAGTCATTCACTGGAAGTTTTTTCTTTTTAATTTAAATTCTTTATTGTTTAAAGTATTACATATGTCTCCTTTTCCCCCCATTGACTTCTCCCTGGCCACTACCACTCCCCAGCACATGCCCTCACCCCCCCTGTTGTCTGTGTTCATTGGTTAGGCTTATATGCATGCATACAAATCCTTTGGTTGATCTCTCTCCCATACTCCCACCCTCCCCTGCCTTCCCTCTGAGCTTTGATGGTCTGTTCCATGGTTCTATGTCTCTGCATCTATTTTTATTCATCAGTTTATGTTGTTCATTATATTCCACAAATGAGTGAGATCATGTGATATTTATCTTTCTCCGACTGGCTTGTTTCGCGTAGCATAATGCTCTCCAGATCCATCCATGCTGTTGCAAATGGTAAGAGTTCCTTCTTTTTTATTTTTATTTTTAAAAAAAAATATATTTTATTGATTTTTTACAGAGAGGAAGGGAGAGAGATAGATAGTTAGAAACATCGATGGGAGAGAAACATCGATCAGCTGCC
>NW_005369915.1:2566014-2567632 GCF_000412655.1 Myotis brandtii | reverse complement strand
TTTTTATGGTTTCCCATCTTACATTTAAGACCTTTATCCATTTTGAGTTTATTTTTGTGTATGGTGTAAGTTGGTGGTCTAGTTTCATTTTTTTGCATGTATCTGTCCAATTTTCCCAACACCATTTATTGAAGAGACTGTCTAGACTCCATTATATGCTCTTGCCTCCTTTGTTAAATACTAATTGAGCATAATGGCTTGGGTCGATTTCCCCACATAACGTTTAAATAACTTAGATGGGTTTGGGAGACAAGTAACTATAGCTTGTTCTTAGAATGAATTCCAACTTTACAGTCATCAACCAGTTCTTTATTAGACAGTAATCTGTCCCATGTGGCTCCAGCATTAAATTTACAAAGGTTTTTTGATATGTGCGTGGTTGCTGTTTGCAGTTCTAGCACAGGGGTAAATAAAAAGCGAGACTCCAGGTCTGCCCTTATCCTGAACCAGGGATCAGAAATAGTTCTATTAATGTACCTGGCTTATACCTCACTTTCCCTTAACATTGAGTTAGATTAATAATGTGAATCATTCCCAACTATTGGAGGATCGTTTTTTCACTAATGTTTTTAATATATATGGTATATCCAATATTTAGGAACTGGATTTGTATTTATGTCAAAGTGAAAAAGTTTAAATTGATTTCTGATTCTCTTTTTTTAAGGATTTTTTTTTTTTTTTTGGTTTATTCTCTCCCAAGAATATTTTTTCCCCCACTGATTTTTAGAGTGGAAGGGAAGGACCAAGGGATGGGGGAAAGAGAGAGAGAAACATCAATGTGAAAAGGACACATGGATTGGTTGCCTCCCTCACACACTGGGGCCTGGGATGAACCTGCAAGCTAGGTATGTGCCCTTGACTGGGAATCGAACTTGTGACCCTTGGGTGTGCAGGCCGACGCTCTAACCACTGAGAAACACCGGCCAGGGCTCTTTTTAAATTTTAATACGTACAGAGCAAATGATCTTGTTTATCATTGTGTGTGTGTGTGTGTGTGTGTGTGTGTATGATATAGATTCTATACAATTAGAAACCTTGCTGTTAATACTTAGAACCAATTTGCTCATTAGAGACTATATTTAGCAGCAGTTGCTGGGTTTGCATTTTGAGTTTAGTGAACAAAAAGTGAAGAGAGGGTGCGGAGGACCCTGGCAGTGGGTCTCCCCCCAGGTACTCACAGTGTGTGCACCCTGGTCCCTGACCTCCGTACAGTGGGGGTCATGAAGTCCCTGTCTCGGGGTTTGAGGGCCAAGTGGAGGAGTGTTTGTAGAGCATTGAGGTTGGCATAGATGAGATGCCTGGTATAGAGTAGCACTTGCTACACTGTTCTGTGCTGCTCTTCTCCAGGATAAATTGTTGTTGTTTTTTTAATAGAAATTTGCATAACATTTTATTTTTGTGCCAGACGTAATAAAGACTATGACAATAATAGTCTTTCTAATTCTCTGGCTTCCTAGTTTTTTTTGTTGTTGTTTTGTTCTTGATTTTCTTCCAAAATAAAAATTTTATACTCAGCAAAATGCTAAAACATTCTGTCTTTAGTCAGAGCATTTGAATATAAATAGTTTCTAGTCAGAAGCTATTATGGTGTAGCCTTGAGTTTATAATACCACTCTGG
>NW_005369915.1:2562454-2565980 GCF_000412655.1 Myotis brandtii | reverse complement strand
ATATGTATCTCAGGTCATCTAAACAGGTTCCCAGTAGACAGTCTGGCCCCAGAGAGCAGTCCTGCTGAGTACCTCGTAGGAGCCGGGCACCATTCCAAGCACATCCCACCGTTAACACATTTAGGCCTCACCACAGTCCTATAAGGTAAGTGCTATTATTAGCACCCTCCCCATTTCACAGGTGAAGAAACTGAGGCACAGGGCAATTTTCTAACTTGTACATGGGCAGCAAGGGTAGGACAGATGGGTAACCAGGCAGCCTGGTACAAGACCCTTGTGTTTAATCACTACGTGCACTGCCTTTTTGGGGCATGCGTCATTCCACTGCCCTGCCCTCCCTCCTTGCGCGTGGCCGTGTTCCCCAGCAATCTTCCTGCAGTGACGTGACCACCATAATGTCGGGGGGGAGGGGGCCACCAACAGTGGCACGTGATGAGTTTCATTCTTCACAGAGCTCCTTCACTCATAGTCACCCGCAGCAGCCACACTTTTTCTGCACGCGTGGGAGTGGCATGTGGGCAGCTGGGCCCTGCACCCCTACATTTGACCCTCCGGGGTTAGCATGGTTTTGTCTAAGACAGCACCACCCACAGCCAGTGGCACGTGCCATCGCCTCCTGGGGAGGCCTCGTGTGACCCGGGCACCTGAGGACAGCACTGAGCTCTTTCCCCAGGAAGGTTCCGGGGGGAAGCTGCCCCCTGTGTTGGGGCTGTGGGTGTTCTCCGTCGCAATTCATTAAGAGGATTTGATCGCTTATTTAAGGTCTGAAGCCTTCCAGCGAGTAAGAGCTCCCACTGAAGATCGAAGGCAGGCGGGCTTGCGGGGAGGCAAAGAAATGACCTTGAGGACAGATGCCCGGGCCCAGCAGAGGGCAGACTTGCAGTTCACAGCAGGAATCTATCCCGTGGCGAACACTGCAAGAAAGACCGCGTGACTCCCTGGAACCCAGGCTGTGTTAGCCGCGTGGCCTGTTCACTGTGGGCCGGGAACCATGATAACAGTGTCGGGAAAGTAAGTCGCAGCTGCGTTTCCACACAATAGCTCAGAGCATCACCTGCCAATTACCCTGTTGGCGAGAGGGCCCGATGGGGTGGCACAGTCTCGGGATGGAGCAGTTTCCACCTGAGAAATGAAAGTCGAAGGAGCAGATCTGTAAACCAGCTCAGCAATTCCATTAAAACGCAGCCCGTGCAGCTGGAGGCGGGTGAGCCGGGCGGGCGTCCCCTCCGATGGCTTCGGGGCCTACGTTGGGCTTTCTCTGGTTGGTCCTGAGTTGGAAGCAGGAACAGAAACTAGGGAAGCTGTCAGTTACTGATCAAGTCAGGCCATCGGAGGCCTATTGTTACAGAGGTTGCCGGACTGTCACCAGGGTTGGCAGCCTGATTCTCCACAAGAGCGACTTAACGTGAAGCAGGCTGGCTCCTGCGGTGGGGAGGAGGTTTCCCGGGCAGGTTGCTGCAGGCTGCGTTCAGACTTCTGTTTTTATTCATGGTCTGCCCGTGGGCCCTTCCTGTGTGCACTCTCTCACACTACTGTCCCATCTTGGAATTCTTGAAAAGGGGCCCCAGATTTTCATTTCACACAGGACCCTGGGAACAGCCATTCCCGCATTCACCTTCAGACCTGTGACCAAGGGAGCATGCGTGTGGTTTTGGTGGGACTAACCAATTCCCCCCTTCCGGCAGTGTAGATGGAAAAGCTCCCAGCGCCGTATCTCACTCACTGTGATGTTGAGTAAGTCCCTTTCCCTCTTGGCCACTCAAACCTGCTCACCTATAAAACGGGTATATCCATCCCACAAGGATAGGATTCAATTAGGTAATTTATGCAAAAGCACACTGTGAACCTTCTGTTGCTGGACAGATGTAAGTTATTATTGATATTAACGTTTGGACTTGACGGATTTGGTCATGCAAATCTATGAGAGCGCGGCCTGGCAAGGGGTAGGACTCGGAGGCCAGAGGCCAGGGACAATGGAGGAAGCAGGTAAGAGTGACGGAAAGTAGACTCTGGAAAGCCAAGGACCACATTCCGATTCCTGGCTGGCTTGTTGCAAAAGCAGGAGGCAGAGTCTCTAAGCCGGGGAAGTGGCCAGTGCAGAAATCCATCCGACCACTGGAGGGAGGCCTAGGTTTGCTTGGGTATCAGGTTGGTCTCTATGGTATTTGGGTAAGCCCCATCGTGGCTGCAGCTTTAATCATACTAGTTGCTCTGAAAGAAACACGAGGCCTGTATTACTTCTCTTGCCTTTGTTTTTGTTTTGATTTTTGAGAGAGTGAACGGGAGGGAGAGGGAGAGAGAGAGAGAAACATCCATCTCAGAGAGACACACATCCACTGGTTGCCTCCCTCATGGGTTCGCCCGGGCACTGAGGTGTGGGCAGGGGTGGGGGCGGAGGACAGGCCCCCTGAGGAGGACTGGATCATAGGGCCTTGGAAAGTCCTGTGGGTTTTATCCTAAATGAGGTGGGACCCCCCCCACCCCCGGAGGACTTGAAGCAGAGGAAGAATACTAGGGTGATTTAAAAAGAGAACTTAAAGGAGGCTGCTTTTCTGTCTTCCCCATCTTTAACTTCTCTGCCTCTGGCCACGTTTTCAAAGCCAACCCCGCCCAGCACGGGCAGCGTGAGAGCCCAGAGGAACACTTGCGTTGGTGGCGTATTTGCTGAAGCTGGGCTTCTGCGGCCTTTTCTAACCTGGCTGTGGACTTGGGCTCCGGCACTGCTTTCCCCAGGTTGTCAGCTGTCTCTAGCTGCTGGGCTCCCTCACCAAGGAGCAGTGTGTGCCCCCAGTACCAGGGCCCGTGGCTGCGAATCCCGAGTCTGGGCCATGCCCAGCTGTGAACGCCGTGACCAGCCGGCTTCTCTGCCCCTGTCTTCAGAGCCGTCATTTCCAGAAGCTATAACATGTGCCCCCCAGGCTTTTAGTGGAAATCCTAAAGGCTCTGCAAAGGGAAAGCTGGTTCTTGTTTATTTTGGTAACTAATTTGGCATCAAAATGTGACCCGATTTCGTAGCAAAACCTCACCTGAACCGAGGCTACTAATAGCTCCTTATTTCGCCCACGGAGCTGTTTTGCTGCAGAAACATGGATGTAGTTGTGTCATGCTGTGTTAGCATGTTCGGTTGCTGTGTGCTGTCCCAGGTCCTCTGGGGTGTCACAGACCACGCCACGTGCACTGCACAGACGTCCTAAGCCGGAGACTTCTGGATTTCGACGGACAGCTGGGCCAGGGTTTGGGTTGAAGGTCGTGGGTCTGCATGTGTCCTATGACAGCAGCCATCGGGCGTAATGCCTCGGCGTCAGATGGTCTGGCTTCGGCTACCACATACAGGCCTGTGGTCTTGGCAAGCCCGGAACCTCCTGGACCCTCCGTTTCTTCCTCTGAAACAGCAGCCCCGACTGTGCTCTCAGCTCCGTGACAAGGTCTGTTTCTGGTTGTCTCATTGCCTGCGTCTCCCTTCATCTCACTGCGTCTCCCTTCATCTCCCTGCGCCCCCCTCCTTGGAGCCACTCCTCCCCCCCCC
>NW_005369915.1:2561755-2562438 GCF_000412655.1 Myotis brandtii | reverse complement strand
CCCCCCCCCCCCCCCCCCCAGGTTTCCAGGCCTGGCTTCCACCCTGCTCTCAGATGCTCACTGCCCCGAGGTCGCCTCCCCAGAGAGGCCTCCCGGTCCCCTGGGTGAGGCATCGGTCTCCCCTGTTCTAGTCACACCTTCTCCCACTTTGCATTTCTGTCTAGAATGTGCACCCCCCTGCAGTGATCGGAAGCGACTATTTACCTGTGAATCGCCTGGCTGCCCCACTAGAATGTAAGCTCTGCAGGGCGCGGCTTCTCTGCCTGGTGGACACCGCCCGTCCAGCTCACAGAGCAGCCCTCGGTGTGGGTGCGAGGCAGGGGTGGCACCCTTTGCAGAGGCGCCCTCATGGAGCTCAGCGATGAGGGGCTGCAAGACAGGACAGACTCGCCCCTTCCAGCAGGCCCAGGGCGGTCCACTCTTCCCTGAGGCCACAGGGTGCTCTCATACTGTCAGCCAGGCCTGGAGGAGCCCCAGGAAACTGCCTGCCTGTGGGGTGGGTCCTGATGTAGGAAAGTGACAGGTGATTTGGCTTCTCTTGTCGGGACCCATGGCCAACCTGAGTATAGTTCCTGAAACGCCTTCGTAGTGTGGATTTCGGAAGCAACTCAAGCGGCATTGCTCTCTGCTCCTATCATGAAATTCTTGAAGCCCTGCAGTTGCTTTTCACTTTTGGCAAAGGC
>NW_005369915.1:2549229-2561632 GCF_000412655.1 Myotis brandtii | reverse complement strand
GAAGGAAGCTGAGGGCTGTGGGGCAATCGGCCTCTGGGCAGGACTTACCAGGAAAGCCTTGCTTCTGTCCTTGGCTTCCTGGTACCTGGTACCTGGGAGTGAAGAGTTCCAGGTGCAGATGGGACTGTGCTGTTTTCCTTCCTCCTTCTGTGGGGCTTGAAGCCTCTCCAGCGATTAAGCAGAAACAAGTGGCGTGTTCTTAGGGCACTTGAGTGCCGGATGCTTCTGAGAACATACTGAAGTGAACGCTGGACTCCCTCCGAGATCGCAGGGCGGTGGGTGAGAAGCCAGTGCCCACTCCTGCCCCCCTGAGCCGGGCCGGGCAGGGTTCAGAGCAGGTTGGACATGCACATGAAGTTAGTTAATTAAGGGGTGACTCGAACTATTGAGCCCCAGAGCCCCAGAATGAAATTCATGAAATATTAGAGACGTGAGCATGGATGCACGATTCTAGAAAGCTAATGGCATAGCAAGTGACCCTCCAGGACTCCCCTCTCCCTCCCTCTCCCCCCCTCTCCCCTCCTTTCTTTCCCTCCTTCCCTCCCTCTCTTCACGCATCTTCCTCATGTATGCTCCTCCCCCTGTTTCTCTTTCTCTTCTTCTAAGTAGCCAGGGAGCCACACAGACCCAGGGATAGAGGATGAGCAGCGCTTCAGACTTCAGTCCCACACCGGCCGTGCACAGGGAGGCTCTGTGTGAGGGAGAACGTCTCTTCAGGGCTCACGGGTCTCACTGGGTTGCTGACTCCCTGTGGTGCTCAGGCAGGAAGGTCTCAGGAGGAAATCATCTCAGAGCAGCGAGCCCAGGTCCTCGGGCTGTGGAGTCTGGGCCCCTGACAATCTGTCCGTGGCCTCTTTGCTCCCCTGGAAGGAAATAACCACTGGCCCCAGCCCCATGCCCAGCCTCTGGCCTCCAGGGAGGGGGCTGGGGAGGAGGAAGAGATGGTGAGGAGGTCAGGAGAGTGTTCCCCTCTCCAGGACCCACAGCCAGTCTTCTCCTCCCAGAGGAAGGGTCAGGCCCGGGTCCCCAGAGCGGACAGTGAGGGCACCTGTCCGGACGCTCTTGGTTTGGCTCAGTGTGGCCTCTGAGCAAGGTGGGTCCCCAAACGTTGTAAACTTTGGTTTGAATTTGTGTGATTCAATAGGTGACTCGGTTTCTAGGTGAACAATGTTTTAGAAAGATCCAAGTTATGGGATTTCATAGAAGAAAGATGGGTATTTTCCAAAGAAGCTGTGTCAGGTGGAGAGGGAGAGGGAGAGGGAGCCGCGGGAGGAAGTGGCTCCCTCTAGTGGCCGCGGTGGGAACAGCGTTAAACTGAAGCAGTTACTGGGAAGGGGATGAGAGGTGCAGACATATAGAAGGAGAGCAGCGAAGGCTGGCTTTCTTCTCCTCTTGGGAGCCCCATCTACGCCCCTCCATGGCTTCCTTGACCACTGGCCCCTGTGCCCTAGCGCCTCTGCTCCACAGTGTCTTTAACAAACACTCCTGTGCATCAGACCATAAGTGCTTTATCAAAAGTAATCCACTTAATCTATTCTCCCAACACCCTGGGGAAGATTTCCATCTTGATGCATGGCAAATTTTATGTGTATTTTACCACAATTAAAAAAAATAGCTGCAACATGTGGCCACTTGGGATTCACTACAGGCAAGGTACAAATCACACACCATAGGGAGTTTATTCTGTTTGGGGAGCGAGTCATTCATTCATTCATTGATTCATTCATTCTTTTATCCCATCAATCAATCCATGTTGAGCACCTCCTGGGTACTAGCCACTGTTCTTGTGTGAGAAACAGCAGTCGCCCCTCCCAGCACACTCCCCATCCCTGTCACCTGCTCTAGTTTCTCTTCTTGGCACTTACTGTGACTCCACTTGTAATATACTTATTTAAGTTTTTGGTTGTCTGTGTCCTGGCTTCATGATGGCAACAAGCTGGACTTTTTGTTTAACTGTGGTGAGCATGTGCCAGGCATAGCAGGTGCTCAATAAATACTGAAGAAACCAAACATGTATGGGGGGTCTTCTATGTGTCAGGCACCGGAAATGCTAATAGATCCATGAAACCGAGTCCCTGGCCCCAGGACTGGCAGGGAGATGCCCAAGCAAGCAGATAGTTATAGTCCTGTGCCCCAACTGCCAGGGCGGAATCACTTGGGTGGGGGCCAGGAAGGCTTCCTGGGGGAGGGAGCCCCCAAAGCTTAGTTCTCAAGAATGAGTTGAGGATGTCCTGGTGAAGAAGAGGAAGGGAAATACACTTCACCCTGAATAGCAGCTGTCCCTCTAGCAAGGTCACCTGCCTCCCCATCCCCCACCCCTTAAGCTTGCTTCAATCATATCAATCATATTGCCTGTCTGGGCCCTGTAGGCATTTGAATATTTTTAGCCCTGGACTATTTTATTTTTTCATTTCTTCCATTTGTAATGTTGTGTTAAAATGTGGGGGGAAATGGTAAAAGTAATAGATATGTTTAAGGGCTTCTATGCACTGTATTCTAAGTATTTTACATACATGATATCACGTAATCTTTAAAACAACTGTTTGACATCAGTATTATTTCTATTATCCCCAAGTTACAAGTGAGAAACGAAAGCCTAGAGAAGCTAATTGGCCCAGAGTCAGAGGGCAGCTAAGTGGTAAATCAGGTTTTGAGACCAACATTCTGACTCCAGAGCTAATGCTTCTAAACCATTAAGATCTTCAACGGGAAGATCGGTGAATTTTGGAGAAAGGCTGGTTGGTTCTAGGTTTATGGGAGGATAATGGTCAGTAAGTCATCATGGACAAGAAGGGGATGAAGATAACTAAGATACATGGTACCCTAGGTAGAGGAGTGAGACTCCTCGGCTGTTGTGAATTTCCACACCAAGCATCAAACCACCAGAAGGAGAGACCCAATGTAGTCCTAGTGGCAACGAAGCACTGAGAGATAGAGTACGAAGGCCTTGGGAAGGATTTGAGAATTAAGGGAAGAATGGCATCCAGAGTGGCAGCTCGGGGTTGGGGGAGGGTGGCACAGTAAGGCCAGACATGTGCTAGTTCGTTTCTTCTGCCAAGAAGCTGTGAGAGCAAACTCAGAATTTGGACTGGAGGCCACGCAGACGAGATATTGCTGTACCTCTGTCAAATCCCGTTTACAAACTATGGTGAGCAAGTTGTTTTTTTGTAAGACTATCCAGAGTGCCACTGGGTAATGGAGCTACCAGGAGGGCTTAAGGACTCTTTGAAATTTCCGGTTGACTAACTGTGGGTAGCTAAAATATATAACACATTTTAATAAAATATGGAAAAAGTAAAAAAAAAAAAAAAAGTAGAAGAGGAAGGGATTTCTAGGCAGAGGGAACAGCATGTGCAAAGGCCCAGAGGCCTGAAAGAGCCCTGACCGCCCATTAGGAGAACCCAGATAGTCGGTGCAAGGGAGCGAGGAGGAGGTTTGGGTCCTGAGGGGAGGCCCAGGCAGAGCTTTAAGGACCTTGATTGCTTGCCAGGGGACCCCTGATGGGTCCGGAGAGCTGTTCCTCTCACTGTCTCCTGTTTCCTCTGTTCCAAGGGGGAGTGTGGGGAAGGCGCCTCAATATATATGAAACCAAATTCCAGCTCAGTTGGGCATGAAATTTCATCAGCGATGAGCAAAAAGGAAAAAGTGCCCCAGATCTTACCATTCAGAAATAACAACTGTTTATTATGGTTTAGTCTTTCAAAAAAATTTTTTAAACAAGACAAGCCCAGCCAGTATGGCTCAGTGGTTGAGTGTCGACCTATGAACCAGGAGGTCACAGTTCGATTCCCGGTCAGGGCACATGCCTGGGTGGCAGAGTCGATCCCCAGTGTGGGGTGTGCAGGAAGCAGCCAATCAATGGTTCTCCCTCATCATTGATGTTTCTATCTCCCTCTCCCTCTCCCTTCCTCTCTGAAATCAATAAACATATATTTAAAAAAATTAAAAAACAAGACATCTTGTTTTCATTTTGTTTACAGAGATTTTAGTTGTTATGATTATAAAAGCGAAACAAAGAATGGTCACTGTGGGAAGAGTAGAAGAGGTGAGTGAGGAAAGGAATGAGAAGAGTGATGTCCCCAGGCTCGCCCGGTGAGCACCAGGGTTAACAGGTGGGCATCTCCTTTGTGTCTTTGTTGCAATTTCCCTTGTGTCTTCTTTGCTATTTCCCTCTCCCCTTTAGTGTCTGACATAAAATAAAACTCCAAAGCTTTTTCTTCCCTGTTTTGGGCCAAATTAGAAAACACAGATAAGCAAATAAATGAATACAAATAAAAAGAAAGAAAAACAATCCACAATCACCAGTCTGTTTCCGAGCCCATAGATCTAAGTCCATCTCCTTCCTTCCCTCTCCCTCTGTTTTTCTTCTTTCTTCTTGTTTGTCTTGAACAGAGCTGGGAGCCATTGGGCGAGTCAGTGGAACAAGTGGGTATCCCTGTGTGCTGTTCACACAATGCCCACCTTTACCAGCGATGGTGACAGAGGCTAAGAAAGATGATGGAGGCAAACTGAGCCTTGCCACTCACTGTAGGACTGAGAATAGATTTTGAAAGGACCTTTGTTCCCCCTCTTTAAAAAAAAAAAAAAATCCTGCGAGGCGGGGATGGGTTCATCAATGAAGAGCGAGCTCAAGTTGTCCTATGGAACTTTGAGATTTCCCTATGAGTAAAAAGGAGAAGGGGGGCTTCTTGTCATTGTCTTAAATAGGAATACAGACACCTCAGATGCTTTTTTAAATTATTGATTTCAGAGAAGGGAGCAGAAGAGAGAGAGAAACATCCATGATGAGGATCATAGATCGGCTGTCTCCTGCACACTCCACACTGTGGATTGAGTCTGCAACCCGGACATGTGCCCTGAATGGGAATCAAACAGTGACCTCCGGTTCATAGGTCAATGCTCAACCACTGTGCCATGCCGACCAGGCCCTCAGATTCTTTTAACAACCTTCTCCCATCTGTCCAGGGAGGAAATGGATGGGATCATGGGTGGGACACACCCAGTTTGACTATGGTGGGGCACTGGGGCAATCAAATGGAGAGGATCCAGGGGAGCATGCTGCTACTGGGCAGCCACTGGTCTGTGTCAACAGACCCTGGACCTCGGACCCCCCTGCACCACTTTGTCCCACCCACCAACATTCATTAGGAATCCCCCTCCTGCCATTCTCTGTAGATGCTGTGCTGGACTCCAGGAGACCCAACAAAGTGACACATGGTCTGTCCTCAAGAACTGAAAACATTGCTTATTCCTGTCTTCACTCTGCCTCCTGCCCCTTTTGATTGGGGCCTGCTATTATTATTTAAGTTTAAAATATGAACCACTATTCCTTCTGGAAGCTTTGCAATATTTTAATCAAAGTTTACAAATGTTTTGTCCAGTACTATGAAGTACATAGCTTATGAAGCCACACAGGGTGGCTCATGTCCCTCTCATAATTAACAGAAGGAATTTAATCAAGGGGTTGATTATGTAAGTGGTGGGAGAACTAAGAAGCCAAACAAGATGGTGAGGCAACTCAGAGGTAGGTAACTGCAGGCTGCTGCTGCCACGCCCAGCCTGAACCCACAGATGGGAGGCAGTGCAGCTGGGGCCCAGGCCTGGGTAGCGGGAGCACACTCTAGGTTTAAGGAAGAGATGTGGCCACTGCTAGATGCTGACGAAGAGAGAGGAGAGAGGCAGAGTGAAGAAAGGGCTTCCTTCTCCAATGGCTTCTCTCCCCAGTCTCCTACCAGTGTCTTCCATCGACTAAACCCGAGTTTCTCAGCCTTTTAAAACAACTATCGTCCCTACCCCAGGAGACTTTTCAGACATTTGTTTTCCTAATAGCCTCTCCCCCATACGATTTTCAGACCACAGATATACTGTGTATCTGTTTATGTAGTTTGTAGTGTGCTTTATACATACAAAAATAAGACTTTTTTCACACAGCCCCCACCAAGAACCAATTTTTGCCTTTTGGGAGGTGAGCTGGCCCCAGCTGGAAATGGATGGAACAGGGAGCTAGCTGGAAGCCAGCTGCATGGAGACCTGAGACACTGCCCACAGGGGTCAGCTGTGCTGCAGAGTCGAGGTGAGCATGGGAGGGTAAGGGGTGGGTTGCATCATGCAGGCCTGGAACTGTCTTTTGTCCGACCTCTCCCTTTGTGATTATTTGTGATTATTTGACTAGAAGTCATTTCCCATCAGAAATGTGAGGGCTCAGCTCTCACATTTCTGATGGGAAATGACTCCCAGCTTCCAGTTCCTGGTTGAGCACCCCATGCAGTTCTGATTCCTGTGGAGGCCCCAGGCAAGCTGCCCCATGAAGTCCCACAATGGCACATTGATTATTTCAAACTAAAATCTACAGGGCTCTAGCCAGTTTTGCTCAGTGGATAGAGCATCGGCCTGGGGACTGAAGGGTCCTGGGTTCCGGTCAAGGGCACATCTTGGGTTGCGGGCTTGATCTCCGGTAGGAAGCATGCAGGAGGAAGCCAATCAATGATTCTCTCTCGTCATTGATGCATCTATCTCTCTCTCTCCCTCTCCCTTCCTCTCTGAAATCAACATATATATATTTTAAAAATATATTTAAAGAAGAAAAAAGAAAAGAAAATCAACTGGAAGCAGCAGTAGTGGGAGGACCTCTCTGACTCTGCTCTGTCCTAAAAGCAGGAAATAACTGCATCATCGGTGCCCTCCACTTCTGGGGGGCCCAGAGACACCTTATCAGTTAGAAAATCTAGAGTCAGAAAAGCTTGTCTAAACAAACCGTGTAATAATACCTTCACTCATTGACTACCCAAGCCCCAAACTTGTTTAGATTTCTCACTAGGGAATGCCCACACCTTGCTTAGATTCCTTTCTCATGAGCACTAACTTTCTTTGTCCTGTCCGTTTCTCACAAATGTATTTATTGTTTCTTTGTTTAAACAAATATAAATATGCCTGGTTCAATCATCTCTTGGAGCCTCATTTCGTGATCTGAACATCCTATGTGATCACTCCTTGTGCATCTATTCACTTGTTTTTCCCCCTGTTCATGTAGTCTTGTGTCTATTTTATTACTTTATTTTTTAAAAATATTTTTATTGATTTCATAGAGGAGGGGAGAGATAGAAATATCAATGATGAGAGAGAATCATTAATCGGCTGCCTCTTGCACACCCCCAACTGGGGATCAAACCCACAACCTGGGCATTTGCCCTGACCTGGAATTGAACCATGACCTCCCGGTTCATAGGTCGACATTCAACCCCTGAGCCACACTGGCTGGGCTATTTTATTACTTTACTAGTATAACTAGTTCAAATATAAGAACTAAAGAAGGGTAGTGAGGGTAATTCTCCTCTGCTCCCTATTATTCCCAATAGGGATGCTTTTACAATTTTCTTTTTAACCCTTTTGTTCTGAAATTTCATGACAATAAGCTTTTTTAAAAAAACAATTATAATTAACATAGAGTGTGTTATGTAAGTATCAGTGTTAGCTCTTCATTAAGACCCAGTTTGGGGCTCTTTAAAGGACGGCCAACAAGTATTCAAGAATCGGTGCCACGGGATCTTTCAGGCTGGCTCTCAGAACCACAGGGGGTCACCCCTATCCATGTGCTTGAGAAATGCATGGTGCGGACAAGTGTCTGGACAACATGCACCAGAGGAGGAACAGATGTCATCACGGACAGCTTTGCAGAGCCTGAGGTTGAGGCCTGCTATTGACCTCGCTCAACACTGAGTTCAGTTGGTGCTTGGGCCTGGAAGGGCGGTGTGATGAGGGCTACAGGCTGACAGTGTCACCTGTTACAGACTCAGGGGGACTTGGGAGAAGTTCAGAAATGACCTGGAGCTCCACTTCCTGTTTACAGATGAGGATACTGCTGGATTCAGTAGGATTTGTCCAAGGCCACAGCGCTGGATTGAAAGTCATGGTAAGTCATGATCTCTTGGCCTCTGGTCCCTCCTGTATTCAGATTTAGCTCCTTTTTTTAAATAACGAATATCATTAACATTATCAATATGATAGCAGCAATGATACCACGATAGCTTTTGTTCACTCAGTTCCTGCCACTGCTTATCCTTGTGGGATATTTTACATGCACAGACTTGACAAGTATTTTGGCTGAGTATTTTCAGGACAGAGAGCAGAGGCTCTTTTCTATGCATTATGGGTTAATTTTTCAGATGTAGCACTTTTTGAATCTGTAATGGAGAAGTTTGGTCAAAAAATACCCATTCAACACATATTGTTGCTTCAATGACATTTAGAGGCACTGGGTGGCACTACGTATATATAGAGAAAAAGCCAATTCCTGCCCTCGAGAAAGTCTCAGTGTAGAGAAAATGGAAGACTGAGAGGCAGGTGGTTACCACATAGCAGGTCAAGTGCAGGATAGAGTTAATCACAGGGTGGGGTCCTGTGGGAGCACAGCAAGGGGGCGGGGGAGGTGGTCAAGAGGAGATGTCCCTGAACTTTGCCTATAGGGATGAAATTCACCAGATGAAGGGATTGGGAGTGGGCAGGTGGAAAGGTGGTGATGGTGGTGGGAGCCATGAGGCCATTCCAGGAAGAGGAACTCCCTTGTGAAAACCCCAGTGACTGTTGCCTTTTTTGTGCCCTAGTCCAGCCACACCCTATACACTGAGGTTTGGGATAAATACTTGTTGGATGGATGAATGATCAAACACAAATTTGATTTGAAGACTGACCTCCAGGCACATCTTCCCTGCTTGTTGAGTTGTGTTGCATTTGATGTTGTCGGAGGGGCTGCCAGTGAGCCTGGCAGACCCAGGGAGACACTGGGGTTGCCTGACCCAGCTGAATCTGGGGCAGGAAGTCTTGGCCAGACTTCTTTAGCCAAACGAATTTTAATGTTAATTGGCATCTGAATGTTGGAGGAAAAATTATTGCAAAGCCAGTCCCCAGTGTGGTATGAAGCCTGGGGAAGGGTGGGACAGGTGGGGTATTGCAGAATTCTTGCCTCTGACTGGTGTCATGCCCAGGAGGGGATGTGAGTGTAGGTCACAAGTATCCTCTGCCAGCTTGGCCTCCACCTTGATGAGCTCTCTCTCTCTTCTGACTTTTGGAGATTCCTAGCATTCACTGGTTTATAGGCGGCATCACTCCAATCTCTGTGTTTCTTTGTCCTCACCTTTTATAAAGACATCAGTCATTGGATGTAGGGCTCATCTTCAATCAAGAATGATTTCGCCCTAGCCGGTTTGGCTCAGTGGGTAGAGCATCGTGCGAACTGAAGGGTCCCAGGTTCGAATCCGGTCAAGGGCACATGCCTGGGGTGTGGACTTGATCCCCAGTTTGGCGGTGTGTGTGTGTGTGTGTGTGTGTGTGTGTGTGCAGGAGGCAGCCAATCAATGATTCTTTCTCATCATTGATGTTTTAATCTCTCTCTTCTTCCTCTCTGAAATCAATAAAAATATATATTTTTTAAAAAGAATGATTTCATCTCGAGATCCTTTACTAATTACAACTTCAAAGATTCTATTTCTAAAAAAAAAGTCATATTATAAGGCTATGCATGGATGTGAATTTGGGGGGAACACTATTCAGTCCACTGCACTATGCAAAAGTAATTTTTAAAAGAAAAGTATAGCTGTTATGAAATAACATTTCACAAACATTGCAAACAAACAACAATAACAATTCTTTTAAAGTTAGCATTTCTAGGTTAAGCAAGCAGGAAGACAATGGAAATCCATTCTATAAACAAATGGCTCAACACCATTTACCCGTCTCAGAGGAAGAAGAGAGCTGAGAGTGAATGAAAATATATTAAAAACCCATTGAGCATAAAGAGGCAGTTGAATGGGCTCACATTCTATTAACAGAGACCAATGAACTAGATTTATGCTGAGTTTGTGTTGTGTAAATGGTTGTTTCTGTGCCCATATCTAAGAGTGGCTCAGAAGGCCTTTGCTGTAACAGTGATGAGCTCACAGCTTGGGATTGGGGACATGGCATTTTAAGAAGAAGAATTGAGAACAAGTGTTTGGATATTGCTCAGTCTGCTCAGACTGCCATGATGTTTAGACTGGGTGGCTAGACAACAGAAACTTATCCTATATAATAAAAGGCTAATATGCAAATCGACCGAATGGTGGAACGACTGGTTGCTATGACATGCACTGATCACCAGGGGGCAGATGCTCAACGCAGGAGCTGCCCCCTGGTGGTTAGTGCACTACCACAGGGGGAGTGCTGCTCAGCCAGAAGCCGGGCTCATGGCTGGCACAGCGGCGGTGTGGGCCTAAGCTGGCAGTCGGACATCCTCTGAGGGCTCCCAGACTGTGAGAGGGCATAGGCCCGGCTGAGGGACCCCGTCCCTCCAGTGCACAAATTTTGTGCACTGGGCCTCTAGTTTCTTATAGTTCTGGAGACTGGGAAGTCCAAGATCAAAGTGCCTGCTGATTCAGTTCCTGGTGAGCTCTGTCTTACTTACAGATGGCTGACTTCTCACTGTGTCCTCACATGGCAGAGGGCGAGGGAGACACACACACACACAGAGGGAGAGAGAGAGAGGGAAAGAGAGCGAGAGAGAGAGAGAACATGAACTCTCTGATGTTTCTTCTTATAAGGGACACTAATCCTACTGGATCAGGACTCCCCCTTATGACCTCACTTGACCTTAATTACTTCTTTACTCCAAATACAGACACACTAGGGTTAGAACTTCAGCATATAAATTTTAGAGGAACATAATTCAGTCCATAGCAGGTATTTTAAATCAACATTGGTGAAGAGGCATGATATAAGACTCTGGTATGGATTCTGAATCAGGCAGAATTTAAGATATTTTGGACACAATTATAAGGAATCCTAGTTTAATTATTTAACAAACCATGTCCTGGCTTGGGTCCTGGAGATGAACAACAAGGTATTAATTTATGTGAATAGAAGTTGCTTCCTCTAAAAATCTTTGAGGTTAAAAAGAAACAAACATCCCTTCAAGAAGAGTACTTGGGGCGTAAGGGCCCAGAGCCAGACCTCCCCAGCTCCAGCACTCAGCAGCTGCCTCCCTCCCACCTTTGAGGCTCCAGTTTCCTCAACTGTAAAATGGGATTATAATAGTTCTCCTTGGGTTGCCAGGGAATTAAATGGTATGAGATCTGTGGCTATTATTATTATCAATAACAAAAAAAACATGCATAGAGGAAATTTTGCCCAATGCTCAGCAAAGCTGTTGAAAGGATTACGAAGCAGGTGATTTGTGGCAGAGAGAGAGGGACACACACACACACACACACACACACACACACACACAGAGAAAGGCAGAGCTGCCCAATTTAGGAACAATAGCGAGCTTGCTTTTTTTGGCTGAGCACGGAATGCAATTATTCCCTCACTTCACAAACATTTGAAATTTATGCTCTAGGAATAAAAGAAGTTAGAGGAATTTGTACCCATTTGAAAAGCTAATGGGTAATGTTTCACTGTAACAAAGAAGCACAACCTTGACTGGGAATCTATACCGCGGAGCTTACAGCTTGGCTCACCTCACACTTGCCGGAGCCCCACTTAGGGCCTTGAAGGGAGCGCACACTGGCTCCGGGGTAGCATCATACATGTACTGGAGTCTTCCACTCTGGGCTCCTTGAGGAGAGCTTTTGTGCATTTTCTCATAAAAAGAACGTGGCGATGTCTCACTTAATGGACTGATTAAGGACTCATTTTAGAAAAAAACAAGGGGGACTAGAGAAACAGCTGAAGCATCTGTTTTTTAACCTGTTTATAGAGCAGGAGAGAATAGCCTATAAGATATATTTCTTCACTAGGAGGAAAAATATGACTGAGTTTTGACTTAGAATGTCCTTGTGTTGGGATAAAATAGT
The DNA here is from genome assembly GCF_000412655.1 of Myotis brandtii. Taxonomy (NCBI): domain Eukaryota; kingdom Metazoa; phylum Chordata; class Mammalia; order Chiroptera; family Vespertilionidae; genus Myotis; species Myotis brandtii. The sequence continues at coordinate 2,549,807 of NW_005369915.1, read as the reverse complement.
AGCCTTCACACTTAATGTCTCTTGACTTCCCTCCTCTCTCTCCACTTTTATTTATTTTTTAACCTAAATGGTATGAAGGGCATTGAGCAAGAGCTAAGCGGGAGATGACATCGGAGAGGCTGGTTGGGACCAAGCTGTGCAAGGACCTCGAAAGCCAGAGTGGGTTTCTCCTTACCTCTGTACACAATGGAGGCACATGGACTCTTCCTGGGCAGGAGGCAGCACACATCGCAGTGGAAGGAGTCTGGGAATCTCCTTCCATTAGCAAGGTGGCCTCTGGATGGCACCAGACTTCTTTACAGAAGGAGAACAAGGTGCTTCTGGAAAGCTGGGAAGTCCTGTGCGCTGGAGGAGTTCATAAATTACAAGACTGGTTTTAGTGCGCTCACCCATCCGAGTTCCGTTTGGGAAAAACTAACCAGGCCAAGGGATGAAGGCTGAGTTGGAGTGGGGACCCAGAGGACCTGGGGCAACCTCCTGCCAGGCCATCGCCGTGGTCATGGACAGAGACTGCTGAGGAGGACAGGAGGGTGGATGGGAATAATGTTGCAAGAATAGAGGGAGAGTCCATGTGACCT
>NW_005369915.1:2519656-2549192 GCF_000412655.1 Myotis brandtii | reverse complement strand
GGGCGGGCAGGAAGACAGCAGAGCCCCTCCAGGTTTCGAGGTGGGTGAGGAGGATTATAAGCTACAATGCCAAGTGCATGGGACAAAGAGGAGCAGTAGGTCTGGAGGCCAAGGGGATGTGTTCATTTGGGGCTGTGTTGAGGTGAAAGTGTCTTGAGATGCCAGTCAAGATGGACAAGAGGAAAAGCTCCAGGAGTAATTAGTGAGGGGGAGGAGGAGGTGGTGATGGCTAGGGTTGAGGGAGAGACTAGAGTCCCTGAAAAAGAGAAGGGCAGACCCCCACCTAGAGCACATGGGCTCGGCAGTCAGACTGCCTGGCCTCAGATTCACTGACCTTGACCATATTGCTTGATCTCTCTGTGCCTCAGTTTTCTCCTCTGTCAAAATGGGGATAAAAAAAAAAAATCTTTGCCAGCACCGGTTTGGCTCAGTGGATAGAGTGTCGGCCTGCGGACTGAGGGGTCCCAGGTTCGATTCTGGTCAAGGGCATGTACCTTGGTTGAGGGCACATCCCCAGTGGGGGGTGGGGAGGGGGTGCAGGAGGCAGCTGATCGATGTTTCTCTCTCATCGATGTTTCTAACTCTCTATTCCTCTCCCTTCCTCTCTGTAAAAAAATCAATAAAATATATTTTTAAAAAAATTATTAAACAAAAAAACAATCTTTGGGTTACCAGGGAGAGCTAATGAAGCCATAAGCACAAAACTCTTGGAGAGACCAAGATGGCGGCATAGGTAAACACCGGAGACTGCTGCCGCAAACAACCACTTCAAAAATACAACTAAAAGATGGAAAGGTAAACACCGCAGACTGCTGCCGCAAACAACCACTTCAAAAATACAACTAAAAGACGGAACGGACATCACCCAGAACCACAGGAAGGCTGGCTGAGGAGAGACTCTTCAACTAGAAGGAAAAATAACAGCACACCGAGGCTCAGAGGAGGCGCAGTGTGGAAAATACTCAGGTGCGGAGGTGCGCGCGCAAAGCGGGCTGGTGGCTGAGAGCGCGGTTGTCGTTTTCGGTCAGGGGGGAGTCTCAGACTCTGAGCTCCAGATACGGGCGAATCGCTGGGGACTCGGACCCAAACGGGAGAAGCGGGAGTGTCTGGCATCAGTTGGAAGGCAGCTTTCTCTCCGAGGTTTGCAGCGGTTCCTGGGGTTCTGAGAAGCAGAGCCTCTGGGAACGGGACTGAGGGCACCATAACCGCTCCCTCCGCCCGCCCTGTTGAGCCCGCCCCGCCCAAGCCCTGCGCAGAGCCATTTGCCGGATCGCCTCAGGCAAAGGCTAGATTAGCACCTCCCCAGAGGACAGAAGTTTTCCGCGGCAGACACAGCTGATTCACACAGCCAGTCGGCCTGGTGGTCAAATCCCTCTAGTATTAACTACAACAATCAAGGCTCAACTAGAACAAGACTGCGCACAAAGACCACTAGGGGGTGCACCAAGAAAGCATAAAAAATGCGGAGACAAAAAAACATGACAGAAATGGAGGATATAGAGCTAAAAATCGCAATTTTGAGGGCTTGCAAAAATGTGCTAGAAGCTGTCAATAAACTTGAGGAGAGAGTCACGAAAACTAATGAGACCCTCGATGCTATGATAAAGAACCAACTAGAAATTAAGCATACACGGACTGAAATAAAGAATATTATACAGACACCCAATAGCAGACCAGAGGAGCGCAAGAATCAAGTCAAAGATTTGAAATGCGAAGAAGCAAAAAACACCCAACCGGAAAAGCAAAATGAAAAAAGAATCCGAAAATATGAAGATAGTGTAAGGAGCCTCTGGGACAGCTTCAAGCGTACCAACATCAGAATAATAGGGGTGCCAGAAGATGAGAGACAGCAAGATATTGAAAACCTATTTGAAGAAATAATGGCAGAAAACTTCCCCCACCTGGTGAAAGAAATGGACTTACAGGTCCAAGAAGCGCAGAGAACCCCAAACAAAAGGAATCCAAAGAGGACCACACCAAGACATATCATAATTAAAATGCCAAGAGCAAAAGACAAAGAGAGAATCTTAAAAGCAGCAAGAGAAAGAGACTCAATTACCTACAAGGGAATACCCATACGACTGTCAGCTGATTTCTCAACAGAAACTTTGCAGGCCAGAAGGGAATGGCAAGAAATATTCAAAGTGCTGAATACCAAGAACCTACAACCAAGATTACTTTATCCAGCAAAGCTATCATTCAGAATTGAAGGTCAGATAAAGAGCTTCACAGATAAAAAAAAGCTAAAGGAGTTCATCACCACTAAACCAGTATTATACGAAATGCTGAAAGGTATCCTTTAAGAGGAGGAAGAAGAAAGTAAAGATACAGACACAAATTGTGAACAACAAACATGCATCTATCAACAAGTGAATCTAAGAATCAAGTGAATAAATAATCTGATTTACAGAATGAACTGGTGATTATAATGAATCAGGGACATAGAAAGGGAATGGACTGACTATTCTTGGGGGGGAAAGGGGAATGGGAGATGCGGGAAGAAACTGGACAAAAATCGTGCACCTATGGATGAGGACAGTGGGTGGGGAGTGAGGGCGGAGGGGGTGGTGGGAACTGGGAGGAGGGGAGTTATGGGGGGGAAAAAAAGAGGAACAAATGTAACCTGAACAATAAAGATTTAATTAAAAAAAAAAAAAAAAACTCTTAACATCGTGCCTGGCACACAGACAGTAAGTGTGAAGGCCATTATTTTATCCCATCACAAGGACACTCAATAAATAGCGGTTCTTAAAATGAGGAGGTGAGTCACAACGGTTTATGTATTTGAAGGCTTATCATAGTAGCTTTCTGCCCTTTATTGACGTGGCTTGCTATTACTTCCCATATAGTTTAAACCAAACACCACACACGGGCTTATGTAGGGTCATGGAAGTTAAATTAACCTTCGAATGTACGAGGTCCCTTCACGAAGGACAGTCATTCATTACTTAAGATCCCTGGCACTAATTACAGGTTCCAGTACATGAAAGTGTTGCTCCAATGAAATGTCCTTCTTTTTAAATGTAAGAGATGTGAAAATAAAGCACGCCAATGGGAATGCCAATGCCTCAAACACGCTTTATCAAGATCGATGACTTCACGTGTAAAAACACGCCAGCCATTGGTTTAGCCTGCGGTCAGACAAATCACGATAAATGGATTTGGCCACGGCTCTTCCTTTCGAAGGATGCCTCGGACAGGAGCTCTGGTCTTTCTCAATGATAAATAGATCCATGTGCATAGTAATATATTGGCATTCATAGGACACCACCAGCGAAGTGACTGAGTCTCTGGCGGCCTGCCATCTTTGCTTATTGCTTTAATAATTGAATGAACTCAAAGGTCTTTTCATGTCTGCTAAATATTTGCGAGGGGTGGCTATAAGTTAATGAAACAGATTTTTTAATTTTAATAAATATGCCAGAGACAGGCATTCAGAGCCCTTCGGAGGTGCTGCTTTGACACCATTATGGAGACTCTGAACACTCTTGGAACATCTTTCTGGGACTTGCCTTCCTAGTTCTTGGCACATTCTTTTAGATACACACACTACAGAATGATTTAAAAAGAACAGAAGTATGCCCGGCCTGCATGGCTCAGTGGTTGAATGTCGACCTATGAACCAGGGATGCCGGGTCAGAGCGCATGCCTGGGTTGCAGGCTCGATCCCCAGTAGGGGGCGTGCAGAAGGCAGCCGATCCATGGTTCTCTCTCATCATTGATGCTTCTATCTCTCTCTCTCCCTCACCCTTCCTCTCTGAAATCAATAAAACAACAACAACAACAACACACACACACACACACACAGAAATAAATCAAATCTAAAGGGAAAAGAGAATCAACTACAGTAGTCGGCAAACTGCGGCTTGGCAAACTGCAGCTTGTGAGCCACATGCGGCTCTTTGGCCCCTTGAGTGTGGCTCTTCCACAAAATACCGACTTCTGCACATGGGCCACAAAGTTTCAATTGCACTGTACGTGCGCGCCCGCACGTGGTATTTTGTGGAAGAGCCACACTCAAGGGACCAAAGAGCCACATGTGGCTCGTGAGCCGCAGTTTGCCGACCACGGGACTAGGATGATAAAGCACAGAGAAATCAGTATACAGATGTGCCTGGCACAAAAGCTGCACTAACATTTTCAAGGTGGGAAGCAAATTCATGCCTGAGCTTCCTGACAGCCAAGCGAAGAGGGGAACAGGGCCGGTTATGAGACCTACAGTCTTTACTAGACAAAGACATATATCACTTTCTCAGAAGAGGACCTGGCTCTTTTTCTTGGATAAAGTTGACACTGAAACCATCTGCTTTGGTCTTGATGCTATCGGTGGGGTGACTACTCGGTAACCCTTAGCTGTTTTGCAGGGAGCTTTGCAGTCTCACTCATCCACCACCAGAGGAGACCAGAAATTTATCCGAACCAGAAGCAGCTAGTGACAGGCTCACGCGAGGGCAGGATTGGGTGGGGAGAGGAATGTAAATAGTCGGTTCCTGTCCTTCTGTCCCCCGCCCCCCCAACCCCAGCACCTTTATCACTCTGCAAGTCTTATCTCCACCGCTAAGGAGGAAAGTTACTAAGAAATCTGGGAAAACTCATTGAAATCCGGACCCTCTGTTTATCTCTCTTCCTTTGATTTATTCAAGTTTCTTTCAAGTACTACTTACGTGAGAGGTCTGGGTTGGCCGACAGTGGATTTTGAAGAGAGTGAAGCCAGGGGAGAAGGGGAGAGGAAGCTGATTTGCCAAGCAATTAAAAGGTGGTTTTGAAAAAATAATACATCCACCGTGTAAACACACTTCAAATAGGGCAAATAGTATCCATCAATAAGGTCACATTTTTATGTGTTCTTGCAGAGATATTAATATTTGTACATATTACATAGACACTTTCTGTTACATAAATGAAAATTTGTGATACAAACTCTTCCCTTGCTTTTTTTTTTTTTTTTAACTTAATACATCTTGGAGAACATTGCCCCTGAGTTTCTATTAAGCCACTTTATTCTTTTAAAATTTGGAATGGTGTTCTGTTACATGAGTACCATCATGTATGTACCCAGTTTCCCAACTGATGGCTGGTAGGCTGGTTCCAGTGTTTGCTATTGCAAACATCACTTGGATGAAATCAATGAAATCTGAATTTACATCAGAGAGGGTTCTGGAAGCAAGCAGTTCTGAAACTCAGAAGGTTCGAACTAGGAGACTTGTGAAAGGGCCTACTTTGCCGAGGTGTGGGCAGGTTTAAGGAACCATCGATGGAAGCTGAGGTGCCTGGGATGGAGAACAATAGGAGGCTGTTACCAGACCCAGGCCTGAAGGGGAAAATGGTGCCACTGCAGGCCACCTAGCAGGAGCTGTATATTTGCAGAAACACACCATTGAAGGGTAGAGGGAACAGGGAAAAGAACACATCTCCCACTCTCTTCTTGCTCAGAAGTTTCCTGCCAATAACTCCCATTAGCTAAACCCAACCACAGAGGCCAGATGGCAAGGGACCCCGCTGGTCAGAGTGGTTGCTCTCCTGGCACAGATCTGGGCAGAGAACAGCAGAAAATGGATCTGGGTGAGAGTGGAGCATATGTATCTATGAGAATTTCTAGAAGTGGAATTGCTAGCTCAAAGGCATGGACATTGTTATTATGGTTTTGTCAGTCAGCATTCATTTTGTTTTGCTTCCTTTCTGTATTTCTATTGGGAATACTTGTCTTTCTATCTGAAGAACTTCTGTCAGTGTTTCTTTTAGTTCTGCTGGCTGAGAATTCTCTCAGTTTTGCTTGTCCTTTGACCTTTAGTTTTGAAGGATAATTTCATTGACTGTTTGATCCAACATAGGCAGTTATTTTCTTTCAACACCTTGTCTTCTGAATTTCATTTTTTTTCTGTTAAAAATCACCTTTTAGTCTTAATGTGGTTCAATTAAAGGCTTTCTCTACTTTTAAACTTTTATCTTAATCTTTGGCTTTTAGCAGTTCAAAAGCAGTTTTCCTATGACATGCCTTGATGTGTTGTGGTTTTTTCCCCCCATCATGATCCAATTCAATGCACTTCTTAAATCTGAATTGTACCATATTTCATCAGTTTCAGAAAATTCTTGTCTATTATCTTTTCAAGTATTGCTTCTGCCCTATTTCCTCTTCCTGTGCTCCAATTACACATATATTATCCCTTTTCTTTGTGTCCTATTTGTCTCGTACACTTTTTTCTATATTTTCCATCCATTTTTGTCTTTGTCCTTAGTCTAGATATTTTCTGTTGTCTTCCACTAAACTAATCTAGGTCTAAATCTGGGTCTCAATCTACCCTTAAAACCATCTATTGGATTTCAAATTTTCACTTGTATTTTTCAGTCCTACCATTTTGATTTAATTTTTTTTACAGATTCTGCTTACCTGGTGAAATTATCCTTCACCTGTTTAATCCACTGTTTTTTTTCCTATTGAAAAATAAAACATTAGCTCTTTAAAAAACCTCTACCATTTGCATCATCTATAGGTCTTTTTCTCCTCTCCTTTTTCTCCTCTTGGTTTTTGGTTATTTAGACTTGTCTCTTAGTTTGCCTGGTAATTTTTAAGTGAATGATGGACACTGTGTATGAAAAAAATGTTGAGACTAAATGATGTTGTCTTCTAGAGGGAGGTATTTTTTCCTTAGCTATTCAGGGAGAGTGGGGATTGATCGTTTTAAGACAGACAACCAATTTTTAGGCTGGTTGCAGTTTTGACAAACCTCTGCTTCATTCTATTTCCTCCACTTTTAGGGTTCATTTTTCCATGTGTACCAATTGTGAATCTAAGGTATTTGCTGGGCATCTTCTCTTTTATTAGGTCTTGAACTCTCATACTTGCATCCTGACCACTGTGAGACTGCCAAAACCCTCAATTTATTTATTTATTTATTTATCTTAATTTTTTTTATTGTTGAACCAAAACCCTGCTTTTAGTTTCTGGGACTTTCTATTGGTCTTCTTAGCCTCTACCTCAGAGAGCTTCAGAATGTGGCTGATGTCTTCTGGGAAAGCTGGTAGTGTTCGGCTCAGTTCTCTGCTCCTTCCTTCTCACTGGGGTTCTGGCTTCGAAGCCTCTAATTTTATCTCTCTAGTCCCACAGACTGTCAAAAGAGTTGCTACTTTCTTTGCCTCTTAACAGAAGTCCTCTGATTGGTGAGACCTGGATTTTTTGCCTCCTTCCCTATAATTAGAATTGATAAATATGCTGAGGGGAAAAAATACTGCGGAATGCCAACTCACCTTTCCACAGCGCCCTTTTCCCAGTAGTGTTACCCATCAAGTCCTAGTTCCTCAATATCCTTCTAATGTTTCAAGCAGATGGTTTCTTTTTTAAATTTTATTTGTGCCTGGTCAGCGTGGCTCAGTGGTTGAATGTTGACCTCTGAACCAGGAGGTCATGGTTTGATTCCTGGTCAGGGCTTGTGCCTAGGTTGTGGACTTGATCTCCAGTAGGGGTATGTGTAGGAGGCAGCCGATCAATGATTTCTTCTCATCATTGATGTTTTTATCTCTCTCTCCCTCTCCCTTCCTCTCTGAAATCAATAAAAGTATATTTTAAAAAAATTTATTTGGCCTCGCTGGTGTGGCTCAGCAATTGAGCACTGACCCAGGACGCAAGAGGTCACTGGTTCTATTTCCAGTCAGGGCACATGCTTGGGTGGTGGGCTCGATCCTCAGTAGGGGGTGTGCAGGAGGCAGATGATCAATGATGTTCCTCTTTCATCGATGTTTCTATCTCTCTATCTCTTTCCCTTCCTTTCTCTCTAAGAATCAACTAAAAACATTTAAAATAATTTATTTGGCTTTTCTTATTCTTTGTTGGAAGATTGGTCTTCTATAGTTTAGTCCATTTATTCAGAAATGGAAGTCATGTCTGGTAGTCTATTGTTTACTTTTCTTGGTTCTCTACTGTTCTTTTCTAGTTTCTCTCCTTTTTTAAATAAAGAATTTTCTTTGTATTTTGGGATTAAATCTTATTGCCTTTGATTCCAAGTGAGTTTGGACTAGATTACAACTTCAACCCAAACCTACACGACTTGACTCTCCTCTGGACTGGTTATACATCAGTCAGATATGTTCTCTGGCATCAAGCAAAATAAGCCTTAACTTCCTTATCTGTAAAATGGGGACATGACCTTTCCCTCATAGGGCTGTTTAAAGCTTAGCTAGATGGTGTGTATCAGGATGAGCAGCATAAGGTTTCATTCCTAGTGAAGTGCTAAGTAAAAGTCACTCATTATTAGGAAGAGATAAGGAAGGACTAAGACAAAAGGGAATTTGTAGAGGGCCATTGGAATTCAAGGCAGTCGAGCCTCCTCTCCCTCAGGACACCAGATAAAGCTCTAGGTCACAGGGCTGCAGAAGACGCCCCTGCTTCCAGCTCTTGCTGTCTTATTTGGATTCTGGCTCCCATCTCATTTTTGGTTCCTGGGTATCTTCCTTACTTTCTTTCCATCTCAGTCATGTATTTTGAAATACTTTAAAATTTTTATCTATTATTTTAAAGTTTTCTTTTTTAATAGCCAGAGAATGCTTCAGGATATCCACTCCATTTGTTAATTCTTCAAACATCTATTCATGTTTGCTAAGTGCCAGGTACCCTGCTGGTGGCAAGGAGCTGGCTAGAACATAGATTAATCTTCTCTTTGCATCCATAAGGACAGACTACCTTCTTTTAGGAGGAATTTATATCTTAAAGCAAAAAGAATGGAGGGCAACAGGGTGGGGAATTAAAGAACTTACAGTTTTAAAAACTCACATGGATTTTATCTTGGTGAAATTTCAAAATTCCAAAGAGTAGGAGAGAATTTTTAAAGCTTCAAGGGTGAAATGCTACCTTCCTATAGGTAAGCAAGTATCAGATTGGCACCAGGCTTCTTCATGGCAACTCCAGTGGCTAGAAGACAACAATGAAATATTCCAAGGTTCTGAGCACTTGTTACTAAGCCTCCGAGAGAGAGAGAGAGAGAGAGAGGAGTGAGGGGTTTACTAACCCAGCTGTGCGACATTGGAGGGCTCACCTGTCTGTGCCTGTAAAATGGAAATAATAATAATAGCTACTCATAGGGTTGTTGTAGATAGTGCCTGGCATAGAATGACAGCTCAGTAATGTAATCCATTATTATGACTACTGTGCAATCAAATATCCTATATAATAAAAGGGTAATATGCATATTGACCCTAAAGGAGGAACGACCAGTTGCTATGATGCGCACTGACCACCAGGGGGCAGATGTTCTGCTCAGCCACAAGCTGGGCTGATGGCTGTGTGTGCAGGGGTGGTGGTGGGAGCCTCTCCCGCCTCCTTGGCAGTGTCAAGGATGTCCACCTGCCGGCTTAGGCCCGCTCCCCATAGGAGGACATCCCCTGAGGGCTCCCGGACTGAGAGAGGGCACAGGCCAGGCTGAGGGACCTCCCCGAGTGCATGAATTTTCATGCACTGGGCCTCTAGTGTATATTATAAAATATAAAGAAATTTTAATATTGCAATATAAATAACTAGAAATAGGAGGTCTTGTATTTTCCTTAACACTCATGGGTTATCTTGTGAACCCTGGGGTTCTTCAATCTTCACCCCCACTTTAGAGACTGCTGGCTGGGCAGTGACAGGAGCATGCCATGTCCCTTAGTATTCTGACTCTGAGGTACCTTGTAAGGCCTGGAGGACTTCGGTGGGTCTCCCCACACCTGGGTTACGTGCACTCTCATTTCTACACAAGCCTGTGGCTTCGCGGCTTGTAAACAGTAATCAGGTCAGGCTGAACTTGGGGCCGGCGTGATCTTGGTCTCCTGGCCGGGCCTGCCTGCTCATTACTCGGGATCCACTTACTCCGCTCCTTGCTTTGCATTCGCCAGCTCCCACCCAGCTTAAAGCCAGGGAGACAGTGGGGACACTGTGTTTTGAAAGCAGCCATCACTCTAATCAAGTGTGATAACAGCTGATTAAAGCAGAACTACCTAAAGACAGGTTTGTAGCACGCTCACGATGCCACAGGCCCCGACTGCCGGCAGCTGCTCTTCTTGACCTGGGGCCAAGCCGGAGACCCTAGGATCCCTTGGAGGCTCCAGCAGTCCTGGAGCTGCTGAAATCGCTGGCGTCATGGGGACTGGCTGGCGGAAGGTCTGGCATGTCGAGGGCATCAGCTAAACCTTTGACTTTGCCCAGGGAAGGGGCTGGTGGGCGCTGCCTGAACAGCGTGACTAGGACACCTGGTGGGAGCTGGGCCTGGTTACTGACAAGGCGCTCAGTGGAACGATAGGAATGGCCCCAATTCCAGCTGCTTTAGGTCGGATCATGTGAGAGTTGAAAAGACCCTACAAACCATCTGGTGGATTCCAAACCTGGCTGCTTACCCTGTCAATGGGAGCTTTGAAATTTTATGATGAAGGAGCTCAGACCTATAAGACAGTGTGCATCGATGTACATTTCACTCAGCTTAACAAGTCAAGCTTTCTCAGGGCAGCGAAGTCCCTGGTGCCTCGCCTGAATGGATCTCCCTTCACCCCCCAACCCAAGAGGTAACTTCATCCTGAATTTGAATTATCATTCCAATTAATTCCTCTCTTTGGAGCCCATGGATTAAATGTAATGCCTAATCTACATAATTGAATAATTTAAGACAACCATTCTCCCTTTCCCCTCCACACCTCAAGTTTAGGCTTCTCAATACATTGTCTACTGCGGAGGTCCCTTTAGGAACAAGCAAGATCCCCAGAAGTCCCCACAGGCTGCATTCCAGCAAAGCCTGAGAGGCGGTTCCAAGGTTAGTATTTCAAGAAGAGCCATTTTGCCTCTGGTTAATTAAATCACACGGTCAATCATCTAGTTACATCAGTCACCGGCGCTAGGGGAGCTCCTTATTAGAGTAGTTACTTAGTAAAGCCACATCATTTATGGCGCCCTTCTTATGGGCCAGGCACTGTGCCAGGGGATTGGAAGGCACTTTGACCCTATAATAAGCTCTGAAAGATTAGTGCTAGTATTATTCCCATTTTATAGATGAGGAAACTAAGGCTCAGAAAGGCCAAGTGCCCAAGTTCATGCAGCCAGCAAGTGGCACCGCGGGATTTGGGCTCAGGCCTGGCTGACTCTAAGGCCTGCACGCCTGTGACTGGGCAGTGCCTCTTGGGATGGTGGTTTATATGATGGAGGGAAGAAGAGGAGGCAGTGATAGCCTGGCTGGTTTCTCTTAACTTATTGACTTATCTCCCTTTGCCTTTGGAATCTGCCCTATTCAGGCAAGAGCGAAATGCCCTGAACACGTGGGAGGCACCCAAAGCTTACCTAATCCTCATGGGACTGGGCACAAGAGCTTAGAACATCCTTCAGAAAAAACTCGACATCTTCCCCATCCCTTATCCCGCTCCTTCCCTCCCTTGAAAGGTTGAGATTCACAACCTGTGAGCTACTGTAGGCTTGGGGTGAGACCCAAGCAGAGTCCCTTCCTGTCCTCTCCCTGACCTCCCAGGCTCCCAGACGGCTTGGGGCCGCCTCCCACTTACTTCCCTGCAGAGGGCTCTGGGTGGGCCTCACTGACAAGGAACCACCCTGGGTCTGGAGCAGCCCAGCTGCTGCAACCAGGTCCAGATGCTTTGGGCCTGAAGGCTTTGCAGCTGGCGGCCCCGCTTGACTTCTCAGACAGATGCCCTTTTCCGCGCCTGGCCCACCCGCCAGAGAAAAGTGTCCCTGAAATGAGTCGAAAGGCACGTCAGGTTGTCACCCACCCAAATCGTGCGAATCCATCTACACATACAACCAACAACCTGCCTAGGTGAGATAATTCCTCTTTGAGCTGAAGCTGTAAGAAGGCAGAAGCAGGATGTTGTCTAACCTAATGCATGATGAGGAGGTGATCTGAGGGCTTGCCACACAGGATGAGAGTGTTAGACTGTGGACTTTCCTTCCGGGTGCAGTCCTTGTTGGGGAGTTTATCTCACTTCCGCTCAGCATACTCTTCCAGGGTCAGAACAACAAACCAATCCCCAAACCCTGTGTGGTGCCGACTCCCTCACACCAGCCACCAACTCCCCTGAGCTTCTCTTGGCCAGTCTATAAAGCAGACTGCTGGGCAGATGTTATTTCCCTCCTGTAGGTGCTGGTGGTGGAGTCTGGGGAGGGCAGGTAACCAACAGGAAGTTCTGCCAGTCTTGGATTATGGAGACTCCAACAAGCATGAAGTGCGGTTACTGTTGACTTCATGTATTTGGCCCAAACTGATGGACACTTTCAAGATGACCATTCCTTTAAGTTTTTATACTTAGAAGATGGTCTGGGGTGATTAGCCTATCTTTGGAACCCCTTTTTCTTGCCTGGAAAAAGTCCCCCAGAGCAAGGCTCTAAGACCAAGTCTACTTACAAACAAAACAAAAAGTCAAAATCAAAACCAAATCAGTAATATTGAATGTGAACAGAACTATATTTCTATAGAATGCTAAACAGGGCCAAACTGTTTTCGCCTATTAAAACAACCCAAAGAAGCTGAAAGAAGGTTAGGTAGATATTCTGAAATGATTGAAACCTGGGATTCCAAAATAGTCTCTGAATTGGAGCTAAATCAAATCGGCATTTCTCTGAATTGATTGATATTAAGAAGGATCAAGGGCAGAAAGTGTCTCTAAGATAATTTATGTTGAATTTCATATGCTGTATAGATTGAATACCACTCATTTTATCAAGGGAGCCCTTTTGGTACATCCATTTCATGACAAACAAGTCACTAAGTATCCTGCTAAAAACTCATTTCTAACATTCATCCTGAGGATTAGCAAAGCCTCTGGGTGTCATGATTGGACATGAAAATAGAGGAGATGCTATGGTACTGTCCTCTGAGTGGGGTCTTCGGGGTTTAGCGGATAGCTCACCAGGCCTGGAGTGTGCCTGCCTAACCTAGCCGACAAGACGCCCCTGCGAATGCCTCATTCATATCACAATGGCTTTGCTGAAGTATTTGAAAGAAAAGTATTAATATCACAATAAGATTTGTGCAATTAAAAGGCAATCTGAGATAATAGGAAAAGTCTTTAACTTGGAATAGTGATAATAAATGGGTACTAATTACTGAATCCTTACTCTGGCGCTGAAAGTTCTTTGTGTGAGTATTTCATTTCATTTCCACAACAACCTTGTGAGTGAGCTGGTATCTTCTTCACTTTTATGAGCAAATTAGAGACCCGGTGCACGAATTCGTGCATGGGTGGGGTCCCTCAGGGTGGCCTGCAGGGATCGGGCCCCAGCTCATGCCCCCAAGTTCACAGCCCTGCAGCCCCACCTGGCACCTCGCTGTGGACTGGCACCACCCCCTCACCTGCTCCACCATCCCGCCGCGGTCCCGCTCTTGTTGGGGCCCACTAGGGCTGGCAGCGCCTCCACTGCTGCCCGCTGCCAGCGCCGTGTCACTGACACCCTCCATGTTTCACTCCACCCCCTGGTGGTCAGCGCATGTCATAGCAAGCGGTTGAACTTCCGGTCTCCCGGTTGAATTCCCAGTCGAAGGACTGTCTGAGGGGACCAGCTGGTGTGTAGCAAAAGATGACTTCAGACTTGGCCCTGCCTGGTCCTACAGCATGAGTTGTAAACACAGCACCATGCTCCTTGGGCTCAAGACGTGGATTTGACGTTTGTCCTTGGAAAAATTGCTAATCTTGCTATGCTTTGGTTTCCTACCTATAAAATGGGGGAGGGCTGATAAAGATGAATGAGCCACTGCGTGGGAAGGCGTTTCATAAGCAGGGAGAGTGATCCTGTGTGAGTGTCCTTGCTTGCATGGCCCCATTCCTCTCCCAGGTCCCTCACTTAAGTGCCCCCAGTCTTTCTCAATGACAGGGACATGGCTGGGTGTGTTTTGTGTGGTGCCCAGCATAACCTCTGGTCTCTGTCTTCCCTTGGCTGGTCTTCAGCCCAGGCTTGGGACACTCCATGGCTCATGGCATTTTTCTTTCTCCCTTTTTTTTTCTTCTTCAAATTATAAGAGACAGTTTACTTAGAAAGTTACAGAGATAGTATAAGTGAGCTATCGAAGAAATGGGCTAAGGGAACACGTTCTAGAGCAGCGGTTCTCAACCTGTGGGTTCGACCCCTTTGGGGGTCGAATGACCCTTTCACAGGGGTCGCCTAGAGCTTAGGAGAGAGAAAGGCAAAGGTACCACCTGTGGGGAGAAGAGGGAAAAGGGAAATGCCCAGCAGCCACACTCCTGGAAGGGAGAGAGCACTGCCCAGGGCATTTTCTTGAAAGTCATTGTGCAGACAACAGTCCCTTGCCCTTCTTAGAAACAGCCCCAGGCCATCCTCCTTGAGAGAGCAAATGTGCGTCCTGGTGAAGTGTGTGCCATCCCCGGTCTTACTCTGGCAGGTGCCGGACATCTGTGGGGGCACATGGATGTGCTATGAGAAGGTTCAGGGCATGGGGAAGGAGGACTTCAAATCCCACCCCTGAGGCTTTGCTCACTGTGTTCATTCATTCCCTGACCGTATGTGAATTTAGCATCTACCACTAGGTGGGGAGAAAATAATGGTGAATATGCAGACAGAGCTCTGGCTGTGGAGCTAATGATCTACCAGGAAGAGAGATAATAAACACTTATAATAAATTTAATGAAGTGAGCCAAGAATGCATAGAGTGTGTATGGAAAGCTAACTTAATATAAGCTTGGGGAAGTCGGGGAGTGCTTCCTGGAGGCAGGGATGTTTAATTTGAAGGCATTTACCTGGTAAGAAGCGTGGGGAGATAGGAAAGATTTCTTGGTAGTGGGTTTTGGGTGTGACTTAGAGCTCATAGATGAAGTGTCCTTGCATGAGCATGGAAGGCATCTGCTGGTGTTGTGCGTAGTATAGCATTGCTGTTTTTCTGCAATGTGTTCTAGCTTCCAGGGGCCAGCTTCTGGAGTCAAGAGGCAGGGTGCAGGCCATTTATGTTTCGCTAAATGATGTCTCTTGCGTGTGGTGTGGCTCTGAATCTAACATGTGAGGCTTGAAGAGGTATGTTTCTGGAGCCAGCAGCTCCGGGAGTGACTTCCTCAGTCCTGCCCTTGTGGTGGTGGCAGCTCCCTTGTCAGGATGGTTCTCAGTGCTGTCCTGGGCACCATTCCTGGGAGCTTGGTCTAGAACCTGCTGCTCTAGCCCTCGCCAGGATTTTCGTACATTCTCAATAGCCCAGATCGAATCCCTTTCTGCTTGAAATAACTGGAGAGTTTCAATTTGCCTCTGGAACTTGTTTCCTTTCAATGCATTTCCTGCTACAGGCCCTGGTGAAATATTTCCTTATGGTTAGATTCATTCCCAGGACCGGTTTTAGGCTCTGGGAATACAACAATAAACAAGGCAAAGCTCATATCGCCTTTGTCTTATTATCATGGCAATTATATTCCAGGTCAGAGTTAGCCAATAGAAATATCATGTGAGCCGCATGTATAGTTTCAAAATTTCCAGTATCCACATTTTTACAAAGTAAAAGGAAATTGGTGAAATTAACTTTAATATTTTATTTAGCCTAACATATCTAATATATTAGTTCAACATGTGATTAATATAAATAATTACCAATGAGATGTTTTATCTACTTTTTTAGACTAAGTCTTGGAAATTCAGTGTTTAGTTTTTCCTTACAGTGCATCTTGATTCAAACACAAAATTTTTGTTGGCTACACTTCCTCTGTATTACATTTCATGTACTTTATAGTTGAAAAAGTAGTTTCACATACCTATTATGTTCCAAACATACTTGAAAGTTTTTAACTAACCAAAAATAGTACCCCCAATTTTTTTCTTTAATATTTGCATCCATTTTGACAAAGTTTGTTTGTCTTTTCCAGAAGAATTTATTTGACTTTGGAGCAAAAGCATATCAGCTTCAAAACTACATCCGTGCAGTTAGGTAAATTCACCAACTGTTGGATTATATAAACTGCAAGGCAACTCAAAGTTGATCAATGACAATGAAATGTCTTGGGCTGTTTTTTTAGTCTTGAAGCAATTTACATAACACCTATCAATTATGATGAAAGTAATTTGAATATTGAGTCATCTTAGAAAAAGATGTATAATCATTATTGTTGATTTGTATTATAAAAGTATCAGTGTCAACATAAATTCTCATACCTATCTAGCGATTTCACAAGTAATTTTCTTACTTGTAATTTCAAATTTAGCTCATTCATATGCAATATGATTTTGATGACAAAACATATCACACTGCCATTTTCTGTCTTTGATTATTGAATATTCAGCAAGCATTCCCTTTGTTTCAAGAAAATCTTTTTTTTTAATATATATTTTTTATTGGTTTCAGAGAGGAAGGGAGGGGGAGCGAGAGATAGAAACATCAATGATGAGAGAGAATCACTGATCAGCTGCCTCCTGCACACCCCCACCGGGGATCAAGCCCACAATGGGGCATGTGCCCTTGACCGGAATTGAACCTGGGACCCTTCAGTCTGCAGGCTGACGCTCCATCCACTGAGCCAAACCAGCTAAGGCTGTTTCAAGAAAATCTCGAATTGAGTTAAACATACAGTAGATCTTTGTAAAACTTTTCCTTGATTCAAGGAGCAGGCCAAGGACACAAGGTCATGCCCTTCATCATCTTCTATGGAGATGATTCATAGTATTTAAGTGTATATCATGAACAACTTTAACAATGCTACCCATAATGCTTTCCATAGAGTCTGCTGTAGAAAACTAAGCATACGTGTTTTCAGCATATATCATATAGTAGAATAAACAATAAAGGCAGTATCAGCCTGGCCTGCGTGGCTCAGTGGTTGAGGGTAGACCTATGAACCATGAGGTTACAGTTCGATTCCTGGTCAGGGCACATGCCTGGGTTGTGGGCTCAATCCCCAGGAGGGGGCAGACAGGAGGCAGCCAATCAGTGACTCTCTCTCATCATTGTTGTTTCTATCTCTCTCTCCCTCTCCCTTCCTCTCTGAAATCAATAAAAAATATATTTATAAAAATAAAGGAAATATCAGTTTACTTGAAACTTTCTATAAATTCAAATTTTTGATTTAGCATAAGCAGAACTACCACCTGTGGTGCTAGAAACTAGTTTTTCTTGTCTAGCTGGTGTTCTTCACTGACAGACAGAAAAGATTTTTAAATGTCTTTGCCATGCATTCGATTTTTTTTTAGGCTGTGAATTGACATTTCTTTGTAAATAGGAAGTCCTTTGAGACAAAATGTGCCCAAAGTATTATTTGGGCAGGGCAGTGACTATTATGTCACATGACTCATCTGAAGCCAAGGAAAGCACTGGTGATTTTCAGGCTTATCATTACTCTTTGCTGTTGTTAGCAAAGTCTTGTATTTTATGAGCAATTACTTGGTGGCAATTGAAGAGCATTCACTTTTTGTAAAATCACTTTTCTAGTCTTTTCCTCAGAGTTTTGAAATATTTCCATTACTTCCCATTTCTTTAGCTAAAAGGGTTTTTCCTTTGTGCAAGAATCCAAGCTCTTTTATAGCTGGCTGACTTTATAAGTGTAGATCCTATTTACATTTATTTATAAATATTTTTCAATAATTAAAGGTTTTTTAAAAAAATATTTAATTCTGTTTGTCAGGCAACTAATCTCATGGATTATTTTTTGACTATTGAAAGGGAACGGCTTATCAAATCCACTATGCATTTGCTGGAAATACCTCTTAATGTTGCCCACTTCATTATCTTAAAAAAAATATTTTACACAACAATCTACTAAGGCAAATTGCAATTACTTTTATCTTCTCTTGATTTGCTCTGCCGATCATAGTACTAGCTTCTGCATCTCTACTTGATTCTGCATCAGTAGTTTAGCTCCATTAAAAATTTTCAATGTGTCCATACCTTTATTAACTAGAAAATTTAATTTATAGTATAATTAAAACAAGTACAGTATTTCAGTTTAATTACCAATTATGATTTACACAGGTCTCTCTGTACCTCTTAGTGTCTGCAGATAATATTCAAATAAACACGTGACAGTGTTACATAAGTGCATAGAAAAAGGAAACATTTAAACTGAAGCAACTCATTGACGTGTTATGTAACACTGAAACGTGACGTGCACCCTACGTGCACACTACAGTAACATCTATGTGATGTTAAAATAAAATGTAGTTTTTCCAAAACAATAAAGTTGCTGTGTTCAATGGGAAAACAGTGTTTCTCACTCTAGTGTGACTGTCCCTCCCTCCCACAGATTCACCAGCCCGTGTGCTCAGTGGCCACATGTGGCCCGTGGCTCGCACACTGGTGCGTACTGAATCTAGATAATGTCGTGTTCTGAATATCAGGTCCCGGGATTTGACCTGCATTGGGAAGGGGAGGGGCACTCCTGAGCTTCCACAGAGGGTGCTGGGAAGAACTCTGTGGTTTGAGAAGGTTAAGGGACAATAACATACATGGGGGACCTGGGGCTGGAGAGCCCGAAGGTCAGGCAAGAGCAGGGACAGAATTCTGCATGAAAACACATTTTCATGCAGGACTTTCCATCTAGATGTAGTTTTTAGTGGCGTGAGTTCCAAAGGTCTGGCTGGATGCACATCAGCTACACACACCTCTGCCCTCAAGTCAAACACTGACCATGTTTACATTTCAGAGACAAGGCAGTTTACAAGACAAGATGTTCAGTAAGCAATCCTTCCTCCCTCCCTCCCTTCCTTCCTTCCTTCCTTCCTTCCTTCCTTCCTTCCTTCCTTCCTTCCTTCCTGTCCTTCCCCTCCCCAATAATCTAAATGTGCATGTGTATTTTAAGGAAAGTCAGGAGAAAACAATAAAAGTTAATGCAACCAATTGAGAGGAGCCCCCCACCCCCACGCCCTGGTTTCAGGCTCGCTCCAATGATTCCAGCCCTCAGGGTTAGACTCCTTGGTCAGAGAGGCATCACCAAGGATATTGGGGGGCTGAAAAGAGGCTAAAGGTTCAGGAGGACAAGAGGGTGGTATGAGGGCTGAGTGTTGTGAGAGAGGCTGGAGAACAATGTGTGGAGAAGCTTGAAGACAAGATGAAGAGGGAGCTGCTCAGACCTGGGAGGTGAGCAGTGTCAGGTAGCTGGGTGTCAGCCTGTGGCATTCGGAGCAGGTCAGATGGGAGAGCGGAGACGAAGGAGGTTTGGGGCAGTGGGGCAGGAGGATCAAAATTAGTTTCCAGTAAGTCAGTTGGTGGCAAAACAGAGGCTGTGTGTGTGTGTGTGTCTGTGTGTGTGTGTGTGTGTGTTGGGGGTGGAGGTGGGAGAGCCCAAAGACAGGAAGAAGACGAGGGTCAGACAGAGGGGAGTGTTTCTAAGGACCTTTTAAAAGTAGAAGCAGCCATAATCGATCACCTGTGGGAGAGAGATGTGTTTTTATTAATCTATGTATTCCTAGTTTTCTAGTACAGTATCAGACTTGCCTTCCTTCACAACTTCATTCGTTTAGGCATCCATCCAAGAAGTACTAATTCGGGCTTATTGTGAGCCAGGCACGTGCTGAGCTTGGATCACTGATAGATGCCACCATAGACTGTAAACCAACAAGCAAACAGAAATAGTGGGAATTTCCAATTCTGTTAGTAAAACAAGGGAATTGACTGTGGATTAGGGGTGGAGGTGGGAGGGTGGCTTCCAATTCCATGGGACTGAGACTTGTAGCCACGCAGCTGCCAAGACCCCTCCCCATCCATCCCTAACCCCCCTCCCTTTGGCCATCGTTGCTGTCCATCCAGAGGATACACTCTGGACAAGGCCAGGCCTCATTTTCATTTTACTTACTTTTACAAGTGGAAGTACGACTTAAAGTAAAATAAAGCAAAAATCTCAAGGGCACGATTCGGTTAATTTTTATACTTTACTTTTTATTTTATTTTACATAGTTCATATGTACAAGTCACCACCACCCAGATCATATATAGACGATTTCTAGGTCCCTAAAAGTTCTCTTATGCTTTTCCTAGTCAATATCTCAACGTAACCTCTTCTGACCTCCATCATCATCAAATCTGCTGGTTCTTTACTTTGCGTAAATGGAATCCTTTAGTTTGTGCTTTTTGTTTTTTGCATCTGGATTCTTTCTCTCAACATTGTACTTATGAGACTCAGTTCATTGTGTAGCTCTTGGGCTGATGAGGTCACCCTTGCTGCCAGCTTACCAACTAGGTCTATTCCTTTCCTCACAAGCTTATGCATTGCCAACTTGTGGCTTTTAAAGTCCTCACAGGAGGACTTACATCAACTGTTTGGATTGCTGTGATGAATTAATCTAGCTCTAATAAAGTGTTCCTTTTATTCGTTATTATTTCTCATACTTCAGTGTAGCTGGGAAAACTCATAAAACTGGTTCTAATTAGTTGTATGCTGGAAATTGTGTCTAGGAGAAAAGTATTAAAACTTGCAGATAATTTCCTCCCAAGTCCTAATTCCTAAATTCTGCTGTGTGCAGTGATTCCCACCTGCCTTGTTTCAGCCTGAACTTCCCTGTAAAATTGATCACAACGTGACTTCCTGCCCTTCCCCTCCTGGTACGGTTGTGGCTTTTCTATTTGTGATTAAAGCTCTTTCACAACTGCTGGGCGACCTCTTTGAGCTCCTCAGCTCTCCTTGGTCCATGGCATCTCTTGGGATGATGCCCTCCTGCTTCTTCCTACTCGTTCCTTTTCCCTCTGATTCTATCGACACATGGATTCATTTCCACCTGACCAGAGTCAACTTCGCTCAGATGCACATTCCTCTCAACTCTTTCTTCTTGCCAACTTTCCAGTTCCAACCCTCTTCCTTTTCTCTGTATTTTTGCGTGGGATCAGACCACAGCTTAAAACAATTAGCAGACGTTAGTTAGTACACTGTTAAATTTACAGATGTACTGAGTAGATAGTAAGTACATAGGGTTCAATATACTCACCCCACCTCTACCCACCCACTGGCCCCTACTATTAACATCTTGCAGTAGTGCAGTACATTTGTTACAGCTAATGAGCCATACTGGTACATTATCAACTATAATTCATATTTTAAAGTTCACTCGTTGTGCTGTGCACTGCTATGGGTTTTGACACATGCGGTATGACATGTATCCACCCTTGCAGTTTCCTAAGAATAGTTGCATTACCCTAAGAAGCCCCTCAGATGAGAGCTTGATGAAGCTTTTTCCAGCCTGCCACTTCGTCTCCATCTGACATACTCCGTAGTTTAATTATTAGTTTTTGTCTATTGTCTGTCTTCCCCTCACCCCAGCCCACTTTAGATTGTAATCTCCAGGAATGAGATTTATCTATTTTGTTTATTGTCGTATCCCCAGCTCCTAGACCATTGTGCGCCATATTATAGGCACTCGGATATTTGTTGAGCGAATAAACAATTGAATGGATGGATGAATGACTTAATGACCATTTAGATCTGAGTGACTTATTAATCCATGTGCTCTCTTTGTTAGTTGTTGAAAGTATTGCCACGCAATGTATTAGAATATATCAACACCTTTATGGATTCCTGCCTCTCTGGAAAGGCCAGCTGGCCCGGGTCCGGGGGGAGGGCTCTGGCCGCTCTGGGGAGAAGTCCAGGGGACTCACGTGATGTTTTGCTCTGAGCCTTATCCACTAGACTAGTGTTTCTCAACTATCTTTTTTATTGTTGTCTCTTTAAGGAGCCTTATTAGACACTTTTGCCCAAATACTTGTCCCTCTTATGAAACTTTAACACCACAGATGATATAGTATATACCTGTTTACATATTATATGCATGTCTATGCTTTATATGTAAAGAGTAAGGTGTTGTTGTCTTTTTACCCTTTGGGGATGATGTCACACTCTTTAAGAATGCAGGCTCTCAGTATTCTTACTGATGACGTAGAAGGATAAGGACAGCGTGCTGATGAAACAATATTGAACAAGAGGGGGGGGGAGGGATATAACATGAAAGAATCCAGATTCAAAACTATTTGGAATCATTAGATTCTCACCAATCAGTTTCAAATACAAACTCTTTCACCCAGGTTCAAAAACTCACTTGCACAGACAGGCTAGGGAAACCAGCTTGACGGGCTGGTAATTGAGTGGGAGTTTCTCTTTCTTGGAAAGTGGTGGGTTCATGGTGTTCCATGTGGACATGCTGCCCGAGGGGAAACCCGTTCTCATCTGGGAATGGTGTTTAAAAGGGATTCTACCAAAGTTGAGGTTGCCCAGAGGAGAGGCCCTGAGCCATCTGGAAATCGTGGCCAATAAGACAGAGCTCTCCAGACAGGAGAAGGGACATGCTACTGAGTCCCAGTGCTCCAGGAACTGAGGTTTGGAGCAGGAAGTTGACTTCATTGTCATAGTCCCATAGGGCATGGTACAGGTTGAACTGTGTTTTCCCCCAAAAGACATTCGAGTCCTAACTTCCACTACCTGTAAACGTGGCCTTATTTGGATCAAGGTAAGATGATCAAGTTAAGATGAGGTCTTTAGGGTGAGCCCAGATCCAGTATCACCAGTGTCCTCATAAAAGAAGAAAATTCACACACTGAGCTAGACAGCCTGGAGGGAAGGTGCTGTGAAGACACAGGGAGAAGGTGGCCATCTAAAGGAATGCCAGAGGCCACCCAGAAACTAGGAAGGAGGCATGGGACAGATTCTCTCCCAAAGCTCTCCGAAGAAACTGACCTTGGACTTCTAGCCTTCAGAACTGTGAGGCAATAAACTTCTGGGGTTTAAGCCACCAGTCTGTGGTCCTCTGTCACAGCCCTAGCAGACGAGTACAGGGCATAAGTAGGGTCCAAGGTAGGAGCTTTAGGAAGCAGCCTTTAGTTTAATGAAGGCCGGGAGTGGGGGGAGATTCATGCAGCTCACTCCTTCACCCTCAGCAGGGGGCCCAGAAACAGGCATTACTGGCCTCTCCATTTCCGTCACTAGGAAAGGGAGGCTCCCCGAGAGAATGCCACTGGCTCACACTCGTCAATGTCAGGGCCAGGTTTCAAATTTATGTTGGTTCAATTTCAAAGTTCGTATCTTTTCTACGAAGCCCCGCCAAGTCTGAGAGACAGCGGAACAAAGTGTACCATGATGATGAGCTGCGGCTACTCGAGGTGAAGGTGGTGACGCTGGTTTGGGGTGGTGTGAGATGGGTGTCGGGCACATGACTGGGGAGGGAAAGGCCACCAAGCTTTCTGAGCGCCTCGCTGCTGGTGCCTCGGTGTTGACATGTGTTCTTAGTTCTCATGGCAGCCCTTTGAGATTAATCGTAGTTTCCCCATTTTGCAAACGAGAAAGTCTAGACACAGAGAATTGCACAATTTCCCCAAAGTTAATGACCCGTGAGTAGAGAAACAGGGCTCGTCTACTGATGAGCGAAGTCCTGCCCTCTCTCGTCCCCTTGCTCTCACGTGGCAGTGGGCTGGGTGACAGGGCCCCAGTCATCCTCCCAACGCTAAGTCTCGGACTCGCCCCAGGGGCTCTGTGCTGTGATTTAGAATAAATAAGTCCCTGCCCAAAGGAATGTTTGCTCACCTTTCTCAATCAGGACAGCCAAGTTCCTGATGCCCAGATGTCTCGCTACTTTGTGTGCTCTGCTGAGTTCCAGCAGAGAGCCCTTGGTCTGTAGTCTTCTTAAACACTGAGGCTAATTAGCTAGTCTTACGGCTGTGGCTTTGGACCCAGACTCCCTGGGTTTGAAGCCTAGCTTTGCCCATCACAGCTGTGTGCCCTCTCTATGCCTTAGTTTTCTCTCCTCCCCTGGGAGACAATGTCTATTACATTGACAGTATCTGTGCCGTGGAGTTCACGTGTGGATTAGTACATTCTCCCATGTAAACCGGTTGGAGTAGTATCTGGCATGTGCCGGCCATTCAGCCCTAGCTGTTCTATTATTATTTTCTTCATGCGTGACTCAGTTGCCCCCTGATTTAGGCTCAGTTCAAAGGATTGCATTTCCCGCAGCAGCAATAAGGCAGGTAAATTGAAGTATCTGTGCCGTGGAGTTCACGTGTGGATTAGTACATTCTCCCATGTAAACCGGTTGGAGTAGTATCTGGCATGTGCCGGCCATTCAGCCCTAGCTGTTCTATTATTATTTTCTTCATGCGTGACTCAGTTGCCCCCTGATTTAGGCTCAGTTCAAAGGATTGCATTTCCCGCAGCAGCAATAAGGCAGGTAAATTGAAAGCATGGTGTGTTGTGTGGGGGTGGGGGGGGGGGGGGGGGGGGGGAGATGCACAAAAACCTTATTAGTAGGGAAGGGCAGTTTGAGAGGCGGAATCCACATAAAATGAAATCGCTCTTGTTTATTTTCTCCCCGCGGAGCGTTTTGTCTCGGGCTTTCCAGAGGCACCTACAGTAATTTGCAGTTCCAGTTGGTGGTAGAGCCTTAAAGGACTATTGTCTTCTGCCAGCTGATTTATAAAGAAAACATCCCCCAGCATGACAGGACCCTTTGTGCCTTTTATTTGTGTTGCCTCTTTGGCTCAGTCGGCAACGTTTAATTTGATGTAAAGACCCAGAAGGACCTCAACACTTGCGGGGAGAATTACAGGATTCCAGCCGGTCTTGGCAGGAGGAGCACGCGGGATCACAGATCTGCTTTCTCAGAGTCTCAGGAAAGAGCTGTTATAATTCTGAAGTTCCCTCTGGCCGTCCTGTTTTCTCTCACTTTGCATCAGCCTGGGGGCCACCAAGGATAAGCTACAGCATGGAGCCCTGGCTTTGCCATCTAAAAGGGGAATCGCTTGACCCAGTGATTTCCCCACATGGGCTCTCCCTGTCCTCTAAGGGAGGGTGATGGGAAGGGGCAGGGGAGTGAGAAGATGCCAGGCAGCCAGCTGAGAGCAGAGTGCTTTGGAGACCAAGGCAGGCAGGTACTCACATGAGCACTGGTGGGAGAATCCAAAGATCCGGCCACCCACGGTGTTATTTTGGGCAAATGGCATCAATTGTCCTCATCTATAAAATGGGTGAGTTGGGTTGGACCAATTTCTCCCACAGCAGAACGCTTTCTTCAAGCAAAATCTTGCACATAAGCCCAACATGGAAATCAGAGAGCAGCCCAGCCTCCTTTCTTGACTGGGGTAGGGGGTGGGGGTGGGGAGGGGGTCTGGAACAACATCCCCAGCCCTTATCTTTTCTCACCACTCCCTCCCCACTTGCCAGGAACCCCAAAGCACCCACGGAGCACAGTTGGAAAACAACCCAAACCTAACGATCTCGCAGGTTCCTTTCGGCTGGAAAATATCTGTGTCTAATCTTGGGGGCCTTAGGAAGGACACCCTCTTGAAATTTTACTACTAGCCGTTTATTTTTCTGTTGCCTTTTCCTTGGTCCTTCTTTAAGCAAATTCATTCGGAAAAGGCGGTTTTAAGTCACTAACACTTTAGTCTGAATCAGGGCATTTTATTGGCCTGTTACTGTCTTCAGGGTATTCTGTCACAGGCATCCACGCTGTGCCAGATGCCCTGATAGACCTGGGGATACAGGTCTGGAAAGGGACCACAAAGCAGAAACTCTGAGTTATGACGGTGGCTGTGTCCTAGGGGTTAAGGGCATGACTAGAAAGAGGTCAGCTCAGGGGCTCTGGGAAGATAAAGGAATGGCTTCTAGGAAGAAGTAACAATTGAACAGAGTTTTAATGTGATAGTAGGAATCAACCAGGTAGGGAAGGAGACGGAGAAAGCAGATCCCGGCCCAAGGCCATCTTATGTAACAGCTGGGAGATCGAAGGCCTGAAAGTCCCAAATACCCTTTCCTTGCTTCCAGGGGCAAAAATTCCAGAATCTAAAGCCTCTTTCTGGGGAGGTTGAGAGTGAAGATAACGAAGGGGAAGGTTTAATTTTGTTTCCTGGTGAGCCTATCACAATAAAACAAAGAGTGTATGTGTGTGTCTATGCTCTTACATGTATACAGTCTCTTTCAAACCCTTGAAGAGCCCTGTGAAATGTTCCATTCACAGATCAGAACCACTTAGAGCAGTGGTTCTCAACCTTCCTAATGCCGAGACCCTTTAATACAGTTCCTCATGTTGTGGTGACCCCCAATTTCATTGTTACAAATTGAACATAATTAAAGCATAGTGATTAATCACAAAAACAATATGTAATTATATATGTGTTTTCCGATGGTCTTAGGCGACCCCTGTGAAAGTGTCATTTGACCCCCAAAGGGGTCGCGACCTACAGGTTGAGAACCGCTGACTTAGAGACTAATAGGTAAGATGGTCAACAACTTAGGCATATGTCTGCCGGTGTAGGTAACACCACAGCTCAGCCCTTTTGCATCATGTCACTCTGATTTATTTCTGTTCTCTCAAGAGGAGGGAGGGAAATAGAAGAGAGATGCAGAAGAGAAGAGACAGGATTTAAGACGATAAAAGGTTGCGTGAGGATTCAGAGGAAAGGTAGGAGGAGATGGACCTTCAGCCAGCCAGGACCCTACTGGGCTCCGTGCGCCTGCCCTCGGCTCAGCTCTGGCTCAGCTCCGGGGCGGGATCTATGCAATCTTCCTTGTGGCCACACTGCAAACCCCATTGGCTCTGGTTGCTCTCCTAGGTTTTTTGGACCTCCATATATTCTGCCCACAGCCCCCTTTGCCACTGGCACTCACAGGGCAATTTTATTGGCAAGATCCAGAAGCTGACAAGCCAGGCAGCCACAGGGCTGGCACAAACTAGTCACGCAATGAATATCATCGCTGAAACTGGGCGATCATGGTGATAAATTGCAAGTGGTGAGCCAGTCACTGGTGAGGTGGTAACACACATAGGGCATGGCCCAGAGATACCGGATTAACGCTTCCTGGCACCAGACACATTGGGCAGCAGCGGGCTAAGTGGCAGGTCAGAGAGTGAGTTCTCTCCCCTGTTTCATGGGGTCCCTTAGACAGCTCCTCTCTGCACCTCATTCTTCCCACTCATGAAAGCAAGGGCCCTATGATTCCTAAGGCACCTGCCAGCTCCGCCCACCCCTCACTCCGGAAATCGCCCAGATGAAGTCAGCGCTGAGTGCACGGGTCATGCTGCAGATTAATTTGTGCGAGGAGAGTTGCATGCTCAGACAGGGTGGGTCAGGATCGTGAATTCCCAGCGACAACGGGCTACACATTAGGATCTGGGTGTTCCTCTTGCCAGGGAGGCTGGACTCACTGTGGCAAGTGTAGTGATGATGTGTAACCTTTGAGTTTCCATTTGCCTGATGGAGCAGGTGGCCTCGCCGGGCACAGATAACCAGATTGCACCCCTGCCGGTCATGGTTCCCTTTTTGGATCAGTTACAACCGGCCACGCTTATTGCCTCTTAGTTGAACTTCCCATCAGAGAAGTTTCATGATGTGCCTGACCGGTGGGAAAGTGCGGGAAAGCAGGTCACTGAGGCCACACGTTTGGGCCTTCTCCCGTCTCTGCTCACAGGTAGTGATGGAGACACAGGGGTGGGCACCGTGCCGTGTAATCTGGGTGCTTTTATCAACTCCTCGGGTGGAAGCCCTGCCTCTGCCACCCACTGTGTGTGACCTGGAGACCTTAACTTTGTCTCTTTCCTGAACACCGGGGATTGTGAAAACTCCCCAGGGTTTCAGAACACTGCTCAAGAAACAGATTAACCCAACGCAGGTCCTATGCTCTGGAAGGCACAGGAAATAGTTACTAGAGACTGTCTCCTTCCAGGGTCCCTCATAAGGCAGGCTGTCCCATGGAGACGAACAGGAGATCCTGTGGGGGTGCCAACCCTCCCACCGCCCTGCATAGGGGCTCCCTGAGCGGTAGATGTGTCGGAAATTTCTTTAAATTTATTTTTTAAACTGAGGTATCACCTACGTAAAGTGCACGCATATGTTTACACCCATGGGACCACCACCATGATCAAAATGAGGACGTGACCATGTCCCAGGCGGGAGGCTCCTCTCCAGGTCATCTCTTTTCTGACTTCTATTAGCATGAATTGGCTTTTCCTATTCTTTAAAAAAATTTTTTAAAAAAAATAATTTCCCATTCTTTTTTTTAAATATGTTTTTAAATTGATTTCAGAGAGGAAGGGAGAGGGAGCGAGAGACAGAAGCATCAATGATGAGAATCATTGATCGGTTGCCTCCTGCACACCCCCCGACTGGGGATGGAGCCCACAGCCCAGGCATGTGCCCTAACCTGGAATAGAGCCGTGACCTCCTGGTTCATAGGTCCACACTCAGTCACTGAGCCACTCTGGCCGGGTGGTTTTTCCTATTCTTGAACGTCATAAAAATGGGATCACAACTGTGGTGTGTTGTTAAATGTTTGACACCTGACTCCCCCAAAATTAAAAAGTAAAAGCCCTGATTTGTAGCTTTTGTCAATTTCCCTGGCACTCGCCAGCAGTGATTTGAAGCTATGGAGGTGAGGTCTTTGTACGCAGTCAGGAATAGATGTGAGGTAGAGCACAGCTGTATAGCATTTCCACCATGCAGCTGCAATAGGTGTGAATAGCCTCAATTTGGATAATAGTAGAAAGGTAGTCAAGAATTAGAAAGAAAAGAGTTTTCAGTGTTTCTTGCCTGTTTTAAATATAATTTACTTCATTGTAACTTTACACAATTTATTTTTTTAACAAAGGCTGTATTTAACAACAGTTGCCTCGCGAAATTGCTGAAAACATAACATAACTTTTCATGAGCCATTATGAGTTGAATCACTCACTGTGTACTAATCTTTTGTGTCTGACTTCTTTCTTTCCATCAACATAATGTCTGTGGGTTTTGTCTGTTATTCTGTGATTCACTCGTTTGTCTTCTTTTTTCTTTTTTGCATGTTTGTGTAGCATTCTATTGCGTGGATATACTGAAATTTACTTACTCTTTTTTTTTTTTATAATGGCCATTGGATTATTTCCTGTTTTTTCCTACCAATTAGTAAAGCTGCTATGATCATTCATGCACATGTATTTTAGTGGACATATGCCCTCATTTCTCTTAGACATATACTAAGGAGTGGATTGGCTGGGTCTTAGATAGGCATATGTTTGTCGTTAGTAGGTTAGCCAAGTAGTTTTACCACATGGTTGAACTATTTTACCTTTTTATCTGCAATGTTTGAGAGTTCCATCACTCCACTTCCTTGACAGCACTTGGTACTGTAAGTCTTTACAATATTAGCCATTCTGCCCTGGCCGGTGTGGCTCCGTTGGTTGGAGTGTTCTCCGGTACACCAAAAGGTGCCGGGTTCAATTCCCGGTCAGGGCATGTACAGGAGGCAACCGATCGATGTTTCTCTCTCTTTCCCTTCCTCTCTCTAAAATCAATTAAAAAAATAGCCATTCTGGTAAAGGTGTAGGGATTATTTCATAACAATTTTAACTTTCATTCCCCTGATGAATAATGACACTGAGTTGTTGGGTTTTGACTGTTATTTTTTCCTCTGTTCCAGGGGCATAGATTCAGTTTTAGACATTGTTCCTGGGGTTATGGGTGATCTTATTTAGCTTTGCCAGTTGTACAGGCTGCTATTGTTTTGTTTTGCTTTTCCTTAGGGGCCAAGCTAATCTCTGTATCCTTCCGATTTTTTTTAATTTTTTTAAATTAATCTTTATTGTTCAGATTATTACAGATGTTCCTCTTTTTCCCCCCCATAGTTCCCCTCCACCTGGTTCCCATCCCAC
>NW_005369915.1:2517933-2518574 GCF_000412655.1 Myotis brandtii | reverse complement strand
TAACTGTGGTTTTGAACTCTATGTCCTCCATTAGTTTGCTTTCCTCCATTTCTTTCATTTGTGACATGTTTCTTTGTCTCCGCATTTTTGGCTGACTGCGAGGACCCGCTGTGTCTACAGTGGAAGAACTGCTGTGCTGGAGACACCCTTATGGGGTAGGACTTGCTTCAGTGGGGCTTTGGTGCTCACTGAGTCTGCTTCTTGAGTGTGTCCCTTATGGATGTGAGGAGTTGAAATCTAGTATCTGACCAGGAGTACCCTGGCTCCTGGATCTCCAAGTCAACCACTGTGTGAGTCCATCCAGCAGGAGCTACAGCAATATCAGCAGATTTCTCCTCTTTGTTTGGAGTTTGGAAGTTTTGGAGCTCTCTGATGCAGCTGTAGTTTGTTAGGCTGCAAAAGCACAGGTGATTGCTTTGTGCCGCTGTGCACTGCTTGGGTGGGGATGTAAATTGAGTGGGGCGGGGTCTCAGAGAATCACCAGGGCAGAGCAAACAGCAATGGCTGTCGTCAGCCTACTCCGCCTCTCTGCATCCCTGAGCCCTGCGCCCCCACAGCAATAATGATCCCTGCGAGCAGCTCTGCGAGAAAGCCACCCTCGCTTTCCGACCTGCTGCAAGACAGTCCAGTTCTCCCTGTAG
>NW_005369915.1:2513098-2517739 GCF_000412655.1 Myotis brandtii | reverse complement strand
CTTCCACTCGGTCAGCTTTCCCGTGGTTCTGGATGATAGCTGTTTTGTCTTATAGTTGTAGTTTTAATGTTGTTGTGGGGGGCAGCACGTACAGGTTTGTACCTTATGCCGCCATCTTGGTTCCTCTGTATCCTTCCGATTTTAGTATGTGTGCTGACAAAGCGAGCTCCACAGGCTGTTACTCTGAGATTCAGGTTCTTTCCAAGGAAAGTGAACATTGGACACTTGTTAACACCTTGTCTGTCACCAAGGGGCTATTTGTGACCAGAGGGTGACTCCTATGAAGCCCATGGTGCTCCTCAGGATGTGACTGACAGGCACCCCCAGACCCTAGAGGGTGGCCCTAGGAGGCACAAAAGATTGAGAACCAGAAGATCTGAGATCCAGTTTCTACTGTCCTTTTTTTCTTTTTTTCTTTTTTTTAGCCATGTTACTTTGGGAGGTCATGTAACCTCTGGATTCTCAATTTTCTCTTGAATTAAATGTGTTAAGAGCTGTTGAGGGGCTCCAAAGAGCCTTGGAGGAGAAACTATAAGACAGTGGGTAATATTGATTCCAATGCCAGTTCTCTGGAGTCCCCAGGAGAGAGAGACAGTGATCCCCTAGAGCAGTGGTTGGCAAACTGTGGCTCGCGAGCCACATACGGCTCTTTGGCCCCTTGAGTGTGGCTCTTCCACAAAATACTGACTTCTGCGCATGGGCGATGAAGTTTCAATCTCACTGTATGTACACGCCCGCACGTGGTATTTTGTGGTATTTTGTGGAAGGGCCACATTCAAGGAGCCAAAGAGTCGATGTGGCTTGCGAGCCGCAGTTTGCCGACAACGGCCCTAGAGGACGATGGACCCAGCTCTCGGGGCTTCCTCACGGAAGCACACCTGGGAGAGTCTTAGCTGGGCTCTGTGTACTGAGCCCTCATCTGCTCATAGTTCTAAGCACCGACTATGGGAGATACCAAGGCAAGGTTATTTTCCAAGACGGTGCTGCCTAGAAGCCTCAGACCTCTAGAAAGTCCATTCAAGGGACAAGCAAAATGGTGTGACATTGTATCCCCAGAGAGTCAGGGTGTCCGTGGACCATGAGAGGAAAAGATGACCTGAGCACGCTGTGCCCTGCAGGAGATTCAGCTGGTGAATTCATTCTGGCAAGCACTCAACAACAGGGGCAAGTTTGACATATTTTTAAATTCTAAAAATCATGAATTCGAATGGAAGGAAATCTTGGGAACAGATGAAAGTATAAAATGGAAGAAAAAATTATCCATAATCCCATCTCCCCAAGTTATTGTTAATATTGTGCGTGTACACATTTCCCCCACTTAGCATTATAATATCAAATTCATAACTCTTTAATATCACATTTTAATGGTTGCATTGCATCCCATTTTGCAGACTTATTAAACTATATTTAACCACCAATTGGTGTCCTTTATCTGACCTTCACTTAAGATTGTCTGGATACTTTAAGATTTACCGATCTTCCACAGTTTATTGTGCTACAGGAAGAAGGTGCCAGGACTTGCGTAGTTATCACTTTTTGAGCATTAAATCTCCCACCACTAACAGGACTGTCTGACTAACAGTTTTTTATGGACAAAGAAGTGACTCTGAAAGTAAACAGGGAGAAACAAAGTCCCACAGTGGAACTTTACATTTCTAACATCCTATATAATAAAAGGCCAGGACCATAAGCTTAATGACCGGAATGACCGCTCGACCAGTCGCCATGAGGTGCATTGACCACCTCTCGGCCCCTCCCCTCTTCCCCTCCTGCCCCGCAGGCTGGGATCACAGCATGGTAAACAGGGATCCATGGTGAATGGGGAGGTAGGTGGGGCGGGACTGGGAACTGTTGAGCAGCGGGAGGCGAGCGGCTGTGAGCATCTAGTGGCGAGTGGTGGCAGGCATCACAGGGCGGCGGTGGAGAGCTTCGAGGAGTATCTTGGGGCAGCGGACATGGCCCTGATTGCAGGCTAGGCCTAGGGACCCTACTCACACACGATTTTGTGTGCTGGGTCTCTAGTATATAATAATATTAACTCATTAGCCTTTTATCATTCAATTATCTCTCATTCATTCACCATTTCATATTTTTTAAACCCAGACAGATCTGTTTTCTTGACTTAACTCTGCCACTTATCAGCTGAGGGACATTTATTTGGCCTCTGGCTTTCCTTCTATAAAGTGGGTAACAGTGCCTCTCAAGGTTGTTACGAGAATTAAAACTAATGAAATACACTGGGCACTTTTCCCCACCTGACTGCCTCTCTTCTATTGGTTGAGTACCATGGTGAGCTCCAGTGAATTATCCACACAGAGGCCTATATATAAAGTTGGCTTTGTTGATGAGTGGAGGAAGACAGAAAATGTAGCTGGGGGAAAGTAGGGTCACTTGTAAGATCAGGGCTAGAGCCCAAAGAACATGGGTCTTTGTTCCTTCCAATGGCCCCTTGTAGGTCATTTGTCTCATGGGGTTCAGAAGTCCATGCAAATGTCAGACTCCTCACCGTGCTCTCGTGTGGAGAGGTCAAACATAATTGGAACTCCAAGGCTGCGCTTAGCAAAATGACACTTAAGATTCCCAATTTCCCCCCTGTAACTTTCCCAATGTCTCTTAACTTCAAGCGTTTTCATTTAGTCTACCTATTACTTTCTGATGCCTTCCAGTATTTTTCTCTAAGAATGAAGGAAGAAGCCCATTTGAAGTCTCCAACACTAACAGATGTCACCTCACTGACTTCCATGGGCCATTAGGCAGCCAATCAGCAGCATTTATATCCTTGCTCCCAGCAGGATATGGAATATGGGGGAAGGAGGAATCATTCTCTCCTGCTGGTCTGACATCCATTAATATGTTAGAAACACAGGGGGCATTGCTAACTGCAGCTCCCATCTGAGGCACAGACTTCCTGGAAAGATTCATGTTCTCTTCAATATGAAGAAAAAAAAAAAATCCAAGCCACCTAGCACTTCCAGGAAAGAAGCCAAGGTGTGCCTGTCCTCCTTGTCCCCTGCTCCTCCTATTCCTGCCGCTCTGTTTGAAGAAGGATTTCTCCATTTCTACTGTGAATAATACTCTATTGAACAACACAAGGCAGTGATTGAATTTCCTTTGTTTGTGGATCCTTTGGACAACCTGAGACATGGGAGAAATGGATACCCTGCAACCTCCATTACCTTCCTCGCAGTGAAGTCAAGACTTCAATTCAGCCCACTCTTAATCCACTGCCATTTGGGCTTGGCCCTGGGCCCTGCACTGAGCCTGTTCCTGCCAAGATCGCAATGTTAGTAGAGCCATAGGTCACTCTTCTGTCCTCCTCCTACCTGACCTCCCTCTGGCCTTTGGTGCCTTTGATCACTCCCTCCCTCCTGAAAACTTTCACTCCGTAGGCTTCCTGGTCAGCAAACCTTCCTTCTTCCTCTTACTTCTTGGCAGATCCTTCTCATTTTGCTTTATGAGTTGCTCTTTTCTCTGCCCATCCTACAAATCAGTAGTTTTCAAATTTTTTGTAGTGGAATCTTTTTTTTTTTTTTAACAAATGAAATTTTATGTACATCCAAGCCCAATATACAAACCAGAATCAGCCCTAGATGATTTGGCTCAGTGGATAGAGCATCAGCCTTTGGACCAAAGGGTCCCGGGTTTGATTCCAGTCAACGGCACAGGCCTTGGTTGCACACTACTCCCCGGCCTGGGCCTTGGTCAGGGCTCCTGCAGGAGGCAACCAATCAATGTGTTTCTCTCACATCGATATTTCTCTCTGTCTTTCCCTCTCTCTTCCACTCTCTAAAAATCAATGGAAAAATGTCCTCCGAAGAGGATTAAAAACAAACAAAAAAAAAACACAATAAAATTAAAAACAAAAAGAAATAATAAATTCTTTTTATTCTCTCTGTCTTTCCCTCTCTCTTCCATGCTCTAAAAATCCATGGAAAAATGTCCTCTGATGAGGATTAAAAACAAACCAAAATAAAATTAAAAACAACAAAAAGAAATAATAAATTATTTTTTTAAAAATCCCAAAAAACAGAATCACAACTGAAATCGAGGTCGGTGGTGGTTCTAGGAGAAGCACTTTCCTCGTCCTGTCTCCTCTCCCAGAAGCCCAGGGGCACCGCTCCAGCCCTGGGGTTCTGAGAAGCACAGTTGGGGAAGCACAGCCTTACACGCTGAGGTTCTTCAGGGCTCTGACTTGGCCTCTTCACATCTCCCTCCACTCGCTCTCCTGGCTGGTCTCATCTTTCCTAGGAGTGACAACGCCTGTCCTTTCTCCACCCGTGGTGTGTGTGGAGGGCAATAAACAACACCCCTTTCTTTTCCCAATGCTTCCTTCAAGCAGATAAGAAGTGAGGTTTAGGAGACAGCAAAAAGTCAGCTTAATTACCGACAAGGCGATTAGAGAGCATGGCTTTAAATCTGTAGCCAAATAGCTTGCTGTTCTTCTCAGAGTTAACCCACCCACCGGTCCTGGGCTACAGTGGGCTTTTGCAAGTGTTTCTGCCTGGCTGGGGAACAGTCCAGAATGCAAATTCCTCCAGTAAGCTTAGTGCGCTAGAGAAACTGGAAGGGGCAATCTTTTTTTTTTTTTTTTAATATTTTTTATTGATTTCAGAGAGGAAGGGTGGGGACAGACACCAGGCA
>NW_005369915.1:2484575-2513081 GCF_000412655.1 Myotis brandtii | reverse complement strand
TTCCAAACTCCCTGGGCTGTCTGGAAGTTTGTGGAGGGCTCAGGCATGGATTGGATGGCGGCCAGTGATTCTGCCATTGCAATACTTGGGACAATTCTGCCCGTTAAAGAGCTCTCCGCGTCCTGCATAAGCTACCCGTGTCCCACCTAGACATCTTTCTAGGGGAATGATGCTTCCAACATCTGCATCTAGAGCGTAGCTCTGTTTTTTCATAATGAAAGTGCTTTGGGCACGGTGTCGATACACATTTTACACTGAGCTTTCTAGAGAAGCGAATACTGTGGGAAGGAATTGAGTGTTGATTACACTTTGGTGCACTGAGAACTTACTGAGGGTTGTTAACATTTCAGAAAAGTATCTCACCATGATGACTCCTGTAGTATTTTCATCACCAATACAACATTATTTTGTCACTAGTGTATTGGCCAGTGTCTGTGGCTGTTGTATTCACTGTGTTTCCACCAATAGATACAAACATCTGATGGCTCCTTTTTTGGCTTCTAGTAAACTTGTGCCCAGATATTTACATATTGAAGTAATTATTGAAATTTTTAAATTATAATTTTAAGAATTATTAAAATAGAAATATTTGCATATTCACACAATTACTAAAAATTACCCTCCTTTTCTCCCTTACATTACAGGTAGGGCAGTATAATAATTTTTAAAGTATTTTCCCTTAGGTGGGTTATATTACCTGTGCATTCCATTTCAGGATAGCAAAAGCAGTATAACAAAATATTTCTGGTGAAAACGAGGCATTGGGTCTAATGCTGTCCTAATGGAGGAACCTCACGGAACCATGAGATCAAAAAATGGAGTCCTCGCCTACAGGGTGATCTTTAACAATTCAGATCCCTGGGTCCCCTCCCCGGCCCGTGGAATCAACCTCTCGGGAGAAAGACCAGGCTCCTCCCGAGGCCTATGGCCCCTCTATGATGTGGCCTCTGCCTGCTTCACCATCCTACCCTCCAGGCTGGCTCAGATGCAGGCAGTTTTCTGCAGGTACCATGGGACCTCTCTCCTCCCAGACCTTGTACTTCCTACGCCTCCCTTACTTCTCCAAGAAGCATCCCTGACACCCCAGTGTGACATAGAGCCCTCTCCTGGGTTCCCTGAGCACTTCTCACCGGCCTCGGTTTCTCTGTTTGCTGCCTCTGCCCCTGACCTTAGGTTCGGCCAGGGGGAAGGCCATCTACGTTGGATCTGCAGTCTCAGTGCCTGGCCCAGGTTCAAGCCCACGAGAAATATCCCTTCCCTTGATCCCTGGACAGGGATTGGATATATATCTTCACACCAAATAAGCAGCATTTATTTGAAAAGCTGTAAATCTCAGATCCATCAGGCACTAATGGGGACAAATGGTAGGCTCTCCCCATCAAACCTGAGGTGAAATAAAGGTCTCTGGGAGAGGGAAATCTTCCCTGCCGAGATTATCTCGGGAGACAGCGTCTTTTATTCTTTTGTGTCTCTGCCAGAAAATCAATTGTTAAATATTCATTGAGTCTGATCAGGTCATTTTTTGAAAGCCATCTTCACAGCATGCAAAGCTTTATCAAAGTTGACATTATTCCTGATATCAGAGCAGATTAGTCTTATAATTTAATACTTAATCTGTCCACAAAATACAATGGTAAAGAAGATGTCGCTGCATTCTGGGTACTGAGAGAACCAAAGACCGTAATTGGTTTTATTCTCCTGTTACCTTATCAAGTGAATAAAGCTTGCAAGTAATAAAAGAGGCGCATGAAACAATGCTCATTTGGGTTTACGGTACAGTTAGAATCCCTTAATTATTAGCAGCTTAACCGCCTCCCCTGACTTCCCTTAGACTCCCACTGAATAACAGGGTGCCGTCACGGATCCAGGGACACTGGAAGGAAAGTTAGAGGTTGTCTTTACCTGTAAGCCAGAGCAGATGGGGTTAAAGGACATGAAGCTCAAGCTGGCACATCTGGGTTCTGACCTCAGTTCATTGGTTGGTGGCCTTGGGGCGGCCGGGGGTGGGGGTGGAGCGGTGCGCCCTGGACCTCTCTAAATCTTGTTTTCTTCCAATGGGAAGCTGGAAGTGAGAAGGCCCACTTTGCAGAGTTGGTAGGGGGATTGAATGAATGGTGACTGATGGCCCCTGAGGGAGATAAAGGTTAGCCCCTCTGCTTGGGGACACACATCCACAGTGCTTTCTTCTCTCTTACGCCATAAGTATTCTCTTTGGCCCTAGACCACAGTGGAATATCTCATTTCTCCTTCTTTTTAAAAAAATATATTTTTATTGATTTCAGAGAGGAAGGAAGAGAGAGAGAGAGAGAGAGAGAGAGAGAAACATCAATGATGAGAGAGAACCATGGATCGGCTGCCTCCTGCACGCCCCCTACTGGGAATCGAGCCTGCAACCCGGGCATGTGCCCTTGACTGGAATCGAACCTGGGACCCTTCAGTCCGCAGGCTGACACTCTATCCACTGAGCCAAACCGGCCAGGGCTCATTTCTCCTTTTTAAAAAATAGGTTTTTATTGCTTTTTAGAGAGGAAGGGAGAGGGATAAAGAGAAACATCAATGAGAGAGAAATATCAATCAGCTGCCTCCTGCACAACCCCTACTGGGTATCGAACCAACAACCTGGGCATGTGCCCTGACTGGGAATTGAACCAGTGACCTCTTGGTACCTGAGTCGATACTCAACCACTGAGCCACACCAGCTGGGTTCATTTCTCTTTTGAATTAGATCCCTTGGTCAGAATTTGAGTGCTTCTCAGTAAGTCTGTTAGGTTAGTAACTGCATATTTGTCCTGGCGGGATTAGGGATATTTTTTGGTGTTTAATAAAAACATGCATGTGGCTCAAAGTGTGGCAGGGTCAGGGTGAAGTTTTTCACCGAGACTTAGAATTTTGGAAGAAATCAAGCTTCACCTTTTACAAAGACTCCAGTTCTATTTACAGAGAGAACCTGACTCCACATTTCGCCATGTCTCATTTTGGTTAGTTAGGATTAGCTCATGAGTTACCCATGGCCATAGACCAGGATGACAGCTCTTCCCTGCGGCTTATTGGCGACACAAGGACAGGGACCACATCTGTCTATATTTCAGTGTCCTCTAAGACAGTGTCTGATACCCAGTAGATTCTCAAAATATAGCTGTCAAATGAATGAATGAATATATCTCACCCGCCCATTCGTGAAATCATAGCATTGAAATTGACATGTTCCTTAGGTGTCCGCCATCAATGATTTTATACCTCCCCAAAGCCGTCTGTAGCCCAAAGAATTTTCCATGTGTTCACCTGATGATGGCTGGAAAAATACTGTATTTTGGGCTCCATACAGAGCCCAGTTCACTTTCGCTTTGGTATATTTCACTTTGGTCACCCTTGGTTAGACAGACAGAGGATATTCTGGAAAAGTTGTGCCAGTGAGAAAGTCAATTAAAGCCCCAATAGAAAGAATTTAATGACCTGGAGTAACTCTGAAGTCTGAAGGCCAGTGCTCAAGTCTCTCCCTTCCTAAAGCCGACGCCTGCTTTTCCAACCTTCATAATGCTGTTGTAATGGGCTTTTGTTGTTGTTCATGATGTTGAAATGTCTAGTGAAATACTGGCCATTCAGATAACCATTTAAAGCACTTGCTTTAGAAATGAGGAAACCTGGAAAATGTCTCCTTTTGTGTTAATCTTACCAGATTTATATATTGGGGCGGCACTGGGTGGAGCTGGAATAGTTGGGGAATCAAGCATATAGTGGCTGGAACAACCTTATCATTATTACCAGCTCTAAACTACAGTGGTTGTTAGCAGGCAAATCTCAGTTAACAGGACACCAGCCTCCTGGAAACTTCAAGTAATTTGATGAAACACAACAAAACACATCATGAAAGGAAATGTAACCCAGTTCCCATAGGGGTGTCTAGGTGTGCTCCATGCTCAGTGCACGTGCGGTCTACATTTTGCATATTACTATCATTGATATCTAATTACGGTATTAAGTAATGAGAGGGGATGTGAACCGAGATGGTCTTGAGGCTCCATAGTCTAGAACTCCCCAATAGAACTTTCTGGGATGATGGATACGTTCTGAAACTCCACTGTCCACTATGGTAGCCATCTGTGCCTAACGAGCACTTGGAATGTAGCTAATGTGACTGGAAAACTGACTTTTTAATTAAATAAAAATTAAAATGCAAGTTTAATGATTGGAAAGCCCAGCTCTATAATATTTTGAGTAGATAATGCATTTTTTATTATGAAGTATTTTAAACATTCAGAAAAGTGGAATATACACACAGTTAACCTTTTGATACATTTGCTTCAGATGTTTTTAAAGAAATTAAATATTAAATATGAAATTGAAGTTTTCTTTGCAGCCCTCTCCTTCCCATCCATATTTTTATAGTTTAACCATTTATAAACAATACTATAGGCCCGGTGCACAGATTCGTGCACATTGAAAGGAAATTAGTAGGTGGCTGGCGGGGCAGGACTGGGCGACACAGGCTGGACACGCCCTGGAGCCAACCTCCTGTGGTCCCTTTCTAGCCAGCTGCACCTGGGGTGGCACCATGGCTTGAAGGGCATCTGCGGAGTGAGTGGGGTCCCTCTGGCAGGTGGGGTCCCTCAGCTGGGCCTGCAGGGATTGGGCCAAAACCAGTTCTCTGACATCTCCCGAGGGGTCCCGGAGTGTGAGAGGGCACTCTGTAAAGTTGCTGTTGTACAGGGTGTGGAACACAAACTCATATATGCAGTTACCCACATTCAGGGCCAACAGTGCCCCAGCAACAACATAACCCACAGCTGAAGGTAGAATCATGCAGCCCCGTGAGGAATCGGGCTCCCTCCTTTCTGGTTTCAGGGTGCGTTATTCGAGAACCACTGCTTCCAAATCACTGCAGCTCAGCAGCTCCTGGATTGAGTGTCTGCTCCTTGGTGGTCAGTGTGCATCATAGTGACCGGTCGGACGGTCAGACACTTAGCATATTAGCCTTTTATATATATATGGACTAGAGGCCTGGTGCACGAAATTTGTGTATGGGGGTGGGGGTCCCTCAGCCTGGCCTGCACCCTCTAGCAATCCAGGATCCCTCAGGGGATGTCCGACTGCTGGTTTAGGCCTGATCCCCTAAACTGGCAGTGGGACATCCCTCTCATAATTCGGGACCGCTGGCTCCTAGCCCCTCGCCTGCCTGCTTAATCACCCCTAACCACTCTGGCTGCCTGCCTGATTGCCCCTAACCCCTCTGCATCCTGCCTGATCACCCTAACCACTCTACCTGCCTGCCTCATCATGCCTAACCACTCACCTGCCTGCCTGATCGCCCCTAACCCCTCTGCCTGCCTGCCTGATTGCCCCTAACTGCTCGCCTGCCTGCCTGATCATCCCTAACCACCTCTGGCTGCCTGCCTGATTGCCCTTAACCACTTCTGCTTTGGCCCCCGCCGCTGCAGCTTCGTCCGGAATGATGTCCAGAAGGTCGTTCGGCTGTCTGATCTAATTAGCATATTACACTTTTATTATTATAGATATATTGCATTGTTCAAATAATTTAAACAAATGCCATTATACTGTATATATCATTCTGAAACTTGCTTTTTTCATTTATAAATATATTTTGGGGCCCTATCCATATTGATATATAAAGTCAATTTCACATATAAACCAATTTCATTCATTTTAAACTCTCCTAGAGAGTCCCAATTTATAAATGTAACACAGTGAATTTATCCAGTCTTCTAAGGATGGTAAATTTGGGTTGTTCCTATTTTTTTTTCTATTATCAACAATAGTGTGATGAACCTCCTAGATTTTTTCCTGGACGTATTTGGGGGAGTTTCTCCATGGTCATTTATAGTTCTTGTAATTACTCATATACTTGGGGTTGTTTTTACTAATTTAGTTTATGTTTTTTTTTCTATTTACCATGCTTTTTGTTTTTCGTCTCCATCCACCTCTCTCTCCTTCATTGTTTAGAAGTTAACATTCAATTTCTATTCATTGGGTGGTTAATTATTACCACACATGATTAAAGGTTTCGATCTAATCAACATCCCTAACATTTCTTTTTTCAAACAGCACTAGGAATTCAGAATGCTTTAATTTCTAAAACCCTCTCCCATCTTCTATATTATTGTTGGGTAACATTTTAGTTCCATCTTTTTATAGAAATAAACCTCCCACTTTGGTTATCATCATTGTTAACATTTTACAGTCAGTATTATTTAGCTTTGTCAACGTTCTCATCAACTTCTTGGCTAACCATCGCTTTTTGCATCCCACCTCTTCCTTCTGAGTTGAGTTTCTTTCTTGCTGAGATAGCACCTTTGATATTGCTTTTAGTAAGAAAATGTTACAGCAAATTATCTTAGACTTTTACATATTAAAGTATCTTTCCCTACTCACTCCTACATGGTGATTTGGCCTGGATTCCTAATAATATCTCCTATTATCTCTCTCCCTTCTCTGGGACTCCTGTTAAATGTATGCAAAATCTTTTCATTCTATATTATGCAGCTCTTAACTTCTTTCATACTTCCCACCTCGTCATTGCTATGAACTGCAGTCTGATTTTCTCAGATCTGCCATTCAGGGCATTAGTTCCCTCTTCAGAAGAGTGCTCCCTGAATTTTTTAATTTTAATGACTTTTAAAAATTTCTAGTTCAGTTGAATTTTTTAAAATGTCACAGTTCTTTTCTTCGTGTCATGTTCTTCTATTTTCTTTCTTACTTTCATGCATTTTACTCCTCTCTATTATTGCATGCTTGGATTATATGATTTTAAGGTCTCTTTGAGATTGCTTTATATCCGTAGTTCTTGGTTCTGAATTTTGTTGCATTTGTTGTGTTTGTGCTGATTTTCTCTCACAGCAGTTCTTTCTTTCATGAGATAAGTGATTTTTTATTGTGAGCTCATCTTCAGTGGGAGTGGTGTTCCATGAAACGCATGTACCAGTTTTATGTAAGTTCCTCGGGATGGGTTTCTTGTGCCTCGTTGGTAATATGGATTCAGATCATGATGCAGATTTCTATACCTTCCCTGGTCCTAAAAGGTGATCAACTTCCTTTTTGCATCCATGGCCAATGAAAGGACTTCTATTGCCTGTTTCAGAGACAGAGAGCCTTCGTGCTCCTAGCCTGTGCGGGAGGAGGCTCAGTCCCAGCTCCCCACCTCTCACGGGCTGATATCCTGGGTAGTTGTTTCATGAGCAGTCTCTGCAATATTGACCTGAATCCAGTACCCACATGGGCTGTTTCCTTTCAGCTGGAAGACCCTTCTGCTCTCTGCTCTGGAACCTGGGGATATTCTTTGCCTATTTTCAAATTGACCATGTATTTAAGAACTGGGGGGTGGGAAGAGGCTACATTTTATACAGCATTTGAATGTGATAGGAGCAGAAGGGTCTTCCAGTCTGCAAAATTATCAGAAAATACAGTAATAAATGATTCTAACGTTGTTCCCAGAACATTACTGGCCCGTTTTGAGCCTTGACACCCTTAACTGTGTATGGAAATAATATTAGTACCTATCTAATAGAATGGTTGTGAAGATTAAAGAAAGAAGATAATGGAAGTATTACCTAGTGTTACCAGCTAGGATCTTGCTACCTCTTAAGTTTATTATATTTTTTAAAATATATTTTTATTGATTTCAGAGAGGAAGGGAGAGCGAGCAAGAGAGAGAGAAACATAAATGATGAAAGAGAATCATTGATCGGCTGCCTCCTGCACACCTCCTACTGGGGATCGAGCCTGCAACACAGGCATGTGCCCTGACTGGGAATCGAACCGTGATTTCCTGGTTCTTAGGTCGAAGCTCAACCACTGAGCCACACTGGCCAGGCACTGCCCCTTAAATTTAGATGCAATGTCTTCAAAGCCCATTCCACATGATGTGAATGGGCGGCAGTGGTGATCACATTCTTCTCCTCACTTCTGCTGCCGAGATTCAGCATCTGCCGAATCTGTTCTGTTTAAGAATTGCCTCCATATCCTGAACATGCTGTGCCTCTCCCACTCTGTGTTACTCCAGATGAGAAAAATTTTACAAACAAGAAACAAACAGCATAAGCCACTCATAGGGCACTGTGCATTCTGAAACAGACACAATGCAAGGCATTGTTCAACTAAACATTGAAGACTCTCTTGGTCATTTCAGAAACTTGAGATCCATCCATTCTCCACACTGACGAGCCCTCCCCTTGCTCTCCCCCCTCCCCATCTCTCCTCTCATCCCTTCTCTCCGTGATTACCCCAGAACTCCACATCCTCCTCACTTCATGAGGCAGTGTGGTGGGCTCTCTCTAGCTCTGAGCACCAACTCCACACTCACTTTGTGTAACTGAACCAAGGTGCTCAGCAGAACAGCGGTTTCTGGACAAAAGACTCCCTCTCCTTAGAAGGAAGTGGTTATTTTAAGTAGCAACGTTTTCATTCCGTTATATATGTAAAGCCCATAGCACAGAGACTAACACATAGTAAGCACTCAACAAATGTTAGCTGTCACTATTTCCATGCTAAAGTCTGTGATTCTAAATCAGGTTTCATGACTGCCTAAGCAGAATTAACTTAAAAAGGGAAGTGTGGAGACAAATCACTGATAATTCCAAAGTTCAATTAAAATTA
Source organism: Myotis brandtii (assembly GCF_000412655.1). NCBI lineage: Eukaryota > Metazoa > Chordata > Mammalia > Chiroptera > Vespertilionidae > Myotis > Myotis brandtii. The sequence goes on along the minus strand of NW_005369915.1, from coordinate 2,504,474 downwards.
CTTTTTAATTACTTGCATTGGCTATTCCTTTGCTCGTGCATATGAATGAAGAAAATTGAGATGGCTGGGTGCAAGTAACATATGATAATCCCGAATACAGAAAAAAAACAACAAAATAAAAAATGTATCTTACAAAGAGGCTCTCAACCTCACTCATAATCAGGGACATTCAAAATAAAACCACAGGGAGATGCCATTTTTCTCTCACCAGAACGGCAAAAACTCTGACAAGAGTCTGATCATACCAAGCATGGGCAAGGATGTGGAGTAACAGTGATCCCCAAGCATTGCTGGTGGGAGTGTTAATTAGTACAGCCACTCTGGACCATAACTTGGAATTATCTGGCAAAATAGAAGTGCCTTCCCTTCTAGAGAAATCCTTACACATGCACACCTGAACCTTGTTAAGAATACTCACACCAAGATGGATCAAGATCCTGCAGTCAGAATATGAGCGACAGTCCCCAAAGGACACGTGAAGAATGAATTACTTACAGGAAGTGCAAAAGCAGATAGAACTAAACCATATTCACAGACAATCAGTTCTTCTGATGCCTCTTGTTCCGTTCCTTTCTCCTGCCATCCTGAGATGACTTGGGAGTCTTAATTTGCTAGCACAAGCCCTTCCCTGATGGTGCTTACACTGTATGCGTCTGGTGTCATTTGTTCATACATTTATTCAACAAGCACTGAGTGCCAGGCACTGTTCTTGGTGCTGATGGGAAAACAGATAAAATCCCTGCTTCCATCCGGGAGCTAACATTTTTGGTGGGGACTGAGAGTGTAAATTATATAATACGAGAGGCCCGGTCCTCGGCCTGACCTGTGGACATCCCCCGAGGGGTCCCGGATTGTGAGAGGGTGCAGGCCAGGCCAAGGGACCCAACCAGTGCACGATTAGGCCAGGGAGGGACCATGGGAGGGCTCTAGGGTGTGTCTGGCACGTCTTGCCCAGTCCCAATAGGCCAGACCCCAACAGCAAGCTAACCTACTGGTCAGAGCGTCTGCCCCCTGGTGGTCAGTGCGTGTCATAGTGACTGGTCAAACAGTCAAACGAACGGTCAGACACTTAGCATATTATATAGGATTATATAGCATATTATATAGGACTAGAGGCCCGGTGAACAAAATTTGTGCACGGGGTGGGGGGGCAAGGAGGGAGGGGTTCCTCAGCTCGGCCTGTGCCCTTGGGGGATGTCTGACTGCCAGCCTGGTCGCCCCTAACTGCTCTCCCCTGCCGGCCTGATTGCCCTAACTGCTCTCCCCTGCTGGCCTGGTTGCCCCTAACTGCTCTCCCCTGCTGGCCTGGTCACCCCTAACTGCTCTCCCCTGCCGGCCTGGTCGCCCCTAACTGCTCTCCCCTGCTGGCCTGATCACCCTTAACTGCCTCTGCCTCGGCCCTGCCACCGTGGCTTTGTCCGAAAGGACGTCCAGAAGGTCATCTGGAAGACATCCGGTCTAATTAGCATATTACCCTTTTATTAGTATAGATTATATAGGATAGTAGAGAATAATAAGTACAGAAGGTCCTTGTGTTACATCAGAGATCTGTTCCTACGGCACAACATAACGGGATTTTTGCCATAAGTTGGAACACACCTACATAAGCACCTACATCACTCACATGGAGCACATACACAGCAGTAATGAAATGAAACAGTAAAAAAAAATTTAAAAGAAAGATAACAATTCCTGACCTTTACTTGTGGTAAATAAATAATAAAAAACATAAAGCACATATGTACGTACATCAAAATGATGGAAATTTTTTTTTAATAAATAAATGGGAGATAGCAACGTAACTACGAAATGATGTACGTCAAGTCCTACATAACCCGAGGACTGTCTGTACTATGAAGTAAATAAAGCCAGGCGAGGTTACAGTCTTAAATGGAGTGACCAGGGAAGAACACTTTTTGAGGGTAACATTTAAACAAAGACTTGAAGAAGTGAGGCAGCCTCTGGGGGAAGACCTTTTCAAGTAGAGGAAACAGCACATACAAAGGCACTGAGGCTCTTCCTTATCAATAATTTTAGAATCTTATCAACAGTTACTTCAAAAATCTCTAAATTTTCTTGCACTGTTAGGTGGTTCTTACCACAAATATAAGAGGCACAGTTTTACAATGAAAAGAGAAACCTCCTGTACTTTGTCACTGTCAACACACATAAAGGAGTAATCTTGGGGTAAAGGAACACTTTACCCAAGTCACATTTTGTCACTTCATTAATTTCTATCAGTTCCTTTTGGCTAGCATAGTTACCATACGGAGCGCAAAAGTGAGATTGGCAGACACAGGTTTGAATTTCAGCTCCGCGCTTCACCTCTGTGAACTTGAGCAACCTCATTAATTTTCCTGGGTGTAAAGAGGTGAAATCATACCATACTCATGTGAAGACTGGGAGAAAATACAAGTTCAAATCTGTGTGTTCTTCAACAAAATTTACTATTTTTCTTTACATAGGTCTTGTATATTTTTTAAAGTTATGAATATCCTATGTGTGTTGTATATTTTGCTGAAAGGGAAAGTATAAAAGCTCCCACTGATAAAAGGCAGATCACTTAAAGAGGTGAAATCATACCATACTCATGTGAAGACTGGGAGAAAATACAAGTTCAAATCTGTGTGTTCTTCAACAAAATTTACTATTTTTCTTTACATAGGTCTTGTATATTTTTTAAAGTTATGAATATCCTATGTGTGTTGTATATTTTGCTGAAAGGGAAAGTATAAAAGCTCCCACTGAGCAAAGGCAGATCACTTAATAAGAAGTCTGGAGATCAAGTTCAGAGTTGGTGTAGTGGCTCCACAATGCCCTCAGTGCTCTGGTACTGTCTTTCCTCCTCACCACCCTGAGCAGGTGGCTTTTGTTCTGTGCTTATCACCTCATGGTTGCAAGATAGCTATTTCACCTCCAGTCTCGGGTCCACATAAAGAAGAAGGGAGCCCAGTGGTTCAGCATTGACCTATGAACCAGGAGGTTCGATTCCTGGTCAGGGCACATGACCAGGACTGCGAGCTCAATCCCCAGTATGGAATGTGCAGGAGGCAGCTGATCCATGATTCTCTCTCATCATTGATGTTTCTCTCTCTCTCTCTCTCTCTCTCTCTCTCTCTCTCTCCCTCCCTCCCTCCCCCCTTCCTCTCTGAAATCATTAAAAATATATTTGAAAAAAAAGAAGGGAGAAACTTGTGAACATTTTTACATCTTGAAATATTCTTCTACAACATCAGTTAAAATGCCTACCTTTGAGCAGGTATGCCAAAATTTATTTACCTCTTCCCCCATTGGTGTATATATGATGTATAATGCATATATGTGTACATATGGTGAATATGTGATGTATAATGCTTATACATGTACATATATTGCTAATAATAGCATGTGCTTACCTATAATGATATATATTATTATATATACATTAACAATGCTGCAGTGGACATCTTTGTAGTGAAATCTTTGCATCTATTCCAAGTTATTTTCTCAGGACAAATTCCTAGAAGTATCTTTGAATCAGAGCATATGTCTATTTCTAAGACTTTTGATATATTTTGCCAAATTGCTCTTGAGGAGATAGATTTTACTCCTTCATGTTGAATGTGAATATCCTGCCACATTTTTGCCACCTCTATCACAACACTAGCCATTGTCAACATTACTTAATCAATTAATTTATATATTCAATTGATACATGAAAAGTAATATTTTATTCTATATTTGTTTATTACTAGTAAGATTGATCACTTTTGACATCTTTTATCCAGTTTCTGATATTTATAAAAGGCTTATAAAATAGTTTTTAAGACTGACTTTTTTCCTCCTAGCTCCAGTAAATCAGAGGAGAAAAAGATGTAATAAATAATGTGTGCCGACATCGATTCTTCGTGCTGTACTGTACAGCAACTTATCTGTGTTAGAGTCTTTGCAATCTCATACTCTCGGTTCACCAACGTCTTTGGTTCACACCCACATCATTTTAGTGTATTAAGATTAGATTAATCTCAACTATAAACATGAAATAATAATAGTATGCTAAAGTCATACTATTTTATGCTTTAATAGTTTGTTTCTTGGAAGATCAAAGCACTGTGATAGTGTTATTTCAATGAATCACCTTTGCTAACCTGCCTGTTATTTCCTTGTGTATCTGAAGTTCAAATTTAACTGGGAGGTCTGTTTTTTATTTTGTTTTGTTTTTCCTAAATCTGGCAACGCTGCTTCAGGAGGGTCTGGAGTTTGAAGTTCTGGGCAGGGAGGTCTGTAGGAGCTGCATTATGCAGAGGTTGAGCTGACCCCTGGAGAAGAGGCTAAGACCCTTTTCTTCCTGCAACCCCCTGGCTCCTAGTTACTGGTCCAAGCCCTTCTGATATTTGGGACTCAGGCAGGGGGTGTGGTGGAGGTTACTGCTGGTGCCCCTGAGGCTGAGCTGGCACATCCCTGTCATTCCTGTCCCCGTAGTCCATCTGGCATGGCAGAAAGAATTTTAGAGACAGGTAGTCTTTATTTAAACCCCAACTACTCCTCCTCCTCCTCCTCCTCTTCTTCCTCCTCCTCTTCCTCCTTCTCCTCCTCTTCCTCCTCTTCCTCATCCAGCCTGCCTGATTGCCCCTAACCACTCTACCTGCCTGCCTGATTGCCCCTAACAGCCTCTGCTTGCCGGCCTGGTCTCCCCCTAACTGCCCCCCTCCTGGCCTGGCCGCCCCCTAACTGCCCATCTGCCAGCCTGGCTGCCCCCTAACTGCCCCCCTGCCTGCCTCTTCCTCCTCCTCCTCCTCCTCCTCCTCTTCCTCCTCCTTCTTCTTCTTCTTTTGAATTTTTATGAGTTGATTTGAACAAAACAACATAGGCTGCAGAGCAAGATCTCAAATGCCTCCTCCCATCCCTTCTTTTAACCAGCTTCATGATTTGTGCAAGCAGCTTCAGCTCCAGGAATACTGAGGGCAGGTGGAGTCACTGAACCAGTCCTGAACATTAGCTCTAGACTTCTTATCGAGACATTTCTGCCCAGCCAGTGTAGCTCAGAGGTTGGGTATCGACCCATGATCCAAGAGATCACCGGTTGGATTCCCAGTCAGGGTACATGCCCGGGTTGTGGGCTCAATCCTAGTAGCGGGTGTGCAGGAGGCAGCTGATAGATGATTCTCTCTTATCATTGATGTTTCTCTCTCTCTCTCTCTCTCTCTCTCTCCCTTCCTCTCTGAAATCAATAAAAATATATTTGGAAAAAAAAGAAGGGAGGCACTTGTGAACATTTTTACATCTTGAAATATTCTTCTACTACAACATCAGTTAAAATGCCTACCTTTGAGCAGCTGTGCTAAAATTTATTTACCTCTTCCCCCACTGGTATATATATGATGTATAATGCATATATATGTATATATAGTAGGTGCCCAGGTTACGTTGGAGATCCGTTCCTACGGCGCTATGTAACACGTCGCCGTAAGGCGGAACCCACCTACATAAGCACCTACGTCACTCACATGGAGCACATACACAGCAGTAATGAAATGAAACAGTAAAAAAAAATGTTAAAGAAAGATAACAATTCCTGACCTTAACTTGTGGTAAATAAATAATAAAAAACATAAAGCACATATGTACATACGTCAAAATGACGGAACTTTTTTTTTTAATAAATAAATGGGAGATGGCAATGTAACCACGAAACGACATATGTCGAGTCCAACGTAACCTAAGGACTGTCTGTATGGTGCATATGTAATGTATAATGTTTATACATGTGTATATATTGCTAATAATAGCATGTGCTTATCTATAATGATATATAGTATTATATATATACTAGAGGCCCAGTGCATGAAATCTGTGCACCGGCGGGGCGGGGGGGAGGTCCCTCAGCCCAGCCTGCACCCTCTCCAATCCAGGACCCCTCGGGGGATGTCTGACTGCAGGATGGGGCCTAAACCGGCAGTCGGACATCCCTTTCGCAATCCAGGAGTGCTGGCTCCTAACCTCTCGCCTGCCTGCCTGCCTGATCGCCCCTAACTGTCTCTGCTTGCCAGCTTGATTGCCTCCTAACTGGTCCCCTGCCAGCCTGGTCGCCCCCTAACTGCCCCCATGCCGGCCTGGCTGTCCCTTAACTGCCCACCTATCAGCCTGGCCACCCCCTAACTGCTCCCCTGCTGGCCTGCCTGATCGCCCCTAACCACTCTACATGCCTGCCTGATTGCCCCTAACGGCCTCTGCTTGCAGCCTGGTCACCCCTAACTGCCCCCCTGCTGGCCTGGTTGCCCCCTAACTGCCCTCACCTGCCGGCCTGATTGCCCCTAACCACCTCTGCCTCAGCCCCTGCCATCGTGGCTTTGTCCAGAAGGAAGTTGGAAGTCCGAAAGATGTCCGGTTGACCTGGTCTAATTAGCATATTACCCTTTTATTAGTATAGATTAACAATGCTGCAGTGGACATCTTTGTAGTGAAATCTTTGCATCTATTCCAAATTATTTTCTTAGGACAAATTCCTAGAAGTATCCTTGAGTCAGATCATTTATCCATTTCTAAGACTTTTTATGAATTTTGCCAAATTGCTCTTGAGAAGATAGACTTTACTCCCATATGTTGAATGTGAATATCCTGCCACATCCTGATTTAATTTATGTATTCATTTGATACATATCTATCTAGTTTTTGATATTTGTATAAGGTTTATAAAATAGTTTTGAAGACTGACTTTTTTCCTCCTAGCTCCAGTAAATCAGAGGAGAAAAAGATGTAATAAATAATGTGTGCCGACATCGATTCTTCGTGCTGTACTGTACAGCAACTTATCTGTGTTAGAGTCTTTGCAATCTCATACTCTCGGTTCACCAACGTCTTTGGTTCACACCCACATCATTTTAGTGTATTAAGATTAGATTAATCTCAACTATAAACATGAAATAATAATAGTATGCTAAAGTCATACTATTTTATGCTTTAATAGTTTGTTTCTTGGAAGATCAAAGCACTGTGATAGTGTTATTTCAATGAATCACCTTTGCTAACCTGCCTGTTATTTCCTTGTGTATCTGAAGTTCAAATTTAACTGGGAGGTCTGTTTTTTATTTTGTTTTGTTTTTCCTAAATCTGGCAACGCTGCTTCAGGAGGGTCTGGAGTTTGAAGTTCTGGGCAGGGAGGTCTGTAGGAGCTGCATTATGCAGAGGTTGAGCTGACCCCTGGAGAAGAGGCTAAGACCCTTTTCTTCCTGCAACCCCCTGGCTCCTAGTTACTGGTCCAAGCCCTTCTGATATTTGGGACTCAGGCAGGGGGTGTGGTGGAGGTTACTGCTGGTGCCCCTGAGGCTGAGCTGGCACATCCCTGTCATTCCTGTCCCCGTAGTCCATCTGGCATGGCAGAAAGAATTTTAGAGACAGGTAGTCTTTATTTAAACCCCAACTCCTCCTCCTCCTCCTTCTTTTGAATTTTTATGAGTTTATTTGAGCAAGATCTCAAATGCTCCCTCCCATCCCTTCTTTTAACCAGCTTCATGATTTGTGCAAGCAGCTTCAGCCCCAGGAATACTGAGGGCAGGAGTCACTGAACCAGTCCTGAACATTAGCTCTAGACTTCTTATGGAGACATTTCTGCCCAGTCAGTGTGGCTCAGTGGTTGGGCATTGACCCATGATCCAAGAGATCATCGGTTGGATTCTCCGTTAGGGTACATGCCGGGTTTGTGGGCTTGATCCCAGTAGAGGGCGTGCAGGAGGCAGCTGACCAATGATTCTCCCTCGTCATTGATGTTTCTCTCTCTCTCTCTCTCTCTTCCTCTCTCTCTAAAAAATTAATAAAAACATATTAGAAAAAGGATATTTCCTCGCACACAGAAAAAAATAACACAAATTCACAAGGGTGTTGTGAGGTTTACATGAGATGATGTGTGCAAGCATGCAGTAGTCTTTGGTACCACATGAGCAGCCAAGGGTTGAGTCTGAACCTCGAGACAGCAGCGGGGATTAGTGGAGGCAGAGTCATTGCTCTCAGGATTCACTTCGAGTCCCTGGAAGAAGTGAAAATAATAACAGCATGGGGAGCCTGCAAACCTGAGAGACCTGCAAGTCTGGTTTTGGTGGCGTAAGGTCTGCAACCCTTCAAAGGGAAGTTACTTCTGTTTTTCTATCCGTGTTTTCCTCTGGGAATGAAATTAAATCCGAGAAGCCGATGTTGAATGCAAATTTGAAAGAGAACAGCCTGGGCTGCGAAGACCCAGCCACCCCCTGGTTTCGCAATCGGCCCAAGTAGAAGCCTGTGCTGATGGGCATCCACGTGCTCCCCTCTAGGGGAAAAGCAAACCCTTGACCACGGCTTTTTATAGATCTACCCGAGGCTCAACAAATCTCTCGAGACTCGAGACCTTATTGAAAAGCTAAAGAGTTACCTATTTGTAAATCTTTTTAAGGCAGGTGTGGCCATCCCAGCCAATCCTCTTCCCTCTCTCGTGTCTCCAAGAGCTCTAGCCACAGCTCAAGTGGCTTCCAATTTCCTCCCCAAGGGGCTTGTTAACGGTAAAGTGGGGCATGATCTTAAAGGGCCAGAGGAGCAATTAGGGCTTCCGGTGGCGCTGGTCCTGTCATTAGTGGGACAGGTGGTGTCTCCTCCTCAGGTTTTCACCCACCCACACAGTTATCATCTGCCTGCCTGACAGGTGAGGTCTGGGAGGCGTCCCCTCCCGATCACCTCTAGATTAGGGTGTGAGAAGCACACCCTTCACCTCTTCCTGAAGGCATGGCCTTGACCGAGGAAACAGTGTGAGCTGAAGAGAAATTCCCTTCCTGGTTTCAGGGAGGGAAGGGGACACATCCCACAGGACTTCTTTCCTGGCCGCTGACCAGGTGGAGGTGGGCATCTGTAAGGAAGGAGAACAGGAAGACAGCTGCTGAAAGCAGGCACTGTTTTCAGTCTAGAGCACAATTTCTGAATGTTTGAATATTTGCATTCCACCTTAGTGATTTTTGCTGAATCTCTCTAATACCTATGCGATTGTTTACTTAATCTTTTAAAAACCGACCCTACATTTTAACTTAAATACCACTTTTACCTCAATGTAGGCAGCAATATCCATGAAACCATGGGCAAAGTATATGTTTTCTTTCTAATAAGCATTTTTCAATAAATGCACTCTATGAACTGAAAAACACGTATCAAAGTGACCTTTAAAGTCATCTCGTGTAATAATAGCTAAGATTTATTGAGGGTTGTGGGTCAGGATCTGTTCCAATCCCTCCGTGGGTATGAATTTATTTAATCTTCAAGGCGAGGTAGGGAGAAGGGTGGCAGTAACACTGACTTGTGTGATTGCTGTGCAAGGATTAGCTGCCTGGTGGATGTGAAGTGCTGAGAACTGTGTCTGAGGGGGAGAAGACCCTGCACATGTTTGCTCTTATTATTATTATCATTTTCTCTGTGGTACAGATCATTTTTGCCGTTATACAGATGGGGGAATGGGGACAGTCTTAGGGACATTAGCTTGCATGTAGGAACCCGAGCTGGAGGAGGCTAAGCCAGGACTCAAAGCAGACACTGAAGCCCAGACTATGGTCCACGATGCTGCTCACCTTCCCTGTTTTTGGACACGTTACCTAGGGAGCAGGTCCCAACCCATGAGAAGAGGTTTCTGTCACCTGGATGCAAAGGGGAGGAAGGGGCGCCAACTTCCCTGGACAGTTGGGGCCAGGTGTTTATAGAGGAGCTGGGGATAAAGGAGCCAGATATCTGCTCAGAGATGGCAGGACCACACCCACTAAGCTGGCCGCTAAGCCTGGCCAGGGACGGCCAAGGAGGATGCTGTGCGGAGCCGGGAGGAAGTCCTTGTCCACTTGGGACACAGTCTGTAGAGTAAGGAGAACCTATATCACTTTGCCTTCCTATGGTTCAGCACCAACTTCTCCAGCTTTTGAGCAAACACATCAACAAAGAGTTCATTGCCTGCATGTTCCATGTGCCTAAACTTGAAGGAGGTGTGAGGGGCTTTCGAATCCAACCTGCTCCATAAGTGTGCAATGCCTGACTGTCTGAAGGAGGTTGTGAAGGAAGGTTTTGATTTTTTGGAGAATAATCCATTTTTGGCCACCAGAGAGGCCTTTATTTACATATACACATGTTGGCTTGGTAAATAAATCAGTCCTATCTCTTTTTTTAAATATGTTTTTATTGATTTCAGAGAGAGAGGGAGAGGGAGAGAGATAGAAACATCAGTGATGAGAGAGAATCATTGATTGGCTGCCTCTTGCATGCTCCCCCTGGGGATCGAGCCCGCAACACAGCATGTGCCCTGACAGGGAATCAAACTGGGAACCTCTTGGTTCATGGGTCGACGCTCATGGGTTCACTGAGCCACACTGGCTGGGCAATCCCATCTCTTTCTTAGAGCAGATCCTGAAAGTCTCACCCTGACAAGGGGAGCCCAGTTAGTGACTCCAGGGACCGGAGAGTGCCTCCTGGCCTGTGTCACGTGGTTGAGACTTGAGCTTTCCATCATCTTAGATTTCAAGATGACCCTAAATCAGCCGTGGGCAAACTACGGCCCGCGGGCCGGATCCGGCCCATTTGAAATGAAAAAAACTAAAAAAAAAAAAAAAGACCGTACCCTTTTATGTAATGATGTTTACTTTGAATTTATATTAGTTCACACAAACACTCCATCCATGCTTTTGTTCCGGCCCTCCGGTCCAGTTTAAGAACCCATTGTGGCCCTCGAGTCAAAAAGTTTGCCCAGCCCTGCCCTAAATAATGCCCAGCCTATGCCGCATGCATTAGCTCTTTTGCTGTCAGAAACACCTGCCATCTCCCCTCTGCCTTTCAAAGACTATTAGTTGTAAACATCATTTAGAACATGTTTCTAATGCAGATTCATCTTAACACATTCAATTAATTACTCTTTGACCGGCCCCAAGCAGAGTTGTGACATGGGTGAAGTTTGTGAGTGAGCTTTACTCCTCCTCACTTAACTCCTTTCCAGAATCTTCCTGAGAACTGCTGCCCCTTGACTGTCCGCACTCCCTGTGTCTCCAACGACGGCTTATAAGGGCAGCCTACCCAATGTCAGGGACTTTACATAAACTATTCTGGTTCTTACCAGAGACCCTGCAATGAGGGGCCCATCACCCCCCTTTTATAGATAAGGAACTGAGGTATAGCGTCTCCCAGCAAACTGAGGGGCTGAGCTCAGATCTGAATGTGTCCAGCTCTAAAAGTAGGGAGGTTTCAGATCAAGGGCTGGCTGCATGATCCCAGAACCAAGTTCTTAAATTCTTAATTGCTTTGCTTTATGCCTTTTCAAGTAAATGAAATATATATATATATTCCATGGAAGATGAACAGAGGAAGTGGGCATAAACTATTGAGATCTTTGCTCATTCTGGGAAGGACTTGGGCAGGTTATTTTCCTCTTTGGGTCTTGCATTTCCATTCACAGGATGCTGAGAAAAGACTCCAGAACCTTCTTCGTCCAGGACGTATTCTGATTGCTCTCAACACTTCCTCTTCTGGGAAGTCCCCCTTGGCACTCTTTGCAACCGTGTTTGGCAACAACACCAAAAGGTATTTATTGTGGATCTAGCGAGCTCTGGCAGGCTCCAGGCCAGAGGGTGGTGACAGTGAGTAGAGAGATGAACTCTGGCTTTGAAGGGGAGATAATATTGGTCAGAGTACTGGATTTGGATCAGCCACATACCTGTGTGACCTCGGGCAAGCCACTTAACCTTGACCTCAGTTTCTTTTGTGTATGAAAGGAGCACAATGCTACCTTATCAGGCTGGGAGGACCGGTGAGATTGTGTCTGTAGAAGCACTTTCAGACTACAAAATGTTATATAGACATAAACTGTTCTTAATCATGTACATGTGTGTGTTTTTTCCATAAGGCAGAAAATTTGAGTAGGTCTGCCCTGACAAAGTTTGGAGAGCCACATAGGAACTTTCAGATCCCTTACGACTCTGATTTGATCTCAGCAGAAAATAGTGCTCATACTGTTGCTTGAACAAACCCCAGGGCCTTTGCAAAGCTGTCTGAATACTCTTCCCCCATTAGCATTGCTTGCCCTCTCACTTCATTCAGGTTCTGCTTTACAGAATCTATATATTTTTTACAGAATATTTTTGAAGACTTACCAAGATGCTAGTTCCTTGCCCAATAAATGTCCATTGCTGTTTAGAAATCATGACGTGAAAGCAAAGACTGTCCCGATTAGGTAGGAAATGAATATGAGGTCAATACCTCCCTTGTCGAATCAGGCAGACTCCTTGCAGATAGAGGGCTTAGAATTTTAATTTTAAGAAAGCCAATCAAAACAGGTAAAAAGGCAGAGGATAGTGACTTATTCAAGGATTGTATCAACCTCTATATTAGGAACATCTTCATCCCATAAACTGATATCATAGAATCCTGGAAACCCAATAGCTGTGAGGCATCAGGGGGCTCTCTAACCCTAGAAGCCCTTCTAGATCATCCCCCCAAAGGGGTCATCTCATCTCTCCTCAAATACATATAAAGTCTCCAATTCACTGTCGCATGAGGGTGGCAATTTTGCTTTTGATCAGTCAGCTCTTTCTAAGGTCTGCCCCCAACTCTTCCTTCACCTGACTTCCGTCAGCATCTGGCAAAGCGCATTTTCTCATTTCTTCTCTCTGCAACTTGGCGGAGATTGGATTTTAATGGTAATCTATGGAGCAGAATACTTTATAGTGCTTGATCATAGGCCAGTATTCAGACAGATCAATACTAGAACTGCTGAAGTTTAAAAAGAAATTCACAAAGCACCCAATTTGGGCAGTTTTAGTAGCGTTGCATTTGTAATTCTTAGTACTACCTGCAATGCAGGATGGTGGGCCCGGTGGTTCACAATGGCAATGATAAGAGGGATAGTATATTTCTTAGATAAAATATATTTCTGGGTATTGCATCTTGAGTCCAGTTCATTTATCAACATTATTGAGCATCTACCAGGCTGTGGGAGGCACTAAATCCAACATAAGCCTGCACAGTGGCTTTCTCTTTCAGTTTCTATTACCTTGTTTAGAAACCCATTCCCAACATGTGAGTATAAAATAACGTGATCAATGCTTTTAACAAAGCCACAGGGTTGGTGTGGGGGGAAGCAGCTTAAATTTATGTTCGAAAATCTGGATGCAGGGCTGGGACCAGGGTGAGGAGAGTGAGGCACCTGGGACACCAACTCCAAGGAGATGCTGTCTCAGAGATTCTGTCCCCCAGTCCCAGCCCTGTCCTCCTGGCCTCTCTGGGTCTGGCATTTTGTGATTTGGTGCATACTAATAAGGTACCTGGTCCTGAATGCCACCACCTTGGAAAGCTTCACTTTCAAACAATGCTTCCGTTGTTCTCATTTTAGAAACTCTTTCTTGAGAATTATCTTCAGAGCCTGCGGTGCATTTGCAATTTCAGTCCATCCTTGGGGATGGCAAATCTTAATCTTTAGAAGGTGGGTTTGATTTTTTAAATAGACATAACCCAGTTGTGGTCAAATCTGGAGACTAATCTAGAGTAGACAAGTCATGTAATGCTATTTGGGGTCAAAAGTAGATTTTTATGAGTGTCTTGTAAATTAGCTTTGATAGCGGCCTTCAAAGAATTGCAGGATGTGTTTTGAGCCATGTCAACACTTTGCAGATTGGAACGTATTCTCGGAGGCCAACACTTCTTCTATTATGAAAGTTTCGGAGTGTTTACTCTGAAAGTCAGTCACCCTCATTACTCTCTAGTCAAACTTTGTATTATTAAGTTATAGTAAATAGAAATTATTTAACTTATCTCCAACCTTTTTCTCTTAAAGGTTGGAAGTCTGGAGAGATGACATAAGAATAATGTATTGCAAAATACAGATGTATTTGCTTTATAATTCAAAGAGTTGACCCTCAAGAGAAATTGAACGGAACCAAAACATCTTAAGTTTTCTCTTAACTTCCCAAACATCTCCATTTCTCTTCAGGTTTGATTCAAATATTTGGCATTGGGGTAATCCAAAGTTAACGAGTCCTTCTTGGCAAATCATCTGAATCACAGCATTTGCTAAAGTACTCTGAAGGGGCTTGGAAGCAGAGGGGAGAGGGTCCTTCCAATATTTCTACTGCTGATCTGAAAAATATTAGTTGGCAGAGAAATGAAAGAAGACTGAAGATTTTGCCATCCAAGCAGTAAGACAGTTGAAGAACTCAGATTTGTTGACTTCTTTTCTTCTTAATCCTCACCTGAGGATATGTTTCCATTGATTTTTAGAGAGAGAAGAAGGCAGGGGAGAGAAACACCAATCGGTTGCCTCCCGTACGTGCCCCTGAGTCGGAATTGAACCCACAACCTCTTTGGTGTATGGGATGACACTCCAACCAACTGAGCTACCCAGACAGGGCTCATTGACTTCTAATTGTGGTCATGTAGCCAAAGGTTGAAAAACAGAATTCTTAAATTTCATTCCTCAAAACCACCCTGGTTTTGCACTGGGCTCTTAATCTCTCCAGATTCCCACTCACCCACTTACAAGGCCTTGCCCCTCCAACTTTCCAGAGAGCATTGATCCCGGCTAAGAAATCAGCAGCCTTGAATGTCAATCACTGGAATTCAGTCTCTCCTTTCTCAGGCGCTGGTCCTGTTGGCCACTTGCTGGCAGCATGGTCTGCAGGTGGAAGTGGCCTCCAGCTGTGCTTCTCTGCCTCTGGGGTTTCCAGGAAACCATTTGGTTCAAGCCTTCAAAGAACTGCAAGCTTCTAAACCCTCTTAGCCTGTATATTGGAGCCTGAGCACACAGACCCACTTCCTGAGAATTGTTGGATAACAATTGTTGATAATTGTTTTCTACGGTTTTGCAGCTACACTTGGTGGCTTCAGTTGCTTCTAAGCCAAGATTAAGAAATCATGTACCTTCCAGATATTTTGAAAAAAAAAAAAAAAAGGAGTTATTATGTTATTATCCTTGAATGGAGAGTGATAGAGAGAAGGTCCAAAGGTTTATGCTTGAAGGATAAAAAGAACAAGAACAAATTTCCTTTAAGCACCTACTATGAGGCCGGCACTGTCAGGCGATTTTCTATGTTGTCCCTTTGACCCATAGCACTCTAAAAGGTTAGGGCTAGTAGCTCCTTTTCAGCTGATCAGAAAGAGGAGACTCTGGAAGCTTAAGAAATATCCCACAAAGTCACAGAACTAGTGAGTGGCAGGGCCACAGTTTTAACCCGGAGTCCAGCTGAGGCTGGGAATTGTGGAGAGGTTGGGAGAGGAAGAAATGTGGGATGGTTGTAGTGGACAGAAGGTGGAAAGGAAGAACTTCTGCCGACATAAGAAGTGTCCTGGGGATATGATGCTTCGAGAGAGGAGCCTAGAGAAGAGGTGGAAAGAGAAGGAAAATGAAGCCAAAGCGAAGTCTCCCATTTACTCAGTGTTTCATTCGACAAACACTTGCAATTTAAGCTGTTAAATTTGCTCAGAGCCTCAGCCACACAAACGTCAAGCTGTGGAGCAGAAGCAAAGAGCTATCTAATATGAGGTCACCATTACAACCCACCTACAAGGCATGTGTCCAGGGCACCCAGCTGGGCTGAGACAAGGGCTACACAGAGGAAGTTAAATAGATGTGGTTCCTGACCTCTAACCCTTGGCCTCTAGTAGCAGAATAGCAGAATCCATATCTCAGCTTCCCCACTTCCTAGCTGGGTGACCTTGGGTAAGTTACTTTACGTCTCTGGTCCTCAGTTTCCTCACTTCTAGAAAAAGGTGATAATAATAGTGCCCATCTGGCACATGGAAAACACTTATTTTGGGGCATGAGTTGAATTCTGTGGCCTATAGCCTAGTGTAGCTCCTGGGCTGTCTCCCCCTCACTAACCACAGGAGGAACTAAAGACTTTTCTGATACAGATTCAGCCCACGTCCCTCTTAGCACCATGACAAGAAAGAAGTGGGGGAGGTGCTGCTGGCTGTCACTAGAGCAGAGCAGAAAGCTGAATTCTCTTGATATATACACCCTGGGTCTAGAAAGTCTAGATCTCATGTCTCCCTATTCTGGGTTGGTGGGATATATGGGATCAACTTCCAGAGATACCTTAGGGAGACATCCCTTGGTGGGAGGAAGACCTTGAGGGGAATTGTCATTATCCCTCTTCTGGGGGATCCTCGGTGTCCCCAGCCCCTTAAGGAAGGCATGCCCCTGTTCTCTGCTGTGGGTGCTTGTTAACTGGGGCCCCATGAGTGATCTTATTGGGGTTTGCCTTGGTTTCTGACTGAAAGATTCTCTGGGCCCAGGAAGGAAGTTTAGGTGAGCTCTGAGGTGGACCCAGACTGGATTCTGGGCTTCACTTAGAACCCAGGATTCTATGGGTGAGAAGGAACCGAGAGTGTGTCTAGTCTGGCCTTCCTCTAAGGCAGCTTTGGACCCTGGGATTGTGTCTTATCTTCATCTGATCGCTCAAGGGCCCTGGACTGGCCTGGCCTTAGTATGTGTGGCTTCCTGTCTCCTCCTTGTGTAACCCCAACACCCTCAGTATTGAAGTTCAGGCCTCCGCTTAGGTACCACTTTCTCCAGGAAGCACCCCCCCCCTCCCACCATGATTTTCTCATGACAAGAAGTTGCTTTGCCAGCTCTGTGGTTCCCTCTATCCATAACTTCCTCTGTTAGGCTTCACATGTACTTACTTGTTTAATGGTCTGTTTCTCCTTCCAGATTGTAACCCTGGAGGGCAGGGGTTGGGTCTGTCTTACTCCCTCCTGTAGCCCTAGTGCCTAGGGTGGTGAGCTCATAGTAGGTACCCAGTGAATGTTTGTTAAATGCACAAACAAATGATGAGTTGGGGCAGAGTGAGTCTCTGGGCCTGATGCAACACACATGGCCTAGAACCGTGCAGAACTTGGTCGGGGAGGGGGGCGGGGGGGAGAAAGACCAAGGTAGAGGGCCTCTGGGTGCCCTACTTCTGCCCCCTCACCTTAGACAGAAATTTAAGAGCAATGGGGTGTTTGAATAATCTCTTATTTGGGGTTCCCAAGGCTTGGCCAATGTGGGTCAGCTTTGTCAGGGCTTGTGTTCAACTACAAGAAGCAAGGAGCCTCTGGAGTTTCCCCCTGAAAGAAAGAGAGCTGGTCTCATGGTTACCTGTGCAGTGATGGATGGTGGGAACAGAATCTCCTGGAAAGGTAAGAACTGGACCTGCTGTGGGGTACGGGCTCCCTGAGAATGAATGTGTCAGTCACCTGTGTCTAAGATGGGGCCAGGGACCTCTTATATCCAGAAATTCATGGATCTTCGCTTTAGGGTTGCACCATCAATGTGATGGGGCTCTTCCTGTGTCCACTCCTCTCTGTCTCCTTGTGTCTGATGGAGGGGCACTCCCCAAGAGAGAGGGTGGCATGAGCCCCACTCATCATGTCATGCCAGGCACAGACATAGACTCCAGGTCAGCTGACAGATCGTCCAGAAATTCATGGATCTTCGCTTTAGGGTTGCACCACCAATGTAATGGGGCTCTTCCTGTGTCCACTCCTGTCTCCTTGTGTCTGATGTGGGGGGGGGGGCACTCCCCAAGAGAGGGTGGCATGAGCCCCGCTACAGACATAGACTCCAGGTCAGCTGACAGATCAACTGTCCTGGGGGTAGGACCCATTCCTGGTCCAATGAGTTGTGGTTGGGGAAGGGGGATGCAGAAGGAAGCAGGGAGGAGCTGAAGGTGGATGGGCCCAGGAAACATGCCCGGTACAGTCTGTTAGAGCAAACTTCTACCATGTCCCCACTCCAGGGCTCCTCTCAGAGGCGAAGCCACAATCTGAGCTTCGCTGACACAGTCCTCAGTCCCACAGCATAAGATCAGAATGTATTTTTTATTGCCCTCCTGTAGTCTGGGTGTCAAGATGAAACAAATAATAATCCTAAATCTTACACAAAGGCTGTGAAGATCAATGAGGTAATTTATATGAAATCGTTTTGGCTCCCCAGGAGACAGAAGGGCATAAATTTAGGCTTTTTCACTGGATGGACCCCATGCCAATAACTCAGTCCAGTTAATGAAAAACTCACTCGGCTCTAGACTGTGCAGGCTGCTATCAGAGTTCAGAACGCACCATCTGACCAAGAGTGGGTGTGGTCTAACCAGGATGCGGATACCTACCTGCCCCAAGTCTTTCCCATCACAGAGCAAGGTGTCTATGAACGCAGGCACCTGTTTGGATCTGTAATACAATAGCAAATGGTGCCTGGGGATCACACCATCCACTTCAAGCCATATTTTGGTTGCTCCTAACTCAACTCTAGATCCCAAGGTTCTGTTTTTCTTGCGAATCCAAATAAGTGTTAATACGAGTTACTTGAAACATCGAAAATGCGCAGTCGCCATCACTGAATGGTCCGAACACTGGGCAGGTGCCTTGCAAACTCTGCAGTTCTGTATAAATTATAACTGCTGTGTCATGGGTCCATGTACCAGAAATGAGCATTTATTACCCTGGCCAGTGTGGCTCAGTTGGTTGGGCATCATCCTGTGCACCAAAAGGTTGCTGGTTCGATTCCCGGTCAGGGCACATGCCTGGGTTGCAGGCTCAATCTCCAGTAGGGATGTGCAAGAGACAGCCGATCAAGGATTTTCTCTCATCATTGATGTTTCTATCTTTCTCTCCCTTTCTCCCGTCCTCTCTGAAATCAATAAAAATATATTTTTTTGAAAAGAAAAAAAACTGTTCAAAAAGGTTGCTTATGCCCATGCCTCCTACTGTCCTCCTCTGAGCCTATTCCTGTCAGGCTTTCGCCCTCCTCAAGCCAGTGAAGCTGTTGTTTCTTGTTCAGACCATTCATGACCCTGTGTTTCCATAGCCAATGGGCAATTCTCTTTCTTCCTCTGACTCAACCTGCATTTGGTGAAATGCATCACTCCCCCTTGCAGCAATTCCTCCCCTTGGCTTCCAGAACACTATGCCTTCACTTCTCTTTCCACACTGCTCGACTCCTTTCCACACTGCCATTTGCCTCGATCAGGGTTTGGCAAACTACAGCCTGCAGGGCAAATTCAGCCCGCCACCTGTTTTTGTAAATAAAGTTTTATTAAGCACAGCCATAGCCATTCATTTACATATTGTCTGTCTATGGTTTCATGGTAGCGGCAGTGATGAGTGATGGCAACAGAGACCAGATGGCCCGCAAAGTCAAAAATACTTACTATGTGGTTCCGGTGCATTACCACCCTCTTCTGCCCTTCACCTCTTCCCCACTCAGGAGGCCCCTTGCAGGGTTTCACCTACCCCTTTCCGGGGACACCTGCCTGGGAAGGCACATTGCCCTCCCTGTCCTCACACAGCCAGGCTGGCTGCAAACCAGTGGCTGGGACAAACAGGCAGTCACAGTCAAGCTTTGCTTCTGCTGTTTGTGTGTTCTTTGGGGGCTGGGGGTGAGAAGAGCTCATCCCTGGAGCTGGCCATTTGCCCAGATGGACAGAGTACCATAGAGAATGCCAGGTTGTGGAGAAAGGCCTGCCCTTGAGGCTCCTCTGCCTGAGAAACAACCCCTCCCTCTGGTCTAGGGAGCAGCTCAGGAAGTGCTGGACATGGAGCTTCAAGATGGGGCTCCAGCTCTGATTATCCCAAGCCTTAATGTCTGGATCTGTAAAATGGGTCAACTTGTATTTTTAGTTTAGAGGGTCGCTGAGAAGATTCTATAAAAAAATGTATGTGGAGCCCGGCTGGCATGGCTCAGTGGTTGAGTGTTGACCTATGAACCAGGAGGTCACAGTTGGATTCAGGGCAGGGCACATGCCCGGGTTGCAGGCTTGATCTCCAGTGTGGGGTGTGCGGGAGGCAGCTGATCAATAATTCTCTCTCATCATTGATGTTTCTATCTCTCTCTACCTCTCCTTTCCTCTCTGAAATCAAATATATATATATACTAGAGGCCCGGTGCACAAAAATTTGTGCACTCTG
>NW_005369915.1:2476456-2483461 GCF_000412655.1 Myotis brandtii | reverse complement strand
GCCGCCATCTTGGCTGACAGTTAATTTGCATAAGGATATGCTGATTAGCCAATGGGAAGGGTAGCGGTCGTACGCTAATTACCATGTTTCTCTTTTATTAGTGTAGATATATATTTTATTTATTTTATTTTTATTTTTTTTTTTTTAAGAAATGTATGTGGAAGTACAAGGCACTGCATTTGGCAAGCCTGGCAAGCTTGACAAGAGGAAACCATTACTCCTATAACAAGGGCAGACACTGCAGAGCTCTCACCATGTACCAGGCACGGCCCCTGGTGCTGCACATGTACAAACCCATTTCATCCTCACAGCAACCCAATGAGGCAGCTACTTTTATTACCCACATTTTACTGTTCAGGAAACAGCACAGAGATGTGAAGCAACATGCCCAAGATCACACAGCTAAGACCCAGGTCATCAGTCCCTAAAGTTTCTGTTTCATGCTGTTCTGACATTGGGAAGAGCCCTTTTTACTTACCCCATACACTCCCTCAAATAAAGTCTTGTAAGGAAATCTAACAAAAAGAGGTACATACAGATCAATTTTGATTAAAAAGGGGGGGCTGTGAATCACAATCTGGCCTCCTCTGCTTTTTCTCCCCACCCCACCAGTGGAATCCAGGTTCCAGAGGGGCTGCACAGGGTGCTGGTTGAAAGCAAAGAGCAATATCACCTCAGTGATAGTTAATTGGGCTTAAGAAGTTCTTGGAATTACATGCCCAAGATCACACAGCTAAGACCCAGGTCATCAGTCCCTAAAGTTTCTGTTTCATGCTGTTCTGACATTGGGAAGAGCCCTTTTTACTTACCCCATACCCTCAAATAAAGTCTTGTAAGGAAATCTAACAAAAAGAGGTACATACGGATCAACTTTGGTTAAAAAGGGGGGGCTGTGAACCACAATCTGGCCTCCTCTGCTTCCCCCCACCCGCCCCTACCAGTGGAATCCAGGTTCCAGAGGGGCTGCACAGGGTGCTGGTTGAAAGCAAAGAGCAGTATCACCTCAGTGATAGTTAATTGGGCTTAAGAAGTTCTTGGAATTTGGGACCTCCCTGATCTCATGGCTGGGATTATCTATCCTCACTGGTAATGAGCACACACACACACACACACACACACTCACCTGATGCACACATACTCATACATTCACCTCTGCATATATGCATGCTCACACAGTTATACACACACACAGATGCACACATATACATATTCCCCTCACCCCCACACAAATGCATTCTCTCACATGCACTCTTACACACGAACTTCCCCCCTCTCGTACCCTATTCTTGTTTTGTATCAGATTCCAGCTGAGCGAGGGGAAGGAGGAAGCCTCCCAGGAGCCCCTGACCCCAAAGAATACAGGGCTGGCCCTGAGCCAGGCTGGTCAACATCCTGCCCCATCACAGGCCTTTTCATCTCCGGAGTTCTGTAAACAGGAACTTCATTAAAGCCCATTTTACAGATGGGCAAACTCTCATCTTTGTAATGACATCTCCTAGAGAGTGGACTTTCATCTGTGGATCACAAAGGACTCCCTCCCACAGTAATTAGAAGTCCCCGAGGAGGAGTCACCACTGTTCTTGCCACTCTGCAGTCCTGAAAAGAGCAGGTGTAGGCGGAGACTGAGGATTAGAATATGAGAAAGGTGTAGCCCATTTTCCACTCCAGGGACCTGGCTGGCCGAGTGTGTCCATCAGGAACTAGGGAGCCAAGCAAGGGATTTAGGGATGGAGAAGAAGCCTGGGGGATATGACTTGAAATAGGATATTCATGGGAGCTACTTTGACTGGGTGCTTCCTATGCAATGAGCATAGTCCCTGGCAAATGCTATACTGTACCTGGTAGATCAACGGGACTTGTTTTGTGTGCGAGGGCTGAGGGCAATGTTGAAGCATTTCCCAGCACACTGTGCTTGGAAGACACTGGGAATTTCTCAGCCAGTGAAGCATGGTGCTGCAGGACGATGGATCTTCACGCTGCACATAAAACAGATTGAAAGGGGGGTCAGGGTCCAGCCGGGCTGGTTTGGGCCTGGGGCGACTTGGATGTGATCTGTTAGGACTTGGCAATGGCAAGGGAGGCGGTTGTAGAGCTATTGTAAAGCAACATGGCAGCTGGAAGATGCTAGTTGCCTTCCTGGACTTGAGCCTGGTGTTCCAGGGGTCTGGAACACGGGTGCCTCTGATTGTACCCTGGTAGATTTTCTTATATGCTTCTGCTCAGGGTCCAGATTTTGGTTCAGGCCTGGACCCACCTGCCCACCCCCCCTTCCCAATATGCCTCTCCATGTGATCCTTGAGGGCAGCCACAGCTCAGGATCACTGTTCTGAATCCCTTGCCACTCAAGCTGTGGTTCACCCCCTCACAGCACTTGCTAGAAATTCGGATTCTCGGGCCCCCACCCTTTCAAAGTCCACTGAATCCAAGTTTGTATCCTAAGTGCTTCTTTCACCCCCGGGAACTTGTTGAAATGGAGTTTCTGCTTCTGATTTAGACCTTCCTGAGCTCCAGTGAGTTGTCTGCTTGATGATGACTGACTTTTCTACAATGACTTGGAGCTCATCAGGCACTTTCAGTGACTTATCACACTTGGCCCAACTTTTATCCTTATGCTGCCCTGCAAAGCATGAGCCCCACTTCAGTGGTGCTATTTCGGGAGGGGTGGGGCTGAGACTCAGAGCTGTAAAGCCACCCCTTCCTGGCACAAGGCCCTCTAGCAAATGAGCTGTGACTTGTAATTACAGATACCTGACTACATTGATTAGGGTCGCAAGCCTCCCGAAACTACTTGCTAGTTGAACGACAGCCTCCCACCTGCGAAGGGACATGATGAGCATGGGACTAGTGCGAGGGCGGAAAGGGTCATAGACCAGGGTTTCTCAGCCTTGATTACACAATGGCATCTTCTAGGTCAGTGGTCGGCAAACTCACTAGTCAACAGAGCCAAATATCAACAGTACTTCCTCAAAATAGACTCGCTCAGGCCGAAAACCGACTTCTGCGCATGGGCCACGAAGTTTCAATCGCACTGTACATGCGTGCCCGCACCTGGTATTTTGTGGAAGAGCCACACTCAAGGGGCCAAAGAGCTGCATGTGGCTCGAGAGCCGCAGTTTGCCGACCACGGTTCTAGGGGATCTTTGAAAAATACCCACGCCTGTGTCCCAGCTCAGCAACTCGGATTTAACTGACTAGACATGGCCTGTGTTTTGAAATGTTTTGTTTGTTTGTTTATTTATTTTAAAATATATTTTTATTGATTTCAGAGAGGAAGGGAAAGGGAGAGAGATAGAAACATCAATGATGAGAGAGAATCACTGATTGGCTGCCTTCTGCACGCGCCCCACTGGGGATCGAACCTGCAACCCCGGCATGTGCCCTTGACTGGAATTGAACCCCGGACCCTTCAGTCTATAGGCCAACACTCTATCCGCTGAGCCAAACCAACTAGGGCTGAAATGTTTTTAAAGTGATTCTAGCCCTAGCCGGTTTGGTTCAGTGGATAGAGCATCTACCTGTGGACTGAAGAGCCCTGGGTCCAATTCTGGTCAAGGACACATGCCCAGGTTGCGGGCTCGATCCCCAGTGCGGGGTGTGCAGGAGGCAGTTGATCAATGATTCTCTCTCATCATTGATGTTTCTATCTCTCTCTCCCTCTCTCTTCCTCTTTGAAATCAATAAAAATATATATTTTTAAAAAGTGATCTAATGTGATTCTAACGTGCAGCTGAGATTGGGAACCCCTTGCCGTCTCCCTGACCACATGACATAGGACCCTGAACAAAGGCAGCCATCTGATAGCTCAAATCCCTCCTCCAGGCCCTGGCACCCGTGCGTTGTCCCTGGGCAGCCCAGCAGCGGAGGGTGCCTGCTAGGCACACACGCTCTTTCAGAATTGCAACCTGCAAACTCATTCCCAGTTGCCAGATTTAGCGAATAAAATGGACAATACCCAGTTAAATCTGATTTTCAGGCAAACAATGAGTAATTTTTTTGTAGCATAAGTATGTCCTATGCAATGTGTGGGGCCTACTTACACTGCACATTTATTCAATATTTATCTGAACTTTGACTTTCTCTGGGTGCCCTGTATTTTACCTGGCAGTCAGATTCTCGTCCCCAGCAGCCACGCCTTCTAAAATGAGGGTACCTGAGGTGAGGGTGTCTGGGCTTGGTTTGGGGCACCCAGTTTTGTCAAATGAGGCTGCTAAGAAGGATTGGTTTTCAGGTTTCTTTATTACAACTGCCCCAGCTGGACAGACACAACACCCTCCTTGTCCTCTTGGCTACGGAGTCGGCTTTCCATGAATAAGTCTCATGTGAATGAGCAAACCGGTTTCTCCTCTCCCTGGCAACAGGCAGTGCATGCCAGTGGCGCAGCCCCACTGGAAGCTGGAGCCTAGAATTTGAACATGGAAAGATTTCCCCCATCCCCCCGGAACCAAACAACACTATATAAAATTTGGTAGAAGCCTTGGCCCATGTGTCTCATTTGGTTGGAGTGTCGTCCTGTATACTAAAAGGTCACGGGGTTCAATTCCTGGTCAGGCCACATACCCAGGTTGTGGGTTTGCTTCCTGGAAGGCAACCGATCAATGTTTCTATCTCACATCAATGCTCCTCCTCCCTCCCCCTCTCTCTAAAAAAATATAAAATAAAAAGCTATTTAAAAACCATAAGATTTGGTAGAAATGTCACAGATAGCACATTCTAAGAAAGTTGGCTGTGGGTGATCTTGACTTACGTTGGCGGCCGGCCTCACACTGTAGGCCTGCAACCAGCGCTGTCTAATACAAATAACTGCTGAGTGAAGTCAGGGTGATGGGAAAGTAACCTGCAACGGTATAAGTTAGTATCAGTTGCCTGCTCATTCATTAATTTATTTTGAAAATATTTCTTGTTTTACTTGTACACAAGGGTCTCAAGAAAAGGAAGGCAGTTAGGCCTTGTCTATTAACAATAGCCATTATTATTATCTATGCCAGGGGTGGGGAGCGTCCAGCCTGCAGGCCATATATGGCCCACAAAGTCATTTGGTCTGGCCCTGCTGAGGCAGCTGCAGGCGGGATTTGAAATTCAAGAAATCTAGGAGCTTTATTCATAGCAGCATAAATTTATATTAAGGGAATTATATTAAGGAATGATGTTATAAATATCCAAAAGGCCCTTGGCAGAAACAAGGTTCCCCACCCCTGATCTATGCATAGCAACTGTGAGCAGGGAAGTGAGCATAATGGTAATTAGTATTTATTACTGTTTTTATTTATTTATTTATTTATTTATTTATTATTTTAAAAATTAAATTAAAATTGATTTTCTTATGGTTCTGGAAGCTGGAAATCCAAGATTAAGGTGTCGGCAGGGTTGGTTTCTCCTGAGGCCTCTCTCCGTGGCTTGTAGATGGCCATCTTCTTCCTGTGTCCTCACATGCTGTGTGTCTGCACCCCTCAATAACTAACACTTATTACTGACCATATACCAGGAATGTTTCTACATTTCTGCACAGTGCCTTGAGATGGTCACTATAATTATTTCCATCTTATGTAGAGGAAGCTGAAGCACAGAGAAGTTAAGTAACTTGCCCAAGGTCACACTACGAGAATTAGCAGAATTTGGCCACTCAGTATCACTCTCTTTCTCTCTCCTTATTCTTTTGTAACACTCCATGAATTTTCTCATCCAGGAAAAAATTTGACATTTATTTAGCTTAGATTATTTTCTTTACCAAGAACTCCAAATAACCTATAATTGTGTTACTCAAATTGTATTCCATGGTTCACTACATGTGTAGCAGTAGCATATTAGCAGCAGTTAATGCTCCCAAAGGGTTCCATGGCCAAATGAGTTTGGGAAATGTTAGACTAAGCAAAGTTGACCTGCTTAGACAATTGCAGGCCTTCTCAGGAACTTTAAAATGCTAGTGTAGGCACGCTCTCCTTCCCGGGAGCACACCCACACCTTTCGTCTTCTCAGGTGTGCATCTCCTAAACTCTCTCTGACTTTTTTTTTTTTTAAATACATTTTATTGATTTTTTACAGAGAGTAAGGGAGAGGGATAGAGAGTTAGAAACATCGATGAGAGAGAAACATCAATCAGCTGCCTCCTGCACACCCCCTACTGGGGATGTGCCCGCAACCAAGGTACATGCTCTTGACCGGAATTGAACCTGGGACCTTTCAGTCCGCAGGCCGACGCTCTATCCATTGAGCCAAACCGGTTAGGGCTCTATGACTTTTCAGTGAGCTAATAGCAGCCCCACATTGACTCACTTCTGTCACTGTGACTTTTATTTCTCTTCTCTCTCTCTCTCTCTCTCTCTCTCTCTCTCTCTCCCTCTCCCTCTCTCTGTCTCTCTCTCTGACTTTTATTTCTCAATGAGCTAACAGCAGCCCCGCCTTGGCTCCTTCCTTTCTAGACAGCCAAAGCAGCCCCGCCTAGCTCTCTCGTGTAGCTTCTTCTAACCTAAGGCCTTCCTTGTTTCACTGTCCCCAGCTTTAACAGACATACTCTCAATAAAAATAAAATAAATTGTTAGTGTACATATGTGGATGGGAAATAGAAAAGCTTCTTAGCCCTAGCCAGTTTGGCTCAGTGGATAGAGCGTCGGTCTGCGGACTGACGGGTCCCAGGTTCCATTCCGGTCAAGGGCACATGCCCAGGTTGTGGGCTCGATCCCTAGTAGGGGGCGTGCAGGAAGCAGCCGATCAATGATTCTCTCTCATCATTGATGTTTCTATCTCTCTCTCCCTCTCCCTTCCTCTCTGTAAAAAATCAATAAAATATATTTTAAAAAATATATATTTATACATCAAATTAAGTTGAACAAAAATAGAGCCAGAGACAAATGGCAGGGAAGGTGGGGGTTTAGAGAGCAACCAAAGGATGTGTATGTAGGCATATTAGCATAACCAATGGACACAGACACTGGGGTGGTGGGGGCTTACCTGGAGTGGGAATAGCTGGGGAGGGGGTGTCAATCGGGGGATAAGGAGACATATGTAAAA
>NW_005369915.1:2449665-2475884 GCF_000412655.1 Myotis brandtii | reverse complement strand
TAAAATCTGTAGTTTGGCAATAAAAACAAAAAGTTTGAGTACCAGTTCAGAAAGAATAGGAATCCTATCTAACTTAGAGGTCACAGATAGGGCAAACTGGAACACAATTTTATTTGACTCTCACTATTTACAAAATAAATAAATAAAGGAGTGAGGGGAATCCTACCTAATAATAGACAAACATGGTAATTGACCATACCTTCGCTATGCCTCCCATTGGCTAATCAGCGTGATATGCAAATTAACCGCCAACAAAGATGGCGGCTAATTTGCATACTGCAGGCAAATCCTGCTGTGCCATCCCGCCTGGGGCTGGCGGCAGGGCGATCTCTAGCCACTGGCTGCCCCAGCACGAGATCCTGGCCTGCCGTTTGCGGCCCAGGGCAGGCGGCAGCGAGATCCTGAGCCCCTGCCCACCTCAGCCCGGGACCCGGGCCTGTCATGTGTGAGATGGGGTGGGCAGGGCAGGCAGCAGCACTATCTGAGCAGCCGCCCGACCCAGCGCGGGACCTGGGCCTGCCATCTGCAACTGGGGGAGATGGGGCAGACACCGTGGGATCAGGTGTGCCAGCTGCCACCAGGGGAGTGGGCCTAAGCCAGCAGGTGTTATCTCCCGAGGGGGTCCCAGACTGTGGGGTGGGCGGCAGCGCAATCCCGAGCCTCTGCCCACCCCAGCTCGGGATCCGGGCCTGTCATGCGTGGGGCGGGTGGGGCGGGTGGCAGCACTATCTGAGCGGCCACCCAACCCAGCTTGGGATCCGGGCTTGCCATCTGCAACCAGGGGAGACGGGGCAGGCACCGCGGGATCGGGCATGCCATCTGCCACCAGGGGAGCGGGCCTAAGCCAGCAGGTGGTTATCTCCCGAGGGGTCCCAGACTGTGAGAGGGCACAGGTTGGGCTGAGGGACCCCCCACCCGTGCACAAATTTTTGTGCACGGGGCTTCTAGTTTTACATAAATATCCATTTGATAGTTGCATTTGATAACACTGGGCTCACATCCCTGCCTGACAATAATTGGCTGCCCTGCTTCAGTTAAACAATTTGCTACAGTCCTCACAGTGCCTACCATATTATAATTGGCCCACTTTCCTCATTTATGTTAGTTACATGAAAGTGTTTGAGTTTGTGACCCCTGGTCTAACTGCATCTTGTAAACCTCACAGAAGCTGGAAAAGCAGTTTATACTCTATGACTACCTTTCAGACATCTATTTTTATAACAAGTTTTTTTTCCTCATTGTAAAAATTACTCATATTGATCGTAGAAACTTTGGAAATACAGAAAAGTATTAAAAAATAGAACAATGGCATGCATAATAACCACAATTCAGAGATAACTACTATTAATCTTCTGGTGTACCCTTTCTCATATTTTTCTTTGTATCTATATAAATATCTGTTTTCATCTTATTTTGGATTATACCACATAGTATGTGATTTTGTATCTTCCCTTACTCAGGACATTCTATTAACTGCTAAGTATGGTTTATTCTACACTATTATAGCTGAATTTCTAAGAAAATCCATTTTCTTAAAAAATCATTTACAATGGGGAGATGGGGGATATAGAATAGGGTATGGGGGTTGAATAGTGGTAGAAGGAGACTTGATTTGTGGGGGTTGAACATACAATATACAGATACTTTATAATAGAATTGTCCACCTGAAACCTGTATAATTTTATTAACCAATGTCACCCCAATAAATTCAATTAAAAAGAATTTGAAGTCCTTGCAATGGTTTCAGAGAGATTAAGGGATAAAAATTTTAGACTCACAGTGAAAAAGTCTCTTTCCTGTCAGAATGTCTATCTTAAGGGTGTTTTTATACTCATAGGACAGAACTCTAAGAACTCTAAAAGTTAAACACTATTGAAAAAAATCCAACATTATACAGTTCAAAAGTGACTCTAATAAAAAAGAAAGTAATGTCAGAGTACATGTAAAGGACTTGAATGTTATTTCACTAAATATGAGAATGGAAAAACCAACTTTTCTAAATTCACATATGATAATTTTATATAGTATATAAACATAAAGATTTATGTAGCTGATATAATAAGTTAAAAGTATGAATAGATATTTGACTTATGGATGAAAAAGGAGTTCTAAGGAAAGTAATTTCACAGGGTAATCTGATCATAAATTACTAACTGGGCAGGTCATGGTGGGTAGTCACACCCCGGCATATAACTTTTTAAATAAATGGTTTCTCTTTGCCTTAAGCAAGTCTTATCCATTGTTTTTGTGCATCTAGATTAACACATCTTTGAAATAAGTGAAACCACCGCTGACAGAGCATGTAATCTTATTTACTCCTGGAGGTCTGGTGCACGAAATTCATGCACTTGGGGGGAGGGTAACCCAGCCTGGCCTGTGCCCTCTCACAGTCTGGGAGCCCTCGGGGGATGTCTGACTGATGGCTTAAGTGGGGAGCGGGCTAAGCCATCAGTCGGACATCCTTAGCGCTGCCACGGAGGCGGGAAAGGCTCTCACTACCGCCGCTATGCTTGCCAGCTGTGAGCCTGGCTTCTGGCTGAGCGGCGCTCCCCCTGTGGGAGCACACTGACCACCAGGGGCAGCTCCTGCATTGAGTGTGTGCCCCCTGGTAGTGTGCATCATAGTGACTGGTCATTCCGCCATTGGGTCGATTGCATATTAGCCTTTATTATATAGGACCCTATAATTTAATCCCATTTTGTTTTCTCCTACTATCATGTAATTTTCCTTCCCTTCCCTTCCCTCCTTAATTTCAAATGTGTAAAACTGCAAAACTGTCATTCTCCGAAGCATTTGAGATCTTGCTTCCTGGCAATTTTGGCTCAAATGAAATCTTATAATTTTTTTAAAAAATATATTTTTTATTGGTTTCAAAAAGGAAGGGAGAGGGAGAGAGAGATTGAAACATCAATGATGAGAGAGAATCATTGATCAGTTGCCTCCTGCATGCCTCCTACTGGGGATTGAGCCTGCAACTCAGGCATGTGCCCTTGATCAGAATCAAACCCAGGACCCTTCAGTTCACAGGCACGACACTCTATCCACTGAGCAAAACCAGCTAGGGTTTATAACATTTTTTATAGGTTCAGACATTCTTATGTCAACAGACTATTTCATTTTTGTATTTCTAAAAGTTTATATCTTCAAATTGCTAAAAAAATCTTTTTTCATTGGAAACAATGAAGATGCTCTTACATTGGGGGCATAAATGGTAGTCGTAATTGACACTTTACTTAGAATCCTAGTATCCTATAAGTGAGAGGGCTTTGGTGGCCACCCATGTAACTGTCTTCTTGAAGGAGGAGTCCCCTCCACAAGTCACAATCCATGATTGCCCATTCTCAACAGGAAGGTCAGTGGGATGGGAAACCCCAGTGCCTCAGAGGAGCCAGTCAGAGCTTGTTATTGTTACTAAACAGTTTTTCTTCCCACTGATGCAAAGTGTCTTCTGATAACTTCCACCCAATTCCATTCTCCAAGTTGAAATCTGATTATTTTTATATGACAGCCTTTTAAATATTTCTAGGAAAGGATTGCTTTGCCAAATAATCATTTTTTCCTTAAGGTAAGCATCTTTAATTTTTTCAACTTTCTAATATACTTTCCAGATATTTCTAGAAAGTCAGAATGAATTTAGGATTACATAAAATAAAAAATCAGTAAAATGAAGATAGCTGTGGATTAGAACAAGAACAAGACAGGGAAAGGGAATCTGGCCCACAGTTGGTATCTTTCATATCATCTTGATTAGTCCTGGTAGTTACCCAATGAGACAATGTTGGTTAAGATTTACTATCCTACAAGTGACAACAAAAAAAAAAAGAAAAAAGAAAAGGAAAGAAAAGAAAGAAAGAAAGAAAGAAAGAAAGAAAACCAAAAAAAAACACACCCCAAACCCCAACTCACACTGGCTTAGGCAAAACAAATTGGTTAATAAGAAACTGAAAAATGCCAAGAGTAGATCTTGGTCTTCAGTATAACTTGGTCCGGGAACTCAAATAATGACACTAGGACTTGGCTTCTTTCCATCTCTCAGCAACACAAAAACAAAAACAGTCAGCAAAATCAGTCTTTGTATGACCTTAATTCTTGGTTGAAAATATGGTGAGTTCCTGCAACTCCAGGCTTACATCCTCCCAAGTTCAAGTTCAGCAGGAAAGAGTCCCTTAAGTTCCAATAAAAGTCGCATTACATTTCATTGGCTCTAACTGCTCATGTGCCTGCTTATGAACCAATGGTTGGGTTGGGAACATGGGTAACCTTGTTACCCAGGCCTGAGACCTCCATGCACCTCTGAAGTTAAGGGTAGAGGCACCACCCAAAATGTATAAATAATGAGTGGTATTGGGGTGGTTCCCCAGAAAGTAATTTGGATGCTGTTACCTGTCAGAAGAGGGAGGATTCACCCCCTCTACCCTTCTTTAGTTCTTATGGCTGGACTGATAATAAAATAGATACAAGACTAGATTAACAGGAGAAAAAACAACCCTATATAATAAAAGGCTAATATGCAAATTGTCACCTCGATGGGGAGTTTGACCGGGAGTTCGACCAGAGGGCGGGGCTGGCCCACCAACTGCCCAAGGCCCCTCCCTCCAGCCGGCACGAATTCATGCACCGAGCCTCTAGTTTAATATAAGAGCAAGGGAGGCTCATAATATGAGGCTAAGGCCATAAAACAAGACTCAATGATCAAACCAGGCACCTTTTCTGACAAAGAAGCAATACATTTGTGAGAAATTGACAGGACAAAGAAAGTTAATGCTCCTGAAAAAGGAATCTAAGCAAGGTTTGGGCTGAGGTAGAAAATCTATAAGGTGCTACAAGATTTGTTTATACAAGCTTTTTCATTGTGGATTTCTTCTCCTCCTCCTCCTCCTCCTCCTCCATTGACATTTTATTGTTCATGTTTCTTCTTCTCCTCCTCCTCCTCCTCCTGCTCCTCCTTCTTCTTCTTCTTCTTCTTCTTCTTCTTCTTCTTCTTCTTCCTGGATTTTTGTAACTCTTGTGATAAGGTTGTCTCAGCAGAAGCAGGATACCTGAGAGAGCAGGGAGAGTTATTTTCTGCTTTTAGAGACAGAGGAGAGTCAGAGAATGCTTCCCCCACACACCCTGCTTCTCAAGTGATTTTCATTTGAAATATCCTGAGATGGCCTGCCCTGGGCCCCTACATACCCAAAGAGGTGGGAATGAAGCACTTATTATTGAGACTTTCGCATTTATTATTATTTTAGTCTCCCATTTAGAGACAAGGGAACCAAAGCTCAGAGACCAGAAGGGGTTCGTCCAAGGTCACACACCTGAAAAGTGGCAGGAGGGGCAGGAATTTTTGTGTGCTGACCTACAAAGCCATACCCGCTCCCCACAGCAGTGTCCAGGGGAGTTCTGCTAGCTGGAATGGAACCTAGCATTTCTACTTCTTATGATTCAATGCTTTGGGTGACAAAGTAACTAATTTTTAGCCCAGGTGATTCAGGGACTTTCCTGAATTGTTTGAGCTAAGGTACAGTTTCATTTAGGATTCCTGGCAAAGGTGTTGGAATTCTCCATGATTGGTCAGTGAGCTCATCAGCATCTTCCCAGAACAGGGGTAGGGGGGGTGGGGGGGTCACAGCTGGGGGGACTTTAGAAGCCAGTCACCCACTGCATCCTGATTTTCATTTCCTGGTAGCAAGTCTGGTGTTGCCCATCAAGGACAGCCTCAATGGTGTGCCTCGGGGACCCCAGGGTGGGACCCTATGGGCATCCTGCCCCAGAGATGAGACTTGGTCAGCCTTTGCACTGTTTCAAGATGTAGATGTGATGCCTTGGTCATAGTGGGGCCTAGTCCCCATTATCAGTAGAGCATTTCACATATTTCTCTAACTTGTGACATTTGAAATGCCACCCCAGATAGACTTTAGAAAGATAAACTATGTCCCTTCTCAATAGCAGAATAAACTGTGATGGGATCATGCATGAAATATATTCACACATGAGATACCACCCACCATAAAGCTAATGTGGAGCAACAAGAAGCATTGTAGAAGGACACACGTGAAATCATGCTGCATGTGGTGGAGGCTGCACGAGAGGTAAAGGTATAAACACATGCAAAGGCATCTCATGGTGGTGGTTTACTGGGGTACGTGGAAGGGGCTTCAAATGGAAAGGGGAAACAGGCATCATCAATCTTTAAAATATATATATTGATTTCAGAGAGAAAGAGAAAGGGAGAGAGAGACAGAAACATCAATGATGAGAGAGAATCATTGATTGGCCGCCTCCTGCATGCCCCTTACTGGGGACCATGCCCAAAACCTGGGCATGTGCTCTTGACTGGAATCGAACCTGGGACCCTTCTGTCCGCAGGCTGATGCTCCATCCACTGAGTCAAACCGGCTAGGGCAGCATCATCATTCTTATTTGTAATACTTTATTTCTTAAGCTGGGTGGCAGATACAGAGATGTTATCACAGTATTTTCTATACTTAAAAAAGATATTTGATAATGAGACAAGTTCCCCTCAGTCATAGCCCAGTTTCCACCTTTCAGATACTGTATTTGGTCAGGATTCAAAGGCAGAGACATAATCCACTCTAGCTCCTGACATAGGCTGACAAAAGACTTAATACTGTTAGTAGAATTTCTAAAAAAAAAAAAAAAAAAAAAAGAAAGAAAGAAAAAGAATAGAATTACTCCAGAGACTGAAGGTACCCACTGAGATTTCAGTGATAGCTTTGAGAGCCACACCACAGAACAAGGGGGCACGAAGGGCATGATTGCCTTCTACAATCAAAGATGCTACCAACTGTGCCCTGGACAGTGTGGCTCAGTAGTTGGAGTGTCGTCCCATGCACTGAAAGGTCTCGGGTTTGATTCCCAGTCAGGGCACATATCTAGTTTTTGGGTCTGATTCCCGGTATGGGAGGCAACCGATTGATGTTTCTCTCTCTTTCCCCACCCCGACTTCCTCTCTTTCGAAAATCAATTAGAAAAAAAAAAAAAAAGATGCTACTTGGAAAGACCAGACTCCACAGCAATGCTGCTTGCCAGAGGAAACAGCAGAAGTGTGCCTCCCCGTCCCCACTTCCCCCAGTTGGTGGATCCTCGTGGGCATCTGGGAATTGTAGTTTGTAACTTCCCAGCCTCTGCAGTGTAGGAGGACACGTGAGGAGAAAGAAGGAAATGTTAATCCACCATATTATGGGAGCTGTATTATACCATCATACAATCTCTTCCTGCCCTACACCACCGGGGCCCAGCCTTTACTCCTACCTTCACCCCCTCTCTGAATACCTACCCCAGCCTCCATAATAGATTGGAGATTGGTCGTCAGAAGACTCAATAAAAAAACAAGATGCAGTTCAGTAGGCACTGTTACAACATGGCAACTTTATGCATATGAGACCCAGACACAGGATTGCAAAGAATTCATTAGACCTGAAAACAACAACTGGGGTCTGGTGGACCACAGTCAGCTAGGTGGTCCCAGAGGGAAAGTGGTAGTACTTAGTGGTCATGGGAATCCAGCTCTGGATTCAGACCAACCATCTCAAGTCATATTTTTTGGTTCCCTGACTTGGATCCAAATAGCTCAGGCCATTTTTGATGGCCCCATCACTTACTAAAGGGTGCCATTGGACAAATTCCCTTCAGATTTCTCATCAACAAAAATGTGGATAATGATGATGATGATAAAATATCCCTCATGATACAGAAATAACAATAATAGCAAATATAGTGTTTACCAGGCTCTGGACTAAGCATAACACTTTCTTTAACACATTTAATTTCACAACAAGGCTGCAGATATGGGTACTTTTGTTATGGCTCACAATGGTGGAAATTGGGTTCAAACCCAATAGTTTGGCTCTATGCTTATGATGGCTCCATAATGCTCTTCTCGGGATACATGCAGGGCTCAGGACAGACTGAATACTGGGTGAGTCTGAAATAGTCCTTAGCTATTATTATCAGTAGAGCAGCTAGAGAGAGAGGTGAGCGTATAACCAACCAACCACAATACTGAATTAGGTCAAATGGAAAAATGTGCTACCTGCAGACCCAGGGTAGGACACAGTTAGGCAGAGTGCCCTGAGGAAGGTGTGTCATATCTATACTAATAATAGCCTAGGTGGTTGTCATGCCCTCACGCCATGATGCCCTCACGTCGTTTCAAGGAGGATACTTGCGCAGCAGGTGCGAGTGGGTGGGTGGGGCCTGGGAGTCCCCTGGCTGCATGCACTGCAGAGGCGGGGCCTGGTGACTGCTCCGCGCGGCAAGGCCTGGGGGTCCCGTGGCTGAGCACGCCATGGAGGTGGCTGAGCACGCCTACCTCTTTGGGGCAATCCATCAAGGAGCCCTGGGGTCCTGGGTCTTGTGCGATTTTTTGCGCCAGGTCACTAGTCTATATATATAGAAGCCTGATATGCAAATTGTCCCCTCGGGCAGGAGTTCAAGGGCCTGGGAGCTTGACCACTCGCTATGACTTGTGATAACCACTAGGGGGTGATGAGGAATGAAGGAAAGCCCTGACCAGCAGCCATAGCCAGCAGCCGCTAAGGACCATACCAGTGCATGAATTTCATGCACTGGGCCTCTAGTGTTACTGTAAATCTCACCTCAGGGTGAGTGGAAGGGAGAAGAGTCTACAGCAAAAGCCATTGTGCTGGTTTGATTCCCAGTCAGAATTTTGAGTTAAATCCCCAGTTGTTTCTCTCTCTCTCTCTCTCTCTCTCTCTGCCCTTGGGTAAGGATTAAAATAAAAAAAGGTGTACTAGAATCCAACTGAGACTTTCTTTGGTACAAACTATACATAATGTTAAAATGCTACTTCAGTGGCATTCAGGACACTCTTTCAAATAAGTGCTTATTTTCTTAAATTCATCAATGACTACATAGCTTTGAAAAATAGCATCAGATAGATATGCAAAAAGCAAAAATAGCAGCAGAAAGATATACAAAAAGTGTTCAGTCAGCCTTCAGATAATGAAGACTTCAGAGGACAAGGACTTGATCTTTGTCTTGTTCCCAGGAGGTGAAAAGTAGGAAGTTTTGAGCCCCAGCCTTCATGATTTCCACACCCACCAGTCAGGAGCAGCTACATAATTTGCAAGGCTAAGTGCAAAAAGAAAAGTGTGGGGTGGATCCCTCATTAAAAATGTATGAAGAGTTTTAACACAGCGATAGAAGAACATTAATGCAAGTGTGGGGACCCTCTCAGTGTGAGTCCTGTGAGACTGCATAGGCCACATGATATGAAGCTGGTCTTACCACTAAGGGATTCCCCCCAAGTGGAGGAGTAGAGTAGATGCTAAACCATGACCTCTCAACTGGGGTGACCTTTTTACAGTCTAAGCAGTTAGCTGAGCAGAGTGACATGTGATTTCAGTGGAGGATGACAACACAGGAAGCTCAAAGGGCTCCCCATCACCCCTCTTTCCTTTCTTCTTTCTACAAGCATTTATTGAGCACTTTCTTGGTGCCTGAGGCACTGGGAAAGACATGGTTCCAACCTTCAGGATGCTCACAGTCTACTGAGGAAGGTAGTTTTAGCCAGGACAGTGTAGCTCAGTGGTTGAGGGTGACCTATGAACCAGGAAGTCACAGTTCGATTCCTTGTCAGGGCACATGCCTGGGTTGTGGGCTCAATTCTGAGTAGGGGGCATACAGGAGATGGCCAATCAATGATTCTCTCTCGTCAGTGATGTATCTCTCTCTCCCTCTCCCTTCCTCTGAAATCAATAAAAATACATATTTTTAAAGGGCCATTGATCATCCTGGGGGAGGCAGGAAAGGACCCTGATAGACCCTTCCAAAGGACTTTGCAGACCTGGGGCCAGGGCAGAGGCTGGATTTGTGGAAGGCCACGCTGGCAATGGGGCGCTCAGTTGTGGGAGTGCTTACTGCCCTGGTGAGGCATAACTGGACCCAGAGAGAGAGAGAGAGCAGCGGTGCCTGGTACTCCTCCCAGAGAGGACAAGGTGGATTCAAGATACTGGCTGAATGTGTGGATGAGCAATCAGAATATGTAAAGCAGATGGAAAGCTTTCATTCCAGTACCAAATGGAAGCTTCTGGGAGGCCACAGTGAGGATCTACCTTCACACAGACATTTCAGTCATGACTCCCCAGATTCATTTCCTCTGAGGAGGGCCCAGCACAGGTCCTCAGACGTCTCTCCCCACCGAAGGGCTCGGAACAGCTCCCCTGACACATCTCAACCGAGAAGGACTCGACTTCTTTAACACATGGAAACTCAGGAGGGCCCGACATGACTCCCCCAATTTGGATCCTAGTGTTCCTCACTCACTGGCCAGAACCCAAACCAGTAAAGCCCCAGCAAGAGCCTCTAGCCAAACTTCTCCACATCAGAAGGGGCCAGGACCCTCTCATCCCTCCACCCTGAAGAACAGCAAGTGTGAATATGACTTGGCCCTCTCTCTGCCATGAAAGAAAGCAGGCAAAATTCCATTTTGGAAATAAGGCTCTTTACCAGTTCTAGGAAATTTCATACAAGCTCTTCACCTAGAGGACATCAGAGTCACACGTTGGACTCCTCTTCCTACCCAAGTGGTGGTCGGAAAGACTTTGATTCAGATCTGTCACCTCCACGGAATACGAGACACCAGAGCTCTGATTCCAAACTGTCTCCACCGAGGAGGAAAGAGAGGGCCAACTCTTCTGATTCTGAACTGTCTCCACCTCGAAGGGCTCAGCCTCGGGGAAGAAGCCTGCACACAGGTATTCTGGGGCCAACACTAGGGTGGGGGTGGTGTTAACTGACACAGTGAGAGAGCAGGAACTCAGGAAACCGGACCAATAAGCCATGACATTTGAAGCTGAATTCCAATATAATGAAACAGTATTTTGAGATAAGTCTGGTCGTGGGAGGAAGGTTCTCAACCTTCCTAATGCCGTGACCCTTTAATACAGTTCCTCATGTTGTGGTGACCCCCAATTTCATTGTTACAAATTGAACATAATTAAAGCATAGTGATTAATCAAAAAAACTGTAATTATATATGTGTTTTCCGATGGTCTTAGTCTTAGGCGACCCCTGTGAAACGGTCTCGACCCACAGGTTGAGAACCGCTGGTTTAGAGTCAAGAACAAAAGATGTGAGATGTGCTGTATGCCCCGTGGGGAGAAGGGCTTGTCCAGAGCCAGCAGCAGCAACCAAGTGTGGAGGATGCAAGAAAGAAAATGCATTCAGTAACTTCGGTACTTGAGTTTGGCTTGAAAGAATTCAGAGCCAAGGAACTCAAATTATAAGGGGAAATTTATTTAGAAAGTTACAGAGGTAGAAGAAGGGCCCTTGGAGCTTAGGAGAAAGAGGGAGAGACACACGCACCTTGAGGGATAAAAGAGGGAAGAGAGGCATGGTGTGCTCCAGAAAAGAGAGAGGGCACACGCAGAGTCCCTGTACCTAAGGCTTTTATCTGGAGGCCTTAGGGGAGAATCCCAATAGAACATTCATCAGCTTTCCAGGTGTGCCTCTTCGTGATCTCCACTGATTGGTGGGTGCCAGGGGTTTCATCGGTCAATGCAGCTGGTCTTGATGTTGGTCATGGTGTCACTCCATCTGATTTAGCTGCTTTTCTGGGCCTGGAGCTGAAGCCTAGAAGTCATCTTCCAGGGGTTAATGCTTAAGAGAGTGGTCCTGCAAGGGCTTATTGTTTTGCCCGTTGCTAGGCACCCGGGGCTCTCTGCCGTGGTAACCCTCTGCACCTGGCCTATTGTTCCTACTACAACATCATCTGAGCATTAAGCCCCACCATGTCCATTTCTCATTTCACACTTTATAGACCCTTTGGTTCCACCTCAGCAGTGATGGAAGGAAACTACTCAGGTATTTATATATGCCAGGTCACACCTGGCGCTCTGAGGGGAAAAATATTCCCCTGGCAGAACTGAGCCAGTGAGTTGTCTGTTGAAATACACACCAGTTTTCAAGTTACACAGAAGCCAGTTCTTTTCTTTCCTTCCTTGGTGTCATGAGGACACGTTGGTCTGCCTCCTCCCAAGCCATGTGCTTTTCTTAGTGTGGCTTTTGGGCGACGGGCGTGGGAACCACAGTGGCTGAGAGTCTCATTCTCAGAGCTCCTGCTCTCAGCTCTCTGCTAGCTTCTGTGGGTGGGTGCTTGTCAGAGCACAGCCAGGGGGCACAGCCCAAGCACAGGTGCTCTGAGTTGCTCTGAGTCCATATATTCTTCTAAATTCTCCTCGTGCCAAAGAGAAAAGAAAAAAGAAGAAGAAAAATAAATTCTCCTCGACTACGCCAGAGTAGGTTCCTTCGCAAACCATCCCCGCTACACTAACTGTTGGGTCTGAGCCCCTCTGCCTAGGGCTGGGCTTTCTTGGACACTGGGTATATAGAAGCCAGTGGCCGTAGAGCCATTAGACAATACAGTCCTTCACAGCAGTCCTAACACAGGCAGGCTGCCGGACACCGGCTGGCAAATACATATCTTTCCCATAAAAACAGCATCAGTCTCTGAACCTACAGTTATTATCTGAGCAGCCGCACGCTGCCCCGTAGATTCACCACCTCACATAGTAGCGGCACCTGAGCTCTCTGCTTCAGCAGCTTCTCCAGCCTCTCTGGCTCAGCAGATTCTTTTGTCACCCCTGCACACATAGGATCTACATCAGTGATGGCGAACCTTTTGAGCTCGGAGTGTCAGCATTTTGGAAAACCCTAACTTAACTCTGGTGCCGTGTCACATATAGAAATTTTTTGATCTTTGCAACCATGCTGGGGTCCAACCCCCGCAGGTCCAGGGGTCCCCAAAGGTGTGGACGGAGTCGGCGAAGAAGGAATGACACGGAGACAGCCTTCAGTTGATCAGCAGCCTAGGCAGGCCCTCTAGCCAGGATCTCCAGCCAAGTTCTGGTTAGGATCAGATGTTTATTGTCTTGTTACATCTGTATTTATACCAGTCGATTTTAATCCTGTCAATTTCTATTGCAAAGGTTAGGGCGTTTCTTATCTCCATTCCAGGGAGTAAAGATTATGTAGCTTAAGCGTGATTGTTCGTAGTTAAAGTGATTAACTACCCGCCTGGCACTTAGTTAAGGGGTTGTATCACCTCCCTAACCTCAGGGAAAAATCCCCACCTGGGGAAACAACCTTTCTCGGAGAGGTGACCTTGGTTAAAACACATGGCGCTAAGGAGAGCAAACATATTAAGAACAATATGCTATATATGCCAGGTCCCTTGAAACATATGCTGTGCAGATGTTTCTTTCCTGCAGCGACTGTGTCAAGCAGCAAGGATGGACCAGCTTCCGGCACAACCATAGTAAAACAAAGATTTATATTTTTGATATTTATTTTATATATTTAAATGCCATTTAACAAAGAAAAATCAACCAAAAAAATGAGTTCGCGTGTCACCTCTGACACGCGTGTCATAGGTTCACCATCACTGATCTACATCCTCTGAGCCTGCCTTGGCTTCTCTAGCACACTCCTCTGCCCAGTACACCAGCTGGT
The DNA here is from genome assembly GCF_000412655.1 of Myotis brandtii. Lineage (NCBI taxonomy): Eukaryota > Metazoa > Chordata > Mammalia > Chiroptera > Vespertilionidae > Myotis > Myotis brandtii. Next base: position 2,462,405 of record NW_005369915.1, on the reverse strand, counting down.
CTCTGTAGCCTCACAGAGTAACTCCTTCCGAGCTTCTCTCTCAGCTTTGTCTCTGCAGCACACCAGCTGGTCAGTAACTTGTATATTATTCCGGAGACAAAGAAGGCTTCATGCCAATAGTTATCTCAATCATATTGTGGCTCCAGAAGGGCATGCATGCACAGTATACTGTGGGATCGTTGTGCTTGTGTTCTTGCACCTGCTTATGGTATCTTAGCCTAGGCACAGAGTGACCTTGGACATCCGGTGTATTGACAACAAGGCCTCTGTGCTTTCTTTGGCCTTGACTATCAGGCATCTCTGGTGTGGTTCCCACAGTGCTGCTTCTGTCTGTAATTGGCAGAAGCACATCAAGAAAGAGATTTTTCTACTGGCCTGTGAAATAACTTTTATATAAGTAATTGCTCAGTGAACTTGGTCTCTAAGTACTTCCACCTGCGGGTCTGGGCAGCGGAGAGGGGAGGGAGGGTGAGTTACATAATGAGGCCTGATGATACGGTTCTTCCTTTCTCTCTGACTTGTACATGGTGTTTCTCTCATAGGCCAGGTGTCTAGTGGCATATGAGTCCCCTTCGGCCAAAGGGTCCGACCTGGCCAGGGAGACTTCATATGTTGGAATTGCTGTTATTATTCTTTACAGGAAGCCATCCCTGTGTGCTCTGAACCAGCTAAACCACACTTCTCTCTAGGACAATGTTTGATCAGGGACGTTTCCATTTCAGATGGGCTATGCTCTAGGGATTGAGGCATGACCAAATGGATTCGGGTTCTAAACACTTAATCAAGCATCTTCTTAAACGGGATTACTCACATTCCGGAGGCAGATGAAGCAAAACTGAAATCGGCTCCAACATTTTCGCTGGAAGCAGGTGGCAGTTTTGTAACCAGCCCTTTGGGGAAGATGCCAGATGTCCAGATGGACAGAGAAGTAAGCTTCCCAGGCAGGCTAGCAGTTGAAAAGCATGAATGGAGTTGCAGATTGTACTTTGGAGAAGAGTGAGACGGTGGCTAGCTCTGGAGGAGAGGCTGTGTCAAGGTATCAAAGTGTCAGGCCATGAAAGCCTTGGCCCAGGTAATGTCTGGATGACTGGTGTAGAGCGCATCAAGGCTAAACTAGCTTCAAACCTCTGGCTGAATTAGTGGCAGTCGTTGTTTGATTACCAACTCCTGGGTGTGTGGGGCGGGGGGAAGGGGGGGGGCAGAGCCTTGGTGGCTAAACCCCAGGGAATAAAATGACCTTCTCCATTGAGAGCCGTTGACCCATTGCTGGCCTTTTCTGGGTACCTTCTTGGTGTGCTCCAGAAAAAAGAGAGAGAGTGCACACGCAGAGTCCCTGTACCAAGGGCTTTTATCTGGAGACCTTAGGGGAGAATCCCAATAGAACATTCATCAGCTTTCCCCTCATGATCTCCACTGATGTGTTGGTGCCAGGGAGTCATCAGGTTTTGCAAAAACTTCCTTCTGAAACCAGAACTTGTAGGGTTACTGAAATGCCCCTTCAGGGAAGGAATGTCTCATTTTCTTCTCCCCACTTCAGGGAAGCTGGTCAGTGACTCTGAGGCAAGGGGTCTCCCAGCTGAAAGGGACAGAGAAGAAGCCTGGAGGGTGGGATGCAAATGCAGGAATGGAGGATGGGAAGGACCTCACATATCCCTTCCTGGACGAGGCCTTTCAGGGCCACCCAATGTAATTTATCCCCCACCCCATGCAATGTTTACCAAGTCTCTGATACATTTCCATACATATTATAGCACTTCTTACTACCTGAAATTACCTTGTTTGTTTAAATATTTCCTTGCTTGGGAGTAAAAGGTGGGGGCAGCTGGAGGGGGTCAGTGGGAGGAAAAAGGGGACATATGTAATACTTTCAACAATAAAGAATTATTTTAAATAAATAAATAAATAAATATTTCCTTCCTTAAGGTCTCTTCCTCACCTAGAATGTGAATTCCAGCGGAACAAGGATCCCATATGTCTTGTTCACCCCTCTTTCCTCACCAGCTAGACAGTGCCTGGTCTATGGCATTTGCTCAATAAATATTTCTTGAGTGAAGGTATGAATTCACAGGGTGTAAATATTCTACAGAGCCTCATTTTTTTTTAAACGTAGACATTTGGGTTAGAAATTTTATGAAAAGGAATTATTTGGTTTTGTGCCTTCTATAGATGGATGATATTAGAAAATTAAGCCTACTCTGAATAAAGGAGGGCATCATCATGCATGCTGGCTGTTCATCCTGGGCTCTCATCCCATCCTACAGGGGGTAGGATTTGTTGAATTTGCCTTTAGACAATCCATTGTGATTGTTGAAGCTTTGGCTCTTGGCTTTTCTCACTTCATTTTGGCCTGGCTATCAGCTCTTTCTATCATTGAGGCCTACAACAACCATTCCCCTAATATTCATTCGTAACTGTGATGGAACTGTATAGTTGAACTTAGGAGAGATGAATATAAAATACAATGCCCTGGCCTGGTAGCTCAGTTGGTTAGAGCATCCTGATACCCCAAGGTTGTGGTTTTGATTCCTGGTCAGGTCACATACAAGAATCAACCATTTAATGCATAAATAAGTGGAACAACAAGTCCATCTCTCTCTCTCTCTCTCTCTCTCTCTCTCTCTCTCTCTTATCAATTAAAAATCACACACATACAGACACAAGTAAATAGGTCCTGCCTAGAAGTAAGAGAATCTCTTGGCTACATACAAGTGTTAAGATGTCCTGGGCCCGGCTGGTGTGGCTCTGTGGTTGAGCATCAACCTATGAACCAGGAGGTCATGATTCGATTCCCAGTCAGGGCACATACCTGGGCTGTGGGCTTGATCCCCAGTAGGGGGCATGCAGGAGGCATCCAATCAATGATTCTCTCATCATTGATGTTTCTAGTCCTCTTTCCCTCACCCTTCCTCTCTGAAATCAATAAAAATATATTTTTAGGGGGTAACGTGGGGATAAGGACACATATGTAATAACTTAATCAATAAAAAAATTATATATATATATATATATATATATTTTTAAATGTCCTTGGTGGCATTTATTTAACTTAATCCAAAATTTTTTCCCACTGTTAGTTAATGGATGATAAGTTAAGTGTATTTTGATTGCAAGTGACAACAAAAATATGGTTATCTCAAGAAAAAAGGGAACTGTCTTCTTCCTTCAAGGAGCACACCTTTGCTCTCTCTCCTAAGCTCTAAGGGTTCTTCTTTTGCCTCTGTAACTCATTTCCTCAGCCCATGAAACCCAGCTGGCTCACCTTTTCTACCTCTGTCTGTGACTTTCTAAATAAATAAATAGTATTTGAAAAAAAGAGAAAAAAGAAAAAAAAGAAAAAAAAAGAAAAAGGTAACTTTTTGGGAATCCTGTGGGAGAGCTCATAGAATTGAAAGAATTCTACGTCATCGAGGAGCTTACTGTCTACATAAAGAAATTAGATAAAACTAGTTTGAGGTAATTATTAGTTGAGGTTCTCCAGAGAAACAGAACCAATAGGGTGGATAGATAGATAGATAGATAGATAAGAAAGATTTACGATAGGAGTTGGCTCATGTGATTATGGAGGCAGAGGAGACACAGGATCTGCCCTTTGCTTGCTGGAGAACCAAGAAAGTCGTTGGCCCTGGCCAGTGTGGCTCAATGATTGGAGCATTGGCCCCACACACCGAAGGGTTACATGTTCGATCCCTATTGTATTTGCGAGGCAACCAATAGATGTGTCTCGCTCACATTGATGTCTCTCTCTCTCTCTCTCTCTCTCTCTCTTTCCCTCCATCCCTCCCTCCTTCCCTTCCACTCTCTCTAAAAAACCAATGGAAAAAATACCCTGGGATGAATATTAACAACAACAACAAAAATAAAAAATACATTAAAAAAAAAAAAGAAAGTCATTGGTTTAATTTAGTGCAAGTCTGAAGGCCTGAGAGCCAGGAGTGCTGATCTCTGAAGAAAGAAAATGGATGTCTCAGCTCAAGTGGTGAGAGCAAATTGTCCCTTCTTCTGACTTTTTGTTCTGCTCAAGCCCTTAGCAGACTGGGTGGTGCCCACCCATATTAGTGAAGGTGAACTCCTCCATCCAGTCTACCAATTCAAATGTTAATCTCTCCGGGAGGCACCCTCACAGACATACCCAGAAATAATGTTTGCCCAGCTACCTGGGCATCTGTGAGCCCAATCAGGTTAACAAAAATATTAACCATCACAGGCAATAATACAAGTGGCCTCATAATGTTCTTTCTTCTGAGTCTCCAAATTAATCAAATAGACTACAAATGAGGAATTCTGAAGCAGGAGAGACCCCTGTCCTCTGGGGACGCCACATTAGGCTTTAAGAAAGGTGTGATTGGATTTGGAGCCAAAGGGGTGCTTATAATTTATCTAAGAAGAGAGCAATGTGTGTGAAGGTGATCAAGCCTCAGGGAACGGCATGAGCAAAAGAATGGAAGCAGGATCCTGTGTGACATTTTTAGGGGCAAGTAAGTAAACTTGCCTGTCTGGAGTGGAAGTTTCCAGAAAGGGAGTAGTGGGAGATAAAGCTGGATGCCTCGAGCAGGTCAGGCCAGATTAGATTGAGCCTTGCATGAGCCAAGCGAAGGACTTAGAGTGACATCCACATCTGAGCAGTTGACCTAGTAGGGTAGAGCAGAAACCAATCAGCAATGTTTAATCAATACTTACTATAGGTAGTGCAGACAGACCTGGCCTTGAAGGTGTGACTTACCTCCTTTACCTTCAAAATAGAAAGTGACCACAGGCAGGTAGTCTGCTGTTATTTCTTTGTGAAAATTCCATAATCTTGTTTTGAAACCTATTATCCAATTAGAAATGTGCCTAAATCCTAAATCCCAGATGAAGTGAGCTTGCAGGCCAGTCATTCCCTAACAATATTATCGTTATTACATACTAGCAATAATGATGACCAAAATCTGTTGAACACTGACCATATGCCAGGTATACTTCTAATTGCTTATGCATCTTTACTTAATCCTCTTTTATGTTATCACTAGAGGCCTGGTGCACAAAATTCGTGCATGTGGTGGCGAGGGGGGGGGGTGTCCCTCAATGTCCCTCAACCTGGCCTGCACCTTCTCCAATCTGGGACTCCTCGGGGGATGTCCGACTGCCCTCTCACAATCCAGGGCCACTGGCTCCTAACTGCTCGCCTGCCTGCCTGCCTGCCTGCCTGATTGCCCCTAACTGCTTCTGCCTGCCAGCCTGATCATCCCCTAACTGCTCCCCTGCTGGCCTGATTGCCCCCCAACTGCCCTCCCCTGCCGGCCTGATGGCCCACAACTGCCCTCCCCTGTTGCGACCTGCCTCCTCTGCACCATGCAGAGCCGTGGGACCCCCAGACCTCACCACATGGAGCGACCACTGGGCCCCACCTCCGCTGTGCACACGGCCATCTTGTGACAAAGTCAAGTGAGGGCGTCGCGCGAGGGCGTGATGCCACCTAGGCTTTTATTATATAGGATATTTCCAGTTTTATAGGTGAGAAAACTTAGGGACAGGGAGGCCACAGCTAGTCTTTGGTAGACTTGGAAATCCAACCCCTATCCCTGTTACAAATTCCAAATCTTAATTACCAGGGCTGAGGCCCCACAGTGCTTGAGGATTGTGGGGGAACTGGACCAGTTCCTTGGGGGTGGGAAAAAGGGGTAGTGGTAGCCAGCTTCACCTCTCCCCACCTGGCAATCGGCAGAATTCTATTAATTGCTTTGCAGATGCCAACCAAGTTTTCTCGGGAGAAAAATATTGGTTTCCTGTGTTTTATTTCCCCCAAAAGTTTTTTATTGGATGGATGGATGATGGACAACTGATGGATGGAAAGAGACCCATTGTAGGTTATAGGGCAGCTCATCTAATATTTGGAGAAAGCACCCAACTCTCATTGAATAACAAACACCCTCCCCACAACAATATATATTTTTAAAGAGACTATAATTAGGGAACTAATTATATATATTAGTTATATAATCAATAACTGACCCTTCATTTCAACCAATTCTTAGTGACCTGCACTTTGGGTTGGAATATTCATCCTCTAATATGTTAGATCTTGACTCAAAAATATGCATGTATCATCCAAAGGCAACATTTTCAGTGCCTTTGAGCTGTGCTAAGTGCTGGGGCTACAGCAATGCATGGGGCCGATGTGGTTCCTGTCTTCTCATATATTTCTGCAATTAAGTAAAATATTTTATGAGAAAATGCTTAGCATAATGCCTGGAAGCTAGTATGTGCTCAGTGTTGGTGGAATTAAAAAGTGAGTGAATTAATGAAAATGGTAAAAATAGCAATTTTTATGAAATTACTTCATTGGGTGGTTTTCAAGCTTTTATCATTTACAAACCAGCATCATGATTGTTGCCTTATGCACAAACTACATTGCTGTGATTTACTGAATATTTATTCTCAAAGTCTAATCACTATTTTTTGCCTAAATTTTTTTCTGAAATGAAAACATCCTGTTACTGTTACAAATGGAAACTCATTAAACTTGCTATTAAATACAAGTAACCCTGAAAATACATATAATGGGGAAAATAAAGTAGCAATGTTACTCAGTTCTAGCCAGATATTTCTGCTGGGGGAAGGTTCTGAGCCTGAGGCCTCTTTTCTATTGTTCATACAAGGAGCTTAGCAAGTCTTAGAGAATTGTTAAAGACAGCCTAGTTTATACTACATAACCTGAGAGTTTATCGAGTACAAAGTATGTGCCACTTAGAATTAAGGAACTCTTTCAATGAATGTGGATTTTATTAAATTCAACAGGGGCTACAGGGCTTTGAAAAATAGCAGTAGGTAAACTCAATCCAGCCTGATTGGATGGAAGTCTCTGGAGGAGAGGCCCCGGGCATCAGTATTTTGTCAGCCTCCCCACATGATTCCACTGTACAGCAAACACTGAGACCCAAGGCATTTGAGCCCCCAGAAAACATGCTTTAGGAAACAGGGACATGCTCTTATTTACAGCTAGCTGTCTATCAGACTTCTAGGGCTGCCAGATGAAGGACCACAGACTGGGTGGCTTAAATAGCAGAAATTTATTGTTCTAGAGGCTGGAAGTCTGAAACCAAGGTGTCAGCAGGTTGGTTTCTTCTGAGGCCTCTCTCCTTGACTTGTGGATAGTCATCTTCTTCCTGTGTCTTCACATGGTCTTTCTCTGTGTCTGGCTATGTCCTCAACTCCTCTTCATATAAGGACACTAATTACATTGGGGGAGGGTCAACCCTAATGAGCTCATTTTAATTCAATCACATCTTTAAAATCCCTGTCTCTAAATACAATCACATTCTGAGATACTGGTGGTTAGAATTTCAACATACGAGTTTTCGGTGAACACAATTTGGCCTCAAGCAAGCTGCGTCCTTCCTAGTATCTAGAATAGTGATTGGCACATAATAGGTGCTTGATTAATGTTTGTTGAATGAGAGAATGAGTGGATGACCCTGCAGCCCCTGAGGGGGTTCTGTGCTATCGGAAGATTCTACTGGTTTAAATTTGTTTAATCTTTTCAGGAACTTTTTCATGGTTGCCTTTGACTATGTACTACTAGCTCAATTATCCATAAAGTTATTCCCAGTGAACTCACAGTATAAAGGCTCATAGAATAAGTGTATAGCTAGGAGGGATGGTTAATTGGTCCTGGCCTCTTTTTCTTTTTAAAAATATATTCTTATTGATTTCAGAGAGGAAGGGAGGGGGAGAGAGAGATAGAAACACCAATGATAAGAGAGAATCATTGATCGGCTGCCTCCTTCACACCCCCTACTGGGGATTGAACCCGTAACCCGGGCATGTGCCCTGACTGGGAATTGAGCCATGACATCCTGTTTCATAGGTCAATGCTCAACCACTGAGCCATGCCAGACGGACAGTCCTGGCTTCTTTTTTCTGTCTTCATTCCCTTGGTTTCACCTCTGATTATAAGTCTTGGTTTATATCTAAAGCCCAGGAATCCCTAACAGATTATCTACACACCTGAGGCCCTAGATCTGGCCAAGGCCTTATAAATTCCAGGAGGCTCCACACCTTCCCAGGTCTGGCTGCAGTTAGAACCACCTGAGAAGCTTTAAAAAAGCTTCCATTGCCCAAGCCTCAACCCAGCCTGATTGGATTGTGGTCTTGGGAAAAGGCCTGGGTGTCAGTCCTTTGTCAACTTCCCCCATGACACCACTGTACAGCAAGCACTGAGACCCAAGGAACTGCATCCCCCTCTGTAGAACAATCAGATCATGTAACTGCACTTTCCTGGGGTTCCCCACAAGCCTCAGTCTTCTAAAGATGCTGTCTTCCTGCCTTAGCCATCCTCACTGACTCCCATTTTCCTACACGGAGACACACTTGTCCATCCATTCAACAAAGACTCATTAAGTGCGAATGTGGAGGGTATTTGGAGAAAAATATAAACATGACATGATCTTTCTTGTTTAAGAAAACAAAACTTACAGTCATGTAGGAAAACCAGGAGTATGAGTATTTGCTGAGTATAAGGCTATTCATTCATGTATTCATTAATGATTTATTGAGTGTCTATTTTGTACCAGGCTTGGGGATACAGAGATGAGCAAGATAGCCAGTGCCTGTACCTGTGGGTTGACAGTTTGGCAGGAAAGAGAGAGGTTAAACAATGGAAAGGTGTAGTCTATGTTATGGCAGAGAAAAACAGGCTAAGAACACACACCAAGGGACTTAGCCTGGTTCAGGGGTGGGGAACATTTCCTTCAGGAACTGACATTTAAGCTGAGATTTTGACGATGAAACAGATCCACCAGGCAGTGCAGGCCTCATAAAAGCAAAAGTCATGTTTGTCTCCCAGTAGCTGGCTCCCAGCAGGGCCCTGTAAATTTTTGTTGACTGAATAAATAAGTGAATGAATAGTGAAAAACCCAGGGGAATGTTTAGCATTCTCTGTCTGAAGCAGGGAGTGCCAGAGGGAAAACATCAAGGTTTACAGTGGGAGGGTAGGCAGGGCCCACATCAGGGAGTCTCACGGGCCATAGAAAGGAATTTGGACCTTATCTTGGGGTCAAGAGGAAGTCACTGAAAATGAGGCAGAGCCTCGACTGGCCAGATTTGTATTTCAGAAGCATCACTTCGGTTGTGATGTGGTTTGGAGTAGGGGGTGGAGGATGGCTTGAGAGACTGGAGATCAGTGGTTTGTGATGGGGCAAGAATGAGGGTCTGCTCTAGGGAGTGGAGAGATGAGGACGGTCCAGGCAGGGTAGACTGGGGTTAGTGGTGGATTGATTGGATTTGGGGTGAAGGAGGAAGTGAGGGACCCCTGGGCAGCTGGTTTAGGAAGCTTAGAGGATGATGACATTGACATTATTCACAGAAATAGGAGACTCTAGAGCAGTGGTTCTCAGAGACTCTAGACCTGTGGGTCGCGACCCCTTTGGCGGTCGAACGACCCTTTCACAGGGGTTGCCTAAGACCATCCTGCATATCAGATATTTACATTATGATTCATAACAGTAGCAACATTACAGTTATGAAGTAGCAATGAAAATAATCTTATGGTTTGGTCACAACATGAGGAACTGTATTTAAAGGGCCAGAAGGTTGAGAACCACGGTTCCTAGAGGAAGAGCAGGCTTGGGGTAGAGATGCAGTGTTTCTCTTGGGCCATGCTGAGTTTGGGGTGCCCATGAGCCACTGACATAGAAATACCCAACAGGCAGTGGGTGGACGTGCTGATTCTTTGGAGAGAGGCCTCCGCCGGAAGCAGAGTTGAGGGAGGACTGTGCAGAGAGGGGACAGTGGAAGCCCTGGAAGTGGGGAGGGCTCTGGCAGGATTGTGAAAAGGGAGAGGGAGAGAGACTGAGTGATTTTACGATTTGCAACTACCTTCCACAGTCAATTGGCCATTGTTCCCGTGGGAGCCTGAACAGCCAGCCCCTCCTTCTCACGTGGGACGTTACCCAAATCATAAAATGACTTTTTGGACTCATGAAATCTTTTAACAAGAACACATAAGAACTACCATTTACTGAAGAACAAAACACATTTACTGAGGCGCCCTGGCTTTTGTTAGCTGTGTGCTTTGGGAAGATGACTTAGCCTCTTTGTTCCTCGGTTTCCTAACCTGTAAAATGCGGCTGAAAGTATTTCCTTTTCAGGGTTGCTGTGAGGGTTGGATGAGTCACTACGTGCAATGCCTGGAGTAGCTCATGGGACATGTCAAGAACTACCTAACCTTTGTTCTTTATTACCTTTATTATTATTGCTGCGTTTCATCCTTCCAACTTCTCTGCACAGCAGGAATCAGTAGCATCGTTTTCAGCATGAGGAAACAGACTCAGAGAGGGAAAGTGATTTGTCCAGGAACCACCCCTAACCTGTAAGGACTCTTGGTCATAAGAAATGGAAATTCACTTGGGCTCATTTAAGGGGGTGTATACGGGCTGTCTCATGAAACCCACACAGGTGCTATAACTGTATCAGTCAGGATCTCTTAGTTGCAAATAAGAGAAACCAACTCTGGTTTTGCTAACACAAAGGGAATGTAAGGAAGCCTGATGTGGCACAGGGAGCTTGTGTCCAAGTGCAGATGGTGCAGGCCCCAAGGCAGCCTGGAGGGACAAAGTCAGGGGGGGCGGCAGGGACCACCATCTCGGTCACTGGGGTGAACGGACTTGTCAGTCACTTGCCCAGATCCATGTCCTGGGAGAGGCCTCTGTGCTCATCTGGCTCAGGACATGCTCCAGTACACGGCGGTTCCTGGGGTGGGCGGAGTATCTAACATAGTGAGGCAGGTCCCTGGAATGACTGGTCCCTGCAAGGTAACTCACAGTGAAGAGAGGTCACTCCCCAAGAGAAAAAGGAAGCATATTTTGGAAGGTGATGAGTTCTGGACATCCGAAAACGCACAAGCCTGCACTTAACCAGCTCTTGACCATGAACTGACCAGGGACAGGAATGCCCACAAGACTGCCTCCAAATGTCATTTTTAAAATATGTTTTTATCTATTTTAGAGAGGAAGGAAGAGGGTGAGAGGGATAGAACATCAATGATAGAGAATCATTGATTGGCTGCCTCCCGCATGCCTCCTACTGGGGATCGGCCCACAACTCTGGTATGTGCCCTGACCGGGACCTCCTAGTTCATGGGCCCATGCTCAACCCCTGAGCCATGGTGACCCAAATGTCATTTTGAACCCTGCTTTGTCCATCTCTCTCTTTCCTGGAAAACGGACTTTCTCTGCATCCTGGGTAGAAAATGGCCTGACCAGGTCAACCACCGCAGGACTGCATCTCAGCACAGTGTTTCCAGGCAAGAAAACAAAAACAAAAACACTTTTCAAGGCAAGGAACTGATTAGTCCAACTCAGATCATGTGTCCACTTCTGGCCCAATCTGTTGAGGCCAGGGAGGTGGAGACCATCTGAGCACTCTAGGAATGTGGATTGAGGGAGGGGAGCACTTTACTGCCTTTCAATGGCATCTCAACCCGCTGGGTCTCCAGACCAGTCTCCACCCTGGGGTCATCTCCAGTATCAAGTTTTCAGACTCTCCCAGCTCAGCATAAAAGAGATGATCCCAAGACACTTGTCACCTCCCGGCCAGCATGGCTCAGTGGTTGAGCATGGGCCTATGAACCAGGAGGTCGTGGTTCTATTCCCAGGCAGGGCACATGCCCGGGTTGTGGGCTCCATCCCCAGTAGGTACTGTGAGGCTAGAGGCAGAAGTGAACATCCTGGAGATTTTGAAGGAGGAGGTAGAGTGAGGGAGTCTGTGCAAAACTGGGGATTCCATGAGGAGATGTACAAAAGGAATGAAGGCCCTGTTCCCTGCCTCGGGGAGCAGTGCCCCCAAACACTGCCAATTAGTGGGTACTCCAGTTCTTGGGGTCCGAGACTATAGATTCAGGGGGGAGGAGAATGTTAGAGGACAAGTCCAGAATAGAGATGTCAGAGCTCAGGAGGGGACTGAGGGGACATCAGTTCACCTCCATTTCCCAGATTCAGAGGTTCAGAGACTTGGAACCTTACCCAATGCCCGAGGTGGGTGACAAAGCCGAGACCTGCATCTTGGTCTCTGAATTCTTTGCTTGGGGCACTCCCTACTCCAGGGTACCATCTCCATGTTTTATTTTCAAAACAATGCTTTTGGCCCTGGCTAGGTATCTCTCTCAGTCAGAGCATCATTCTGATCCTCAAGGTTGTAGGTTCAAATCAATATAGAGGTTTTTTAAATTTTAAAAATAAAATTAATTAAAAACAAATAAAACAGTGCTTTATTGTGAGTTTTGTCACCTGACCAGAAGGAAAGAAATGAGCTTCCCTCAGAATGGCCTCAGGTTTGGTGTCACCTTGGATTCCATAGTTAATCCCAAATGTGAGTGACTGGCTGTGATATTCCTTCTGTCCCTCCAATGAACCGAGAGAAGAGAGAGCGGTCAAGCTGGTTATGACTCCTTTGCCTTCCCCAGGAGCTGTCCTGTGATGCTTATTCTTGAACCTGGACCACGTGGGGCCCAGAGGGAAAAACTCCTAGGCCTAGTGTCTCCAGGCCTATCTGAGATTATCAGAAAGCCACTTGTCAGTGGAATTTGGAATTCAGACCCCCGGGGTGAATTAACCCTGGGGAGGTGGCTCACCTTGGCCAGGGAAGACCTTTCTGGGGGACCCAACCAGATTTTGCTGAAACTGAATGCATTTAAGGACCAACCGACTTCAGGTTCTCCTGAAGATAATTTATCTTTCTTTTCTTTTTGACCTTTGTTTTCCTTTATG